>NC_132921.1:72257763-72592049 GCF_047675955.1 Chlorocebus sabaeus
GGGTCCCACCTGAGGGATCTGGTGCATAAAGTCAGGCTTGGTTGTAGGCCCCCAACAAGACATAAAACCTGTACAGCTCAAGAAGTGACACATCTCTGGCCTGTGAGCCCCTCATGTGCCGGGTGGCACTGAGGTCACGATGGCACTATTTCTAAAAGACAGACATAACGCCAATGACTTCAGTCATTTTCCTCATTTTATGTGGCTATTTTGAAAAGCTGTCCTCCAGAAACAAAAGAATCCCTGAGATAAGATTTCCCACAGCAAAATGCTCCACCTGACTGGGCTCCGACCTGGGGATGGGAGAGCTGGATGGTCCCGGACACAGAGTTAGGTCTGTGCGGTTAAAGGCAGAATTAATGTTCCCTGTACTGAACTGAAACGGACAGATTTAAAAATCTTATCCTTTGTACTTCCATCTAAGCCACTTTAGGGAGTTTTCTGGCTATGAAGCACCTGAACCTTGAGCTGTAATTCGGAAATAAAGCCTACCTGCCCCTCTGTCCACCTTTCTTTCCATCCTTTTGGAAAAAAGCAAAAGGAAAATTCTTTACTAAAGAGAGCACTAATGCAAGCGTGAGTTTGAATGACAATCAGATCAATAACCAATTTCAGAAAAAGCCTTCAGTGTTTCTTAAGAGAGAGGCAGGGGGAAGGCACGGTGTGCTGTGACTGTGCACTTCGGTGGAAAGGTGCTGGGACGGTTTGCACTCTGGGACAGTTGTGCCTCCCTTTGGGGTGGAGACCATTGGGGGCTCTGGTGCTGAGCCACGAAACACAGCAGCCCCCGCAGGCAGACCCCAAGCAGCACAGGTGTGGGATTTGGTTCCCGCAGCATTTTAAGACAGTTTGAATTGCTTAGAGGCATTTTAAAATGGGAAACTTTCATACAAAAAAAATGTTTCTGGCTTTTCTGGAAAAGAGAAAAAAGGCCCTGGGCATGTGTGTCCCTGTGGTGAGAAGAGGCTGGGACTGAGGAACGGGCCCCAGCGTGCCCTGAGGCCCTGTCCTCTTTTCCTTAGAGAGGCTGATGGTGACAGCTTGGGCCAGTTTATGTCTCCTGCCTGGTCCCTGTCGTTATTTGAATTTGTGACCCTTGTTGCTAAGATCCTTCCCAAAAGAAGGGCAGATACAACAAGGTTATTGCAGATTTTAAAAGTCGAACTTTCTGGGTGGAGAGCCCAGACAACACCCTGGGAAACCACATGCTGGAGGAACTGCAAGAGGCTCAAAACCTAGACTTCATAAAATTGACTTTCCTTTGGCACTTTTCCATGTTTAATCAGATGATTAAAGTCCTTGAAACATGTCAGCTTTTTCAGGTGGGCTGAGGTTAAGAAAAGATGGAGAGGCTGGGGAGGGTTAGTGAGTGCTCTCCGTTCCGGAGCCGTCCGGGCGCAGGACGGACTCGGGGCTGAGCGGGGGCTCCACGCAGGACCCTCCCTGGTCTTTCCGCCTGGAAGACAAGGATCTTCTTTGGTTGTTTTTGGACAGTTTTGCTTTATTCACGTTTGTCAGAGAGAAAATTTGGTTGGCTGAAGTGTGGGCTCTGAGAAAGGACTAAAAATAAGAAAACGCTGAGATGGAAATGAAGACTCAGAAGACAAGAGACAATGATTTTCTTTTTTCTAAATCTTAGGAGAATTTTTTTGTTTTGTTTTGTTTTTTAATGGCAGGGGGAGCTAAAGCTTATAACACCCTTATAGAAGGAAAGGGATCCACAGTATGATTTGAGGACTGACTTCTTACCTATTCAGAATGTAACCTCTCTGTTCATGAAGAAGCTTGAATAATTCATTTCACGGGTGACAAGTAGGCTGGCCCTGGAGGGACATTTAGTGGGAGCTCTTCGGTTATGATTTACTGCCTAAGCGAATTAATTGCAACTGGCCACGACCTATAGGCAAACATCACAGTCAGGTGCCAGCAGAGTCCCTCATTCAGGGACAGTGCCCCGGAGAAGCCCAACTGGCTTCCTTATGGCCTGGGGGCTCTGTCTGTCACCCACCCCTGGGGCAGGTGCACCTTTGCTTCTGACAAGCACACACACACTGAGCTCTGAAGTGAGGAGTGATATGGCCACACCAAGGCTTTCAGGGGATCCACGAAGGCGATCCTGTCGCCCAGCGTTTCTTGCTCGTTCCCAAACCCCCATCACATCTCGTTATTCCCCAGATGCTTTCCGGGAATGTCCTTTGAGCCCACTCTCTTTACTTACTTTCTGTCCTCACAATATCCTCAGCTTGCATTGTTGTCAGGGGAGAATTCTGAGGCGTTTTGGTCAAACCCTGATGACCTGTCCTCTTAAGAAAGACCCCTTGGGTTTGGAGCTGGGAAGGGCGTAATTCCTCAGAGTGAGGGCCAGTCAGGATTGACGCACTTTGGAAGCCATGGCTGGTGGTCTTCACACATCTCCTGCAACATGGACCCTCGTAGAAGACACTTACCTTTGAGCACAAATGAAGCCCAACCCTGGATTTCTGTGTAGAGCCAGAAGAAAAAACAAAATAATAAAATGGAAAGACCCTTGTTTATAAGGTATGGCCACCCCTGTCTTCTGCATATGGCTGAGATGGAGTGTCCCTTTCTTGAAGGACTGCCGGGTTTGGGGAGGTGGGGCCGGGTGAGGAATGGGAAGGCTGAATCACTCTGCTTTCGGGACGGAGCCTGCCAGGATGGATGCTGTGCAGAGGGTGGCAGGGGATGAGGGGAGACGGAGACCATGCTGCCCCTCACCCAAGAGTCAAGCCGATGAGAAGGGACGTAGAACAAAGGGCGTGTCCAGTGTGGACATTGAGGTTTCCTGCTGGGATCGGAGTAGACACACCGATTTGTAAAGTCCACGTTGCTCACCAATGCTTTTGTGTAAGGTGGTTCTTTTGGGAAAACTTGAAGAGGATGTTAAACTTCATGACTCAAGGGGCCTGAGGGTGCATTAAAAAAATGGGATGCATGGAGAGCAGCCATGAAGTGTCCTTAAGACTGTGCAGAAATGTTGAGGAGGCGTCGGCTTCCCACAGCCTGGCGGAAAGCGAGGGGCAGGGTGGTGGGGTTTAAGAGACTTCCCTGCGATTGGGGTTTCCGAGCCTAGAGAGGGCTCTGCAGACAGAAAAAGGCACTTTTTGTTAATACCTCTCTCTCTTGCTCTTGCTCTTTAGGGTTAGAAAATAAGAAAGTTGAGGAGGCTGTCAGTGAGGAATTTGGACAGGAAGGGAGTTAAGGGGAGCCAGGGAAGGCTCAGGCTGAGGGTGCCAGGACCTAGCTGTGGACTTCCTGATGTCTGAAACCCAATGGAAACCCCAGCATTCTTTTAAAGGCTGCTTCCCCCAAGTCCCCTGTGAACAGGGCAAGGCGTCTGCTGAGATGCCGCGGGGACCACGCGGCCACCTCAGCCGGGCTCTAACAGCCATGACTGTGCTTCCAGGACCTCTTTCCTGATAACAGTCTCTATCTACTGTCAGGACTGCTGTGAGTCTCAAATAAGACAACAGGTGGAAAGTGCCTAGCGTGGGGTTGTGTTGGAAGTGCTCCGTGTTACGTGCTAAATCATCATCCGCAAAGTGGGGCCCCGAGCATCCGGCTGTTTGACTTTTAATATATTTTTTTTAATCTGGCCCATGTGAAGAGAGCAGTGTGACATTCTGGATGCCGCTCTGAGGTTTGGTGAATGACCTCTGGTCCATCCTAGTGGAGGGCTCCTTGATTCTCACCTGAATCACTGTTACATCCCCCAGACAGCCTCACCCATTCCATTCTGTCTCATATTCAGGCTTGTCCCCATACCACAGCCTGAATGACGTTTAACAGGCACACCCAATCCCTCACTCCTAGGCATTGATTTCCGTGGAAACCCACTATACTCTCAGGATAAAGCAGCACCCTCAGCTGCACTGCTGAGGGCCAGAAATCCACCCCTGGTGGCCTCCCCAGCCACCCACTCTGCTCCGTGCCTGGTGGGAAACTTCAGGTCATGCATTTTACCTCTTGGGGTTCATCTCCCCAGCTTTGCATGAAGCCTCTTGTCCGGGCATCTCTGTGCATGCTCTTCCAACTTCTTGGAAAGCTTTTCCTCTTCTTCCCAAATTAGCAACATCTTCCATGTGCTCCCACCCCCCATAGGAACGCTAAGGAAATTATTTGGCCTGTATATTTCAGCACTGGGGAGGGAAATACAAAGGTAACTGGGATCACAAAAAAGCTGCCATTCCTCCCAAGACCGGAAATAAGCAAATGTGTGGTCAGACACCGAAACAGGCAAACACATGCCTTCCTCGTGATGCTTCCGTGGTGACCTTGTCCCCCTTCTCACGTCTGCCACCCCCAGCTGGCCTCTCAGCTGTCCCTTTGTGGTGGCAGCACACTCATTTGTCACCGTCTGCATGTGGACTTCTGTTTTAGCTTTGGGATGATGGTCAGATGATGTCTCGCCTCTGCATAAAGCCCACTGGTCCCTTAGAAAAAGAATCCAAACTCCTCACCTAGGCCAAATGAATCTGGCCTGTCCTGGTTTTGTGCCTGACTCTCTGAGCTCAACTCGCACCTTCCTCCTCCTTGGTTACTCGCTCCTCTGGCCTGTGCCTCCTTGTCCCTGGGCCCAGGAAATCTCTTCTCCCAGGTTTTTGCAGGCTGACTATTTCTTCTCCAAACATACCGACCCAAGTATCACACCTCTGAGAAGAGCTGGCCTTCAGCCTCCCCATCTTTGCGAGTTGCCATTCTCCCTCACACTACCCCTGATGGGCTCCATCTGAACTCTTCTTGCCGGTTTATTTGCCTTGCTTTCATGTGTTCCGTGTCCCACCTCAAGTCTGCTTAGCTCATGCCTTGTCAGTGTCTCTAGCAGTGCCTGGCGTGTGGTCACTTGACAGACCTACTGGATGAATGTCTCACTTTTCCAACTAGATCATGAGCTCTTGAGCCATGGAATGGAATGGCTTCATCTTACTCTCCAGTTTTCCCCAGAGTCCCTGTGCACAGAAAGTGCCGGGTGAATGTTGATTTGTACATTGTCAAATGTAATTGGCAGTTATTTGGTGGACACGAGTTGGAGAGGAAGATATCTGGAGTAACCACTTTCCAAGTGGTGCCATGAATTTTCCCTTATCGAAAAATGTTCTGTAAAAATTGGGAGTATGTGAGACGGAAAAAACTTTGATTTGGATTCTAGTTCCATTGCTGCCACTAGCTAGCAGCTAGCTGTGGGTCCTTGGGCAAATCCAAAGGAGCAAGTCACTTGGCCCCTTTAATTCTTAATCTTCACACTTACGAATACAGGAATTAAACTAAGGTACATTCAGGGCTCTCTTCCACTTATAAATTCTAGACCTAGATCATTTTAGGCCAGACCATCACCGTTACCAGACTGCTTCCATCTGGTTTTTTGAATAGATGTACGTGGATACTGGTAGCGTAATCCCAGTATGATGCTATAAGAAGCATCGTTGTTTCCACGAGGGGGAGGAAAGGTACAAAGGTGAGGGAAGTAGTGCCTTCAGTGAGAAGTTAAGAGATGGATGTAGGAGAGACCCGAGGGCTCTGGAGCTGGAGAACCATGTTCACAGAATTCTTGTTCACTGCTTGTGCTCACATGAATGCCCAAAATACAGCACAGTGCTCATTTTGGATAACGGGGTTGAAAATGAAACCTGGTTGATCGAAGAGAAGAGGGCAATAAGGAGGACAAATGTTGAATTCTGCAGTGACTCTGGTCCCTGTTACAAGTCCAATCGGAAGGAAAAGCTGTTCCATGAAACGGTTCTAATGAGAGTGTTACAGGACCAACAGGTTCACACGCTGGCTGTGCAGTCACAGACCAAAGACACAGAGACAGCAGGGCTTGCAGCAGAGATGAGAGTTCTGTGATTGCAGGGCGCTGAGCCAAGAGATGGGAGGAGACCCTCAAATCCCTCTCCCAGAGAAGTTCTGGGCTGGGATCCTTAAGGGGATCGTGGAGGATGAGGGACTGGAAAATTAGAGTCATTGATTGGTCGGGAAAAGGGGGGCAACTCATTAGGATGTGGAAACTGCCATCCTTGGTGAGTCAGTTTCTCATAGGTTCCTTCAGACCAGCTGAGTCAGTAGTTTCACTGATATGCAGGACCTGAAAGAATATCTCAAAGGGAAACTTGATGTTTTGTAACGTTCAAGTTGTTCTCGATAGGGCAGTTGAGGGGAACTTTAATCTTGTAACAGGGTCCACGTGATTCTGAGGCAATAGGCACCAAACAGCTACAAGAAAGTGGATCGGAGAGCTGCTGATCTGATGATGAACGGAGAGCTGCTGATCTGATGATGAATGGAGAGCTGCTGATCTGATGATGAACGGAGAGCTGCTGATCTGATGATGAATGCTGAGTGTGCTGCCAGCTGGGTTCATTTTCATTTCTCCCCCTCCTTCATTCCTTGATTAACTTTATCAAGTTCAGAGGGATGCTTTCACGTGCTCCAGCAGATGCCAAAAAGTGCATGCAGTGGGGAAAACGACGCACTTCAGAGGGCTTGGGAGCCGGGGCTTTCCAGGTGGACTTAGGACATAGGCCCCGGGAATGGCATAAAAACCACGTCCAGGCACATGGCAGTCCTGCCTCAGGAAGTGTCAAGGGGTGTCCTGCTCAGCTGCTTCCATTGACATTTCTGTGGGTTCCCGCCTGGGTATTTTTCTTCCCTTCGTTCTTGGGCTAATCTTATCTGGTGAGGTCTGACCTGGTTCTTGTCATCATTCTCCCTGGTGCACTGGAGCGCCTGCATGCCCGCTGAAGGCACTGACGTGGGCCTCGGCCTGTGTCTTCTCCTCCTCTGCCAGGTTGTTCCAGTTTGTGTGGGTGGGTCTCTGCCTCAGTTTCCCTGTCTAGCACCCCAGACCCTTGCTGGTGCTGAAGCACTGCCCTGAAAACCCAGCTCGTGTGCTGGAGACACTGCCCACCCGTCGGACTGCTTTGCCTGCTGGGCAGGAAGAATACACCCCCCTTCCCTCCCTCCTGGTTCTGGACCCATGGCACTGCCACCCATGCAGCCTCCTGGAGCTGTGTCCTTGAGGCTTTAACCTTAATCACTGCAGCAAACCGCTTCCAACATGTACAGGCCTGAATTTGCTGGAGGCTTGGGTTTTTTTTAATAGACTTAGATGGAAACATCTTCTCTCCTGCGTCCACAGGGCTGGTTTCTGTAGCCACCGAAGTACTCCAAGCCAGTCTTCATTCCCTCCTGAGGCTCAAGTTGTTGCAGTGCCATTATTCGGTTTTGTGCCTGAGTCCACACTGCATTTACCTTCTCTGAGACACTCCCAGGCCAGTTCCCTGAGAAGGAAAGTGACTTCGTGTTTGAAAACAACACCAAACTCTATCTTGCTAGCATGGGAGGGTGATGTGAACTTTATCTTTGAATGTTCAGACAGAGCTTTAAAAAAACTAACTTAAAAAGAATATTAACCTATTACTTCAGAAATGATACATTCAAAGGAAAATAAATCATCTGATTTCAGAGAAATGGGTTACTAGTATCAGCCAATAGGGCCTTCAGGATGGCTGTACTTTTTAGATGGGGTGTACATATTTATGTCAGCTGGAAATGTTTGGGGATAATTGTACCGTTTTTCATGGTTAAGTCAGGATCTTTTGGCCATTATGCCCTTCTTTGAGCACATGGTGAGCCGAACTATTCATGGGAAACAATACTTTGGATAAAGTTTGCCGATTAAATCTCTCTCCACATTTCAATTACTTTCTCTAAGCAAGGTAGACATACGAAATAACTTTTCATTAAATATTGCATCTTAGAATCCTCAATAGGAAGGCAATGAAAAGCTAAACCAGCCCAACTGGCTGCTGAGCTCTTCCTTGCAATAGTCCTGTCTGTGACTGTCTAGCCTCTGTCCGAACACCTATGGTGACAGAGAACTCTTCCCCCAGGAAGATAATTCCACATGTGTGCTTCTGTCAGGCTGTATATTTACCCAAAATGTGTCTTCTCATGTTCCTGCTCTTCTACTCTTCAGTTCTAATTCTTCCCTTTAGGGCCACATGGAAGTAAATCCTCATTTTAATCAAAGAAATCAAAGCCTGATGCAGAAGGAAGAGGGGGTGGGGATAAAGAAGAGAGACAGGGAGAGAGCTCGTATCAGGGAGTTTGGGACTGTGGCTCTGAGAAGCCACACCAACCGAGTTCCGGGGATGCCTCCTCCGCCATGGAAAAGGGGGGATTCTGGGACTGGCTCTCCTCTCCAGTTGGGGTGCTAACTCCCCTACCTTTGGACTTATGCACCAGGGGTGAGATCACCCGTGGTGCCAACCAGTGACCTCTCCAGCACTGGGGCAAGAGACATGCGGCCTGTTTCACACTGTGCCTGCATCGAGCCTGTCAGAGCATAGGTTTAGCCTATTTTATAGTTCAAACCAGGGCATTTCGAGAGTGAACCGTGGGGTGGGGGGTGGGGTGGGGTGGGGTTGCAATAATTATGCCAGGGCAACAAGGGTGACTGGGAGTGCTTCCTGGGCAGACTGGGACTTGCACCCATCCTCCTGAGCCCATGAAGAGCTAGACTAAGGATTCACAAGGCCTCGAGGCTCTGAAGAGGTGCATGAAAAGGTGTGATGCAACTCTTGCTCACACGATAACGGGAGCTGAGGGTTCATTAACTCATTTGGCAAATATTTACTGGCTTGAGAGTGTTAGGACCTGCCCTAGGGTTTAGGGAAGCAATGGTGAGCCCAGCCAGGTACAGGCCCTGCTGTCACGGAGCTGGTCATTTAGAAAGGCAGACGTCACTTTAAACAAGTAATTACGTAATTACAATTGGGTAGTTGCAATCACACAGTTGGAGAAATGTTATGAATACATAACAGGATACCAACTTTTCTAAGGATGTTGGCCATCAGGAAAACGTCCCTAAGAGAGAAACATTCAAGTTAAGACTCTAAGGTACGAAAAGAATTGGCCTGGTTGGACTGGATAGAGGAGGGAAGGAGAGATGGAGAAGGGAATTAGGGCAGGAAAGAAGAGGGTTAGAGATACAGCAAACCCATGAAAGAAAGCTCCCAGATCAGAGAAAGCTTGGCACCCAAGAGGATGAAAAATACAGCCCTGTGTCTGGGGCATGTGTCCCAGCGGGGTGCTGGCTGGAGGTGAGATTGCATGAGGCCTGACACCCCGCTAAAGATCACAGTGTTCAGTGACTTACAGTTTGTGGAAGTAGTGTTCTCCCAGCTAGCTGCTGTTTGGAGCACGGATGGGGGAAAGAAAGCCTGTAGGATGCTCTTGGGAGTGTCAGGCCATGGAAATGATCGTTGCTTTGGTTAGGTTAGAGGGAGTAGAGATGGAGAAGAGTGGATGAGGTTGAAATATACTTAGGACCCAGAATGGGTAGGACTCAGTGCCGTGCTGGATGCAAGTGGGGAGGGACAAAGGGACCAAGGATGAGTTTGTCCTCAGCACAAATGACTTCCCCATGGAAGCAGCATTTTGTGAAGTGGGAGGAGCTTGTGCTGGGGGGAGGCTGACTCTGCACTGGTTGGGACCTTCTGAGTTTGAGGCAATGGGGGACCTTCCCACGGGGATGTGCTGTTGGGAGTTGGTCTGGAGGGCTGGAATTCAGAGCTGGGAGTTGGTCTGGAGGGCTGGCATTCAGAGCGGAGATTGGGTCAAGAGATGGAAGTTTGGCATTGGGAACATATTTGAAGCCGTGGGAGTGGGTGAGACCATAGAGGAGAGATCACAGAGTGAGAACTGAAGTGAGCTGGAAGCAGGATTTTGAAAAATTGCGGTGTTTAAACTAGGCGGGGAGAAGGAGCAGGAGCTCTGAAAGGAAATTCAGACTATGTGGCCGGAGGGTCAGAGGGTAAACAGAGAGCGTGGTTCCTCAGGAGGCCGGGGAGTGGGTGTTTCAAGAAGGAACAGATGGTCAGCTGCGCGCGAGGCTTCCAAGAGCCAAAAAGAAACCGAACAAGATGGCAGGCTTGTCAACGCGCAAGCCTCTGCTGGCCTGAAGGAAAGGAGAGTGTTTTGGTGGCTGGATGTCCGACTGGGGGCTGCTGAGGAGTGGAGCTGAGGAAGAGTGGACGGACGGATGGCCAGATGAGTCAAAACAAAGCTCTGATGGAAGAGAGAGCAAGGAGCTGGAGGGGACCAAATCCTGGCAGGGGGCTCCCAGGGGCAAAGGAGAGCAGGCACGGATGCCAATGGAAGGGCATCTTGCGAGAAAAGGCTGAGGTTATATGAGAAAGAGGGAAAAAGGGAGTGGAGGAGTGCCTGAGGAGGCCGGGTGGGCCAGGGCTACTCAGAAGCATCTAGAGAAGTGCTGCCTTTTGATGGGAAGAAAGGCCCCTCATTTTAGTTAAAAGAAAAAAAAAAAAAAAAAAAAAAAGACGCGGTGAGTGGCATTAGCCGCACACAGACTCTGGTGAAATGGCGTCAGGATGCGTCAGAATTCCTGACAGGCGTCTTTAGATTTTCTTTGAAGTATTTGAGACAAGATCATCTTCCACAGGGCGGCAGCAACAGTTGGAGGTTTGAGGGAAATGGAAACTGCAAGAAATTGTTATTGTGTGGAGGTGCTGGGGAAGCAGGCATCCGGAGACCTTTATCAGGTTTCATGATATGAAGACGACACAGGAGAGTTCATCGGCTCCAAAGTGTTTACAACAGAGTTTCCTGAAGAGGTGGGCTGGCTGCACAGGTTGTGGTCACTGTCCTTCGTGCTTGTTCTGGTATTTAGGGCACAGTGTCTCTGTCTTACCCCACAAAGCAGCTCTGGACTCAATGTCTAATGAGCATCTGAGAGGGCACCTCACCTTTTTAGTTTTGCTGTTTAAAAACAGTTTCACAAATGGCTTTCCTCTGCTAGGGAGCAAATGTCAAAACACTTTCTGAGAACTCCCATGGCCCGACTGTTGAAGTGACAAAGCCTATATCCTTTAGAACAAAGTAAATTCTGGTGCTTCTTTTTTGGTGTCTGTTTTGTGTTTATTTTTTAGAGATGGGGTCCTTCCGTGTTGCCCAGGCTAGAGTGCAGGGGGGCGTGATCATAGCTCACTGCAGCCTCCAACTCCTGTGCTCAAGTGATCCTCTCACCTCAGCCTCCCAAGTAGCTGGGCCTACAGGCAGTGCCACCACACCCAGCTCTGTCTGTTGATTGGGATGCAGCTGGGGTGGGGTGAGTGGCAGAGGTAGATTCATTGGCACAGGAAGGCCCCCACACACATGAGACCAGAGGAACTGGCTCCATCCCTGTGTCTGACTTCAGCTTTGTGTTCCTTTGTTGTAGATGCAATGATCCAGCTCTCAGGTCTAGAGGCTTGAGTTTGTTAAAATGTGCTGGACATCCAGAGAAATCACAGACACTTTTTATGAGAAGCTATATAAAGGACACCATCCGTTCTAAGAATACCACAGAGATTCAAGGGATTCAAAAATCGAGAATGAAATCCGTTCCAAAGCACGATACTGATGGCCTAATTTTGGCTTATGTCCTGCTGAGATGCCCCCAGTAGTGGGCCTGAGCCCCTTGGGGGAGGGACAAAGTAAAAGGTGGGTTGGTTGGGGAGAAGTGTTGATCTGGAAGTTGTAGTTGAAGTTCAACAAACTCTTTTATGAGGGGTATAAGCTTTGCACCCTGATTACACTGGAAAGATAATTGCTATTCAAACTGAAAAACGGCTACACGTGCTATCTTGGTTTCCAGTGCTCCACAATCTGGTGGGAGTCCCATCTAATCTTTCATTCCCAACTGGAATCTTCCTCCCTAGCTATCTTGGTTAAATAGGGGTGAATCGCCCTTCACCACGCTCAGAGCACTCCTGAACTGGTATCTTCTTTCCCCTTTGTCATCAGTTCCTCGAAGACAGGGAGGATGTCTCTTCTGTGTTTACATTCCCAGGGTTTCACACTTAGTACTTTTTTGATGTGCTTACCTCTTTGAAGTTTTAGGGAACTTGCTGAATCATAAAGACTAGACATTGAATTTGCTGTCGAGATGTTCAAAGCTGGGGCTTTCTCTCTCTTTTTTTTTTTCTTTTGCTGTGATTCCAGAAAATCCTGTCTTCCATCTCTACCTTTGGGAGACAACGGAGCGGTCTGGCCTGGGAGGTTTCCTGTTGGGCTTGTGTCTTCAGCCGACCCAGGTCTGGCGTTCCTTCTCTGTCCCTCACCACGACCTCTCTACTATTGAACTTATAAGCGGGGAGCTAAGGGGTGTAAACCATTTAGAAAACAAAGGTTTGATATTTGCTAGCAACAGAAGATAGTTAAAGTGTGATTGATCACACGTGAATTTCATTCCAAACAACAAACCGAGCTGGGAAAACACTCAGTGGTGTAGACCGCCCCCTGCTGGCCTCGTTCCGGTGACTTCCCGTCGCGTTGCCACAGGGAGGGGAGGAGTGCTGTGCCCACACCTCGGAAGGCATCTTCGTGGAAACCCCATGGCACAGGGTGTGGTGTCCTTTGGAGCCCCTCCTCGCAGCTGTGAGCTTTGTCAGTAAATAGCTGACTATCACGTGGGGGAGGCTGTGTTGCTTTAAAAATGGAATGATATTTCTGCTTTACAGTTTTGCCAAATCTGGGCATCTAGTGAAGCTGTCCTTTGGGAATTCACGCTCCAGCTGGAAGCCAAAGCGGGAGGGCTGTGTTCTCTGAGGGAGCTGGAGGTCACCCCGTGCTGGCGAGAGGTCTGGGAGTGGAGCTTAGGAAATCTGCCTTTGACTCTGGCCTCCTTCTCCAAACGGGGGGTTTCCTTGGTAACAGAGTGGCTTGACTAGATGATTTCTAAGGACTCTTCCAGCTGTGTCATGGTGGGCATCGCCGTCCTGCCTTCCTGGAGCTTACACTCCAGCTAGCGTGTTTACTTGAGCTCCTGTGCTCTGTGTGGTGAGAACTGACAAATGTAGTAGGTGGTTGAAGTCATCCACACCATGGACGGTTTGCCACTTCTGTGACCGGATCCTGACGTCAGGATTTGCTGGGAAGCACACAGGTGCACCCATCTCCTTCCAGGTCACTGCCTCAGTCCGTCTGTGCTGGCTGAGGCCGCCTGGGCATCCAGCACTCCTTGGCAATTCTTGTATGTCTTCATTCAGCTTTTCCTGCACTCGGCATGGAAGCTATTTCCAACTTCTTGGTGCCCGGGTCCTTTGAACCTCCTGCCCCTGCTGCTTACTCTCTTAGCGGAAAACTCTGCCTCCCTCCCACAGAAAAGACCCTGTCTGAATTGCTAGCCTTCCCCTCCCCTCACTACGGGTTGGCTCTCATCCCTGTTAAATTTACCTTTGCCCCATCCAAAGAGCAAAAATGCTGGATGCTTCATGTGCCACCTGCATTCCGTATCTCATATCTTTCCTTCCCTTCACAGCCAAATTTCTTGAAAGCAGTGTCTACATCCACTGTCTTCCTTTCTTGCCTTGACTTGTTCCCGAAGCCACTGCAGGCTGGCTGGCTTCCTCATCTCCACTCCACCGAAACGGCATCATTTCAAGGTGCCCCCAGTACCTGCATGTTGCTGGAGCCAATGGGCACCTAACACTTGTTGTTTTGGGCGCTAGACCATTCCCCATGCTCTTGATCAATGCTCCTGGTTTCCCCCTTCATTTCAGCTGCTTGTTACCTGTGGTAAGGGTCCTGCTTGCTTTTTGTCTTCCTTTGCGTTCTTTCGCAGATGTTTTTTGCTTTTGCTCCCCCTGCTTCCACCATGGGAGCAGAAGGGGCAGGGGCAGGGATGCGGAAGCACAGTAGGAAGGTGCGTTAGACGGGTTGGCCAGAAGGCCTGTGGAAGACGGCATTTGGCCTTGCTCATTTCAGAATTCCTCTGAAGAGAGCGCAGGGGCCTTCCCTAGATTACAAATGGAAATGAAGCACAAACTTGAGTACCAGAGCAGCATCAGCTGCTGTGTGGCATGGGAAGGGACCCCGACGTCCTCGGGGTGCAGGGTGGATCTGAGCTACTTGCCAGGGAACTTGCCCTAGAAGGCTGCCAAGGTGGGGTTGGAGGGGCCCTGCAGATGAGGGTGGCCAGGTGAGCTGCCTGGACCAGGGGCAGGTGGGATTGCAGTGTAACAAGTGGACCCCAAGAGGCCCACCGCACAGCAGGAGCTGAGGTGGGCTTTGCCAGCAGTGGCAGACAGCCAGGCTCTTTGGGAGGGATGCCTGTACTGAAGGGAAAGTCACATTTCTCAGCTGGATTCCATTGCACTCCCACTAAGTGGAACCAGCCAATGTGCACCCAGGACAGGATCCACGGTGGGGACCCACGGAAGGAGCACAGGCCTCCAGCGCCGTGAAGGCATGGGCACCCCTCCAGGCCCACGTCCTCTTGGAGAAGAGCAAGAGAGTGGAAGAAGCAGGAAACGTTATTTACCCGCCTCAGAAGTCACCCAAGAGCTCGTGAAATTGGGCAGGAACTGTGGTAACATAAAGTGTCAAGTTCAGAGTTGATGTGTCCTTCCTTACTCCCGGTGGAGTGGGTTCATGAGACTCTCCAAGTGTTTATAAAGGATAAAGAATCCACATTTTCTTTGCACATCTGGCTGGAAAGTGAGAAATTTATAAATTTTTTGAAGAAACTGAAGGGACTGTCATACATCTGTAATAATGACACACATAAAGTCTGGAATAACATGAAAAATCTGTAAGATGTACCATTAAGCGAGCAAAGAATAAAACTTGTGTGTTTGATTTTAACCATGTAAAATTGAATGCATTTGAGTAAAACATGGGAAAAAACATGGGGAAAATAAAACTAAACATCACTGTGGTAGGAGTGTAGGTGGATTAAAAAAAAATCCTTTCATCTTATTTATTAAGAATAAAATAAAGTTGTTAATAAATTCATTTTTTTGATTGTGGTATACTTTTAATTTCTTTCCTGGTGGTGCAGTCTACCCCACTTTTTTCTTTTTTCCTTTCACTGGAACTGATGTTCCTGTTTGTGAAAGCACACATAGGCCGGGCGCGGTGGCTCACGCCTGTAATCCCAGCACTTTGGGAGGCTGAGGCGGGTGGATCAGCTGAGGTCAGGAGTTCAAGACGAGCCTGGTCAACAGGGCAAAACCCCATCTGCACTAAAAATACAAAAAGTTAGCTGGGCGTGGTGGTGTGCACCTGTAATCCCAGCTACTTGGGAGACTGAGGCAGGAGAATCACTTGAACCTGGAAGTGAGTCGGAGGTTGCAGTGAGCCGAGATCATGCCACTGCACACCAGTCTGGGCGACAGAGCAAGGCTCCATCAAAATAAATAAATGAATAAATAAATAAATAAATAAATAAATAAATAAAAGAAAACCACACAATAAAATTTTAATAGCTATTCATTCCTTAAACATCATGAAAATGCTATGTCATTTCCTTCTACTGAAAAAAATTACATAAAATTTAAGTATAAAACATGCCACAGAATAGTAAATAAAACATGATCCCATTTACGTAAAACAATGGGTTGTTTTAAACCCCATGTGCTACTTCTGCTTTCATTCCTCAATACTATCCCATTTTCCTTTGCTTCCCTATACTTCGTTCTTTTATAGATTTTTTTTTATTAGGAAACATTATCTATTCCTGCATTAAAAAATTACCCAACACTCAGTGACCTTAAACAGCAATATCTATTACCTTGCACTGATTCAGTGGAGCAGGAATTTGGGAGTGGCTTACCTCAAAACTTCTTTTGAAGCTGTAGTCAGGACCCTGCCAGCACTGCAGTGGCTGAGAGCTTCGTACAGGGGGTGGACACTCTAGCTTTGGCACACCACCAAATGCACAGCTTCTCCCACGTGTTAGGTTTTTATTACGGAGGTACCTTGCTTTTGCATTCCAAAATCTACCAGTTATCTATCCTGCATTAACAAATCACCCCACGAGTTGGATGCTTAAAGCAATAATTTCAGGATGTCCCGCTCACATGACTAGCAGGCTGGAATGGGGCTGGCATCGGCAGGTGCCCTTAGCTTCTTGCTGTGTGGGCCTCTCCACAGGGCGGCTGACGTGTCCTCATGGCATGGTCATTGGTTACCCCACTAATGAGTGATCCCAGAGAACTGAAGCATAGGCCAAAATATCTTTTGTTACCCAGCCTGTGAGGTCATACTCCATGATTTCTGCGATATCCTGTTGGTTACACCCTTAAGCCATGCTCATTGTGGAAGAGAGCACTTGAGGGTATGAGTACCAGGAAGTCGGGAGCACTGGGGTTCTCTTGGAAACTGGCTACCACAGTCTGTCCTCTCACCCCCAATGACTTATGTCCTTCCTGCATGCAAACTACAGTCATCCCGGTGCCCCCTAAAGTCTCATCCTGTAAAAGCATCACCTTGAAAAATCCAGGATCTCATGATCTGAGTCAGGTCCAAGTGTGGTTGAGGCTACTCCGGTCCGGTTTCTCTTGATTTGAGGCTCTATGAATGAAAGAGACAAATTGTTTGGCTGTCATACATCCAACGTATGATGATGTGACAGGCACAAGATAGCTGCTGAGATGTTCCTGTCTAAAAAGAGGGGAAATGGGAGCCGTAAAGAGTCACTGGTCCATACCAATGCTGAGATCCATCTGGGCACAGTTTGAAGGTTACGTGACTAGGACTCAGCCCTACTCCTGTCTGGAATGAGTCTTCCTGCTTCTTGGCCCTGCCCTGCCGGCTTTATTTCCACGTTTCCATCATTCCTCCTTCGTAGCCTACATTTGAAACTGAGTAGTCTTCCAGTCTTCCTGTCTGCAAACGTTTGGGGGTTCAAAGCCACTTTTCATTTTGTACTCCTCTGTCCCTTTCAGTCCAAGCTGGTGTTTCTGCCAAAGAAATTATTTTCCAGTAGCTAGGAGCCTCCTGAATGGGCTCATTCCATTAGACAGAAGTCATGCCCATAAATCTCTTTAAAATAGGTCTTTCTCTCTACGTTTAGGCTGCTACCGAGACTGCTGAATGGCAACACCTTTAACATATGCAGAAGTCCTCCTGTTGACTGAACAGTTCTTTGGGATTTTGCAATTACACACTGGATGCCATCTTTCGATCTTCTTTTCTTGAGAGGGCCCTGGGTATACACGATCTTTGATACGAAGCCATTTCTTACCTTTAGCATCTTTGCCATCTGGAGATGGAGAGGCTGGGAATGTTCAACAGTATAAATAGCAGGATAAAAAAAAATCAGGGCACCTTTAAAACTCGGTTCACGGAATACACTTTCTGCTTTCCACATTCTGTAGATGACAGTGTTGCTATACGTTTTGCCACTACATAACCACCAGTTTCCAATGAGTCACCTCAGTTTCCTTTAAGTTCTCACAGGCAACCTTCTCCGATGTCACCATGCTTTTGCTGACAGTCCCTTAAAGTCCTTTAGGCTTTCATTAACATTCCTTAAAGTCCTGCCAGCTTCCTCCTACTGCCAAATCCACAGTGTCTCCCACATTTTAGGTTTTTGTTACGGTAATGTCCCACTTCCACCTTCCAAAATGTATTAGTTATTTACTGCTGCATGACAAATTACCCTAAAACCTAGATGCTTAAAACACTAAAAAACGTTATGTCACCCATGTTCTGTGGGTCAGGAATTAAGGCATGACATTTTAGCTGGGTGGTCCTGCCTTAGGCTCTCTTATTAAATGGCAGTTAAAATGTCAGCTAGAACTACAGTCATTTGAAGACTTACCTGGGATTAGCAAACCCAGTTTCCTGATGCCTCAGTCACATGCCTGGCTGGTGTGGCTGGCGGCTAGCAGCAAGCCTTGTTTCCTTGGCACATGGATCTCTCCACAGGGCTGCTTGAGTTCCCTCGCAGCATGGCAGCTGGTTTCTTCTAGAGCGAGTGAGAACTTGCTTTTTATGCCCTTGATGTGGACATCACACATTGTCATTTGTTTTCTGCAGTGACAGCCTCTCCCGCTTACTGTGGGGGGAGGAGAGTACACAGGACGTGAATGTCAGAAAACAAGACCGCTGAAGTGATCTTGGAGCCTGGTTCCCACATGAAATATCTAAACAAGAGAATTTATGGTCATACGTAAATGGTTTCACACAAAACAAAAGCAAAAGACCCCTAAAAACCAAAAGAGCACACACAGATACACACATGCCATGCACATGTGAGCACTAGAGTAAAAGAATAATAAAATAAAAAATACCAAGTATGAGAAATAGAAGATAACCAACAGCTTTAGGTTTTAAATCTTTGTTTCCCATATCTCATTACTTTCCTGAAATGGGAAGAAATGGAATTTTGTGGTCCTATTTTCTCAGCTTTCTTTGTAGTCTTTTTTGGTGGGACAACATTCAAAATATTTAACAACCAGCATGCCATGGGCACCGGACAATCAGATGGAATGAGGCCATAACCAGCACAGCCACTGTGTGTGTGTTGGTGACCGTCAGGCTTGGTTTTACCACCTGTGTTTGTATTTCTAAATGATATACTGAGTTTGGAGTGTTTTTACATTTTGGTTTTTTCATTTAATATTATATTTTTGAGACATCTATGCTGAGGGATGTAGCTACAGTTCATTTTCACTGCTGTATAGTATTCCACCATGGGACAATAACTTATTGTCTTTATACTTATGGCCATTTCATAGCCCAAAAAAACCCAAAAAAACAAAAAACAAAAAACACACACGAAAAAACAAAAACACCCCAACTGGAAAGCCTTTTTTCCTGGAACTCTTAAAATAATGTTGCTAAGAAATCATCTGTGCATTTATCCTGGTATACTTGAGTAAGAATTGCTCTAGATACATACCTAGTGAAGATGTTCCTATCTCACATAAAAGCGATCCTTCAGGACCGCATGTAGGATGTTCTTTCTCTTTGTTTTTTTTCACCTCTGAAGATGGATGGAAATGTGTAGCCATTGGAACAGGGACCCTATTTTTTCTGAAGGAACAAACATGTTGTTTGAATATGATCTCACATGACTGAGAAAATGTTTATGATGACCGCACAGCTAGTTACAATGACTTGTACCAGGAAGGCAGCTCAAATATTGTGGTTTTTTTGCTCATTTTCTCCAGTTTGATTGAGGAGTAATTATGAAAAATAAACAGTACCTGCTTAAAGTATATCATTTGATGAGTTTTAATGTTTACTGTACACCCATGATACCATCACCACAATCAAAACGATGAAAGTATTTATCACCACCGAAGATTCTCCATGTGTCTGCAATCTATCTCAGGCAATGCCAAACCTGTTTTCTTTCACAGTAGATTACTTTGTGTTGTCCAGAACCTTATATAAATGGAATCATGGAACAGGACTCTATTTTTGTCTGGCTTCTTCCTTTCAGCATAATTATTTTGAGATTCATCATTATTGCACGAATCAATAGCCTGCTTGTTTTTTATTGCAGAATAGTATTCCATCATATGGGTATACTCCAGTTTGTTCATTCACCTGGTAATGAGTATTTGGTCATCTTCTGGAGTTTGGCAATTACAAATAAAGCTGCCATAAATATTCATGTCCCATATTTATTAATAATAAATACTATTTGTTTGGACACAGACTTTCATTTTTCTTGGTTACATACTCAGGAGTGGAATAGCTGGGTTATAGGGTAGGTGTATCTTTAACTACTAAAGAGACTGCCTAAACGTTTTCCAAATGGTGGTACCAGTTTCCATTTCCACAAGCAGTATATGAGAGTTCTAGCTGCTCTGCTTTCTGTCCAACATTTACCAGTCTTTTACATTTTAACCATTCTTGGTGGGCGCGTGGTGGTATCTCACTGGGCTTTTAGTTTGCATTTCCTTAATGGCAAATGTTGTCATGCATCTTTCATGTGCTATTGCACTATCCATATATATTCTTTGGCCAACTGTCTGTTAAAATGTTTTGTCTATTTATAAAACCGAGCTACTTGTCTTATCATTGAAATGATGAGTTTTTTAAAGGTATGTTCTAGATACAAGTTCTTTATTGGATATATGTTTTAGAAATACTTTCTGCCAGTTGTTGGCTGGTCTTTTCATTTTCTTAACAATGTATGTTGAAGATCAAAAGATATTAACTGTCATGAAGTCTGTAATTCTGTTTCTGTTGTAGTTCAAACTTTTGATACTCTGTTTAGGAAACCCATGCTATTTACAGGTTACTAAGAATTTTCTTCCAGAAGTTCTACAGTTTTTAGTTTTACCTTTAGATCCTTTATCCATTCTAAGTTAATTTTTGTGTATGGTGTGAAGTGTTAGGGTTGAGAATTATTCATTTATTTATTTTTGTTTACGACTTTTCTATCAATCCAGCATTGGTTGGAAAGATTATTCTTTTCCACATTACTTTACCTCCAATTTTCTATTTCCAGAGTCTTTATTACATTTCACTGATCTATAGATTTACCTTCATGCCGATATGGCATTGTGTTTTCATTGAAAAGACCCATAGTGGTGTGAGGCATCATTGAGCTTCTTACATCTGTGGGTTAATAGTTTTCATGAAATTTAGAAAATTGTTAGCCATTATTTGCTAACGCCTTTTTTACGTCCCCCCACAGAGCGCCACTTTTTTTTTTTTTATTTTTTTGTTTTTTGGAATTAAATGGTGTGTTTACTAGATGGCTTGATGTTGACCTACAGTTCTTTGGTCAACATCAAAGTAGAGCAGCTAGAACTCTCATATACTGCTTGTGGAAATGGAAAATGGTACCACCACTTTGGAAAGGTACTTTGTTCTTTTTTTTTTTTTTTTTTTTTTTTGAGACGGAGCCTTGCTCTGTCGCCCAGGCTGGAGTGCAGTGGCATGATCTCAGCTCATTGCAAGCTCTGCTTCCTGGGTTCATGCCATTCTCCTGCCTCAGCCTCCCCAGTAGCTGGGACTACAGGTGCCCGCCACCATGCCTGGCTAACTTTTTGTATTTTTTAGTAGAGACAGGGTTTCAGTATGTTAGCCAGGATGGTCTCGATCTCCTGACCTTGTGATCTGCCCGCCTCGGCCTCCCAAAGTGCTGGGATTACAGGCGTGAGCCACCATGCCCGGCCCTAGATTCATATGTTATTGTAAGAGATAATACAGATCATTTGTATGCTTTGCCCAGTTTTCATCAATGGTAACATTTTGCTAAGTGGTACTACAGGGATGTCCCTCAGAATCCAAGCAGGATTAGTTCCAGGACCCTCGCAGATACCAAAATCCATGGATGCTCAAGTCCCTGATATAAAATGGCATCGTATGTGCATATAACCTACCCACATCCTCCTGTATACTTTAAATCATCTCTGGATTACTTATAATACCAACTATAATGTAAAGGCTATGTATGGTAGCTGTTATGCTGTATTGGTTTTTGATTGTATTTGTTTTTATTCTTCAAATATTTTCCATCTGTGGTTGTTTGAATCAGCAGATGCAGAACCTCAGGCTACAGGGGTTGCCTGTAATATCACAACCAGGATATTGACATTGATAGAATCTACCAATGTTACCCAGAGATTCCTGGCGTTACTTGCACTCTGTGTGTAAGTGTCTGTATCTGTGTCTTATTACATTGTATGCAATTTGATCACCTGTGCAGGTTCATGTATTCACCACCATAGTCATAATACTGAACAGTTCTAACACTACAAGTCCCCTTTGTACTGTCCTCTTATAATTGCACCCACCTCTCTCTTACCCCTCTACCACCTCTTTCATCTCTAAGTCCTGACAACCACTGATCTGTTCTCCATTTCTGAAATTTTGTCATTTCAAAATGTTTTGTCAATAGAATTATACAGTAATGTTTTGGGACTGTTTTTCCCCCACCAGCATAATTCCCTGGAGATTCATCCAAGTTATTATTTGCTATTCCGTGTATTTTAATCTTAGACATTGTCTTTTTCATCTCTAGAAGTTTGAGTTGAGTCATTTTTATATCTCTTATATTTTTAATTTTGTGGATGCTTTACTATTTCGAACATATGGTGTATATTTATAGTAACTATTTTAATCTCCTTTTCTGGTCACTAATACATCATTTTTCTGTCTGTTTCTGTTGGTTGATTTTTATTTTCATGATGGGTCATTTTTAACCTCTGAATGGTTAGGTCCTTATTAGGTTTTTGATCCCATTACAAACATTGTCATTTTTATGTTGTTGGGTGCTAGACTTGCTGCTCTATATTCTTTTAAATGTTTCTGAGACTTGTTCTGTGATGCAGTCAAATTACTGGGAAACCTGGATGAACCTGGAGACTATTACTCCAAGCGAAGTAACTCAGGAGTAGAAAACCAAACATTGTATGTTCTCACTCACAAGTGGGAGCTAAGCTATGAGGATGCAAAGGCATAAGAATGACACAATGGGCTTTGGAGACTCAGGGGGAAAAGGTAGGAAGAGGGCGAGGGATAAAAGAATACAAATTGAGTGCAGTGTGTACTGCTTGGGTGATGGGTGCACCAAAATCTCACGAATCACCACTAAAGAACTTGCTCCTGTAACAGACACCACCTGTTCCCCAATAACCTATAGGAAAAAAAAAAAAAAAAGAAATGCAGGAGCCAAGTAATGGAAAATGTAACCCCTTGTAGAGATTTATGAGGTTTATTTTATATAGGAAATGCTAATAGAAGATTTTATAGGAAGTACTAATAGAAGAAAGCAGACTGGCCTCTGTTTCCTCTAAACCATGGAACAGGAGAATAACCACGAGTCAGCATTTTGATTGAGCTCTTTAACAGTGAGCAGGGCTGCTGGCTCTGATCACAGAAAGTGACCAATGCCAATTAGTAATCTTGTGCCAATTAGCACAAGGTCTGCTTTCACTGCAGTAATAAAAGTTCCCATGTGGCCAGAAACTTTTTGAGGGCTGTCTCTGAGCCTTACATTAATCTTAAAAGGAAGGTTTCTTATGCATTCTGGCACTACCGTGTCTGAGTTGTGTGACCTAGAGCAAGTTATTAACTTCTCTGTGCCTCCACTTCATTTGCCAAAATAGAGACAATAACAATACCTAAGTTATAGGGTTGTAAAGAGCATTAAATTAGCTAATATTTGTAATGCACGTCACCCATTCTCAATAAACATTAGTTGTTGTGGCTATTAAAAAAGATCACCTGGAAACGGTTTGATCCTTTGAGACTGAAATGACCTTACTTTATGGGTTATTTGGCCCCCTGGTAAGGTGGTACCCTTTCTGGGTTAGGTTTATTCCACTCCAGCTAGGGGAGATGTGAACTCTGCCTGGTTCTGTGGGAACCCTAGCATTGTCTGCTTGCTGCTTTCCCGCGTTCCACCCCTAGAGCCTGAAGTCAGCACAGCTTTAAAGTAAACCTCCGTGCCAGCAGGCTCTGCGTGCTCCTACCTGGCTCGTATTATTGTCTTTTGGAATGTCTTTGACATGTTTGCCAATTTGTATTTCAAAATAAATTTTATAACCAGCTTATAAATTTCATCACCACGGAGGCTGGACTTGGACTAAATCTATGAATTAATTTTGGAAGAATTAGTTTTTGATCTTGAGCCTATCTAAGGACAAGATCTATCACTTCGTATATTTAGATCTTCTTTAATGTTTGTCAGTAAAGCTTTTAAATTTTCTCAAAAAGAGATTGAATATTTAAAACTACCTTATACGTTTGGTTACTAGATATTCTTCATTATTATTCTGGGAATTTCCATCAGCTTTCTTTTGTGTTGAATTCTGTTTACTGACTCCCACACTCGGCGCCCGTTCTCAGTGCTGTGAAGCAAACCCTCCCCGTGGATCCGTGATCGCTTGTGCATGACAGGTAAAACATCTGAAACCTTGCATGTGTGAAAAGACCTTCTTCCTTTACGCGGATTGATAGTTTAGAGAGCTGTACAATTGTAAATTGGGAAGAAATTTCCCTCAGAATGTTGAATTGCAGCATTGTTTTCTAAGTTCTTGTGTTTCTGCTTAGAAGTTGGGTAAATCCTTATTCCTGATCACTTTTCCCCTTGAGACTATTTTCAGAAGGTATTTGGCCAAAGATTCTGAAATTCTGATTATGTGCTTTTTGCACGGGTCATTTTTCCTTAGTTCTTTCTGGGGCATTTTCACATTCTCAGTGGAACAAATCCCATTTGGTTGTGGTGTGTAATTATCTGTATACATTGTTGGATTCAGTTTACCATTTTTTTCTTTCTTTTTACAGCTCGGTGATTTTGTTTTAATCATCGGTGTGGGTGTACTCTGTTGGGGTAGTCTGATTGACGATTCTCCACAGCTGCCTCTGGAGATGGAGCGGACACAGGTTCTAGGTCTCTGGGATGCAGTGTGCACAGGGTGGTGCGAATTCCACTGGTGAAGTCCTCCACGGTCTTTTGTTCCCGAATCTGTTTCCTACTCAGCATGTGCTAACAGACAATTATTTTTGCTCTTTTCTCTCTTATGCTTTCTTGAATGGGTGGGAGATGTTTCTAAGGATTTTTTGCTTTTACACAGAAGAGTTTTTCCCTTCTCAGCTGTTTTCTGCACCATGTTACTTTCTGTGGTCTTTCATTCGTAGGATGCCATCTTCTCCTCCCTCCCGTAAGTGTCTGGTGGTCAGCTGTTTTGTGCTTATGGCTGGCCATTTCAGGCTGGTGGTTGGTTGTACTGCTAATATTTTGTGGGGGGACTTTTGCATCTCTTTTCATAATCTATCAAATTTGCCTCTAGATTTCCTTTCTCATAATGTCTTTGGCTGGTTATGGTATTAGGTAATGCTGGCCTCATAGAATGAGTTAGGAAATATTCCTTCTGTTTCTATTTTCTGAAAGGGATTGTTGAGAATTGGTATAATTTCTTAAATGTTTGAAAGTATTCACCAGTGGGCTTGGCACTTTCTGCTTTGGAAGGTTATTAATTATTGACTCAGTTTTCTTAGTAGATATAGGCCTATTCAGATTATTAACTATTATAAGCCAATAGTTTAATAATATTAAATTATGAGTATAGCTTAGTAACATTAAGCTTTTAGTGTGAATTTTGCTAGATTATGTCTTTCAGGGAATTGGTCTGCTTCATCTAGGTTATCAGATTTGTGGGCATACAGTTGTTCATTACATTCCTTTATTATTATTATAATGTCCCCAGGATTAGTAATGATGCCCTTTCTTTCATTTCTGATATTAGAAATTGAGAAATCTCTCTCTTTTTTTTTTTTTGGAGACTGGATTTCATTCTGTCACCCAGACTGCAGTGCAATAGCATGATCATAGCTCATTGCAGCCTCAAACTCCTGAGCTCAAGAGATCTGCCTGCCTCAGAATCCCATGTAACTAGGTCTACAGGCACACACCACCACACCTGGCTGATTTCTATATTTTTTACTTTTTATAGAGATGAGGGGGTCTCGCTATATTGCCCAGGCTGGTCTCGAACTCCTGGCCTCAAGGGATTCTTTTGTCTTGGCCTCCTAAAGTACTGGGATTACAGGTATGAGCCACCATGCCGGGCCTCTTCTCTCTCTTTTCTTTCCTGGCTAGATGGTTATCCATTTGATTGATTTTTTTCAAGGAGCCCAACTTATATTGTTGATTCTTTTCTATTGCCTTACACTTTTTCATTCCATTGATTCTTGCTCTAATTTTTATTATTCGTTTTCTTTTGCTTACTTTGAATGTAACTTACACTTAAAAATTTCCTAGGGTGAAAGCTTAGATTATTGATTTTTAGATATTTCTTATTTTCTCATATATACATTCAGTGCTATACCTTTTCCTCTAAGCACTGCTTCAATGCAGCCCACAAATTTTCATCAGTTATGTTTCCATTTCCAGTTAGTTGAAAATATTTTAACATTTCTTGAGACTTCTTCTTTGACCCAGAAATGTTATTTAGAAGTGTGTTGTTTAATCTCCAAGTATTTTGGGGTTTTTAGCTATCTTTCTGTTACAGATTTCTAGTTTAACTCCATTGTTGTTTGAGAGCAGACACTGTACGATTTCTAGCCTTTAAAGTTTGCTAAGGTGTGTTTAGGGCCCAGAACGTGGTCTGTCTTGATGAATGCTCCACGAGGTGAGCTTCAAAAGAAGGTGGACATCGCTGTTGTTGGATGAAGTGTTCTATAAATGTCAAATAGACACAGTTGATTGATTGACTGTGCTGTTCAGTTCAGTTGTGTCCTTCCTGATATTCTGCCTGCTGGATCTGTCCATTACTGGGAGAGGTGTGTTGAAATCTCCAACTGTAATAGTGTACTTAATGATTTCTCCTTGTCGTCTACCAGTTTTCGTCTCATGTGTTTTGATGCTTTGCTGTTGGGTGCACACACCTTAGGGATTGTTATGTCTTCCCGGAGAATTGACTTCTTGTAGTGCCCCTCTGTATCCCTTGTGTTAGTCTGTTTTTGCACTGCCACACGGAAATACCCAAGACTGGGTAATTTATAAAGAAAAGAGGTTTAGTTGGCTCATGGTTCTGTAGACTGTACAGGACCATGGCGGCTTCCGCTGGGCTTCTGGGGAGGCTTCAGAAAAGTTATAATCATGGCGGAAGGCAGAGGGGAAACAAAGCAAGAGAGAGGGGGGAGGTGCTACATGCTTTTAAATGAGCAGATCTCAGGAGAACTTACTATTGTGAGGACAGTACCAAGGGGGATTGCGCTTAACCATTCATGAGTAACTACCCCCATCATCCAATCACCTCCCACCTGGCCCCACCTCCCAACACTGAGAAGACAGTTCAACATTAGATTTGGGCAGAGACACAGACCCACACCATACCATCCCTGATCACTTTCCTTGCTCTGCAGTTTCAGATTTTGGAGCATTTCGGATTTTGAAGTTTTGGATTTGGGATGCTCAACCTACACCAGGTGTGACTGGTTGCAGAAATGGATAATGTAATTTTAATGACTGTTTCTTCCTTATTTTGTTATATTTTTGTGTGTATATATGTATGTAGATATGTGTGAAACACATCTTTGTTTTCAGACTCAATAGCAAATTTAGTGTCTGAATTCAATGTTAATCCAGCTTTCTTTTGATTGGTGTTAGCATAATTAAAAGACTTACTTTTAATCTACCTGTATCTTTGTATTTAAAGTGTGTTTCTTCAACCTATGGAAAAACTGACAGCTTAGCATGTGAATTTCAATGTTATAGTCATGTGAATTGCTGTAAGATGGGAATAAATGTGATTGAAGCAATGCTGTAAAAAATAAAGTGAATTTTTAAAAACAAGATATAATTGGATTTCTTTTCCAGACCTACTCTGATAGTCTTTGTCTTTTAATTGGTGTATTTAGACTGTTGACATATAATGTAATTGATATAGTTAGATTAAAATCTACCATATTTATTGTTTTCTGTCTTTTGCCCTTGCCCTTCGTTTGTCTTTTCTTTTTTCACTTCTTTGGTTTTAATTGAGCATTTTATTAATTCCTATGGTGCCATTTTCTCCCTTCTCTCAGCATATTAATTCTTTAAATCATTTAAACTTATTGCTCTAGGGTTTGCAATATACAAATAATCCAAGTCCACTTTCAAAGAACATGGTATCATTTCACAGGTAGTGCAAGTACACTGTAACAGAGTACTCCCAATTCCTTCCTCCCATCCTTGTAACATTGCTATCATTCATTTCACTTATGGATAAGCGAAACTCACCAAATTCATTGCTGTTATTATTTTGAATGAACTGTTATCTAGCAGATAACAGAAAAATACAGGTATATATTTATTTAGGTTTCGAAGGAATGCTTTACATTACTCTTCTATTATTTTTTAAACATCACATGTAAAAATGTGTTTATTCACAACCATTTGTGAATTACCATTTGTTCCTATTCTGTCATCATCTTTTTTTTCTTTTAGGTTCAGGGGCACATGTGCAGGTTTGTCACATAGGTGAACTTGTGTCCTGGGGGTTTGTTGTACAGATTATTTTGTCACCCAGGTATTAAGCCCAGTACCCAATAGTTATTTTTTCTGATCCTCTCCCTTCTCCCACCCTCCACCCTCAAGTGGGCCCCAGTGTCTGTTGTTCCCCTCTTTGTGTACCTGAGTTCCCATCATATAGCTTCCACTGATAAGCAAGAATATGTGGTATTCGGTTTTCTGTTTCTGTGATAGTTTGCTAAGGATAATGACCTCCAGCTCCATCCATGTTTCCACAAAATACATGGTCTCATTTTTTTTTATGGCTGCAAAGTATTCCATAGTGTATATGTACCACATTTTCTTTATCCAATCTGTGATTGATGGGCATTTAGGTTGATTCCGTGTCTTTGCTATTGTGAACAGTGCTGCAGTGAATATTCACGTGCATGTGTCTTTACGGTAGAACGCTTTATATTCCACTTGTTATATACCTAGTAATGAGATTGCTGCGTCAGATGGTAGTTCTGTTTTTAGGTCTTTGAAGAAACACCACACTGTTTTCCACAATGGCTGAACTAATTTACATTCCCACCAACAGCATATAAGCATTTCTTTTTCTCCATGACCTTGCCAGCATCTATTTTCAACTTTTTAGTAACAGCCATTCTGATTGGTGTGAGATGGTATCTCATTGTGATTTTGACTTGAATTTCTCTAATGATTAATGGTATTGAGCAGTTTTTCATATGCTTGTTAGCCACATATATGTCTTCTTTTGAAAGTGTCTGTTCATGCTTTTTGCCCACTATTTAATGGGATTCTTTATTTTTTTCCTGTGTTTAAGTTCTTTATAGATGCTGGATATTAGACCTTTGTCAAATACATAGTTTGTGAATATTTTCTCCCATGATGTAGGTTGTCTGTTTCCTCCGTTGATAGTTTCTTTTGCTATGCAGAAGCTAGGAAGTTTAATTGGAGCCCATTGGTCAACTTTTGCTGTTGTTGTGATCGCTCAGGGTGTCTTTGTTATGAAATATTTGCCCAAACCATATGTCCAGAATGATATTGTCTAGGCTGTCTTCCAGGGCTTTTACAGTTTCAGGTTTTAAAGTTTAGTCTTTAACCTATCTTGAGTTTATTTTTGTATATGGTGTAAGGAAGGGGGTCCAGTCTCAATCTTCTGCACATTGCTAGTCAATTCCTGACTATTTATTGAATAGGGAGTTCTATTTATTGAATAGGGAGTTCTGTCCCAATTTTTTTCTTTGTCAGCTTCGTTGAAAATCAGATGGTTGTATTTGTGCATGTGGCCTTATTTCTGGGCTTTCTATTCTGTTCCATTGGTCTATGTGTCTGTTTTTGTACCAGTACCATGCTGTTTTGGTTACTTTAGCTTTGTAGTACAGTTTGAAGTTGGCTAACAGGATGCCTCCAGTTCTGTTCTTTTTGCTTAGGATTGCCTCAGCTATTCAGGTTCTTCTTTGGTTCCATGTGAATTTTAGAATTAATTTTCCAAATCTGTAAAAAATGATGTTGGTAATTTGATTGGAATAGCATTGAATCTGTAAATTGCTTTGGGCAGTATAACCATTTTAATGATACTGATTCTTCCTATCCATGAGCATAAAATGTTTTTTCATGTGTGTCATCTCTGATTTCTTTGAGCAGTGTTTTGCAGTTCTCACTGTAGAGATCTTTCATCTCCCTTATTGGCTGTATTTCTAGATATTTTATTCTTCCTTTTTTGTTTTTTTTGAGATGGAGTCTCACTCTGTTACCCAGGCTGGAGTGAGTGGCGCGATCCTGGCTCACTGTAAACTCCGTCTCCCAGGTTCAAGTGATTCTCCTGCCTCAGCCTCCCGAGTGGCTGGGACTACAGGCGTGTGCCACCATGCCCAGCTAATTTTTGTTGTATTTTTAGTAGAGACAGGAGGGTTTCACCATGTTAGCCAGGATGGTCTTGATCTGCTGACCTTGTGATCTGCCCACCTCAGCCTCCCAAAGTGCTGGGATTACAGGCATGAGCCACCGCACCTGGCAGGTATTTTATTCTTTTTGTGGCAATCGTGAGTGGGATTGCATTCCTGATTTGGCTCTTGGCTTGGCTGTTGTTGGTGTATAGGAAAGCTAGTGATTTTTGTGCATTGATTATGTATCCTGACACCTTGCCGAAGGTGGTCATGTCAGTGAGGACCACTTGCAAAGGTGCAAATGTGACAGGAGATAATTCTCAGTCAAAAACACTTCATCCTCTGCTGGCTTTTTCATTCTGTTACACATCTGGGCCCTGTCTTTAGATCATAATTTGGCATGTGAAGCAATTTGTAATCACTTCAATAATACAGAAAGCGAAAATGCCATAAATACTTAGGAAATAAACTTGAAATAAAAATACTCATTTGCTACAATAGGGCACTTTGTCTTTCAGAAACACTGACACTAGAAAGACTATTATGACCTCTAGAAATGGTGTCAACTCTCCCTGCTTTCATCTATCGCTACTCCACTAAAAAAGAGCCACAGTTAAACTGGTAATAAAGTGTGCATTTTCTGCAAAATATGTATATTTCCAGGAAAAACTGCCAATTTACTGTTTCTTGTTTGAATAACACCACACACATTAATGAATCCTAAAACTAAAAATATTTAGTACTTACTTTAAAACTGGACCAATGAAATAAAAATGGAAAATGCTTAAGAATCATAAAGTTATAATCAAAATATTTTGAACACAATTTTGGAAAGAAAAACAGGATTTTTTCCTTCAATATACGTATTGTATTTCATGAGAATATATTGTGTTACTAAGTACAACCAACCTGTAAAAATTCCTCCTATAACTGTTTAAACGCTTTCATCTTTTGGCTCTGAACAATTCCAGATTTCTGAAAAAACTTTTGTTGCTGTTGAAGCAGGTTCTACAAAAATGCAAAGAAAACCTTGTAATAAAATTGAGGTAGAATTTAAAATGTAGCAGAAAACAATTCTATGCTAACTTGAGTGCCTTGAAATAAACATTTAAAAATAGTTTATCTGATAAAAAAGAATCAGAAAAATGAAAGATTTTATTTTACCCTTATTCATTCCTTCTCTTATGGTCTTTATGTAGATCTGAGGTTCTGATCCATATAATTCTCCTACTGCCCAAATGAAAGTGAGTCCAAACCCAACAGATGGCTCAACGTTATTGTTAATGGTGGAGGGTGTCCAGGTTCTTGGTGTTTTGAACAAAGAATTGGACAAAATGCACAAACAAGCAAGGAAGGAATGAAGAGTTTCATTGAAAATGAAAATACACTCCACATTGTGGGAGAGCCCTGGGCATGGGGGCTCAAGGTCCTGTTACAGAATTTTGGGGAGTTTAAATACCCACTAGAGGATTCCATTGGTTACTTGGGGTACACCCTACGTAAATGGAGAGGATGAAGTTACAGAGCCATTTTCGGCATATGCCATATGAAGAGGATATTTCCTGTTACAGCTGAAGTGTGAATGGGCCTTATTATGCTCCCTGCCTCCAGACCCTATTTTCCTGCCTTATTATGTTTTAGATAAATCAGGTGAGTTATAGCCAAGCATTATTCTTACACTAAGAAGGGAGTAAAGGTATACATCGCGGCATTAAGGAGAGAGGCCTAAGTCCTATAGTGAAGAGAGTTTTCAGCAGTGGTGAATCTGTACAAGTCTGCAGCAACTCATTTCTTATCTCCTCAGAAGAAATAATTCGACTGAGGGGCATAAGGCAGAGGGATAGAGCAAGGCACATTTTCGAGCAGGAGGGAAAGGTTATTAAAAAGATTTAGAGCAGGAAGGAAAGGAAGTATACTTGGAAGAGGGCCACGTGGGCAACTTGAGAGATTCAAGTGTGCAGTTGACCTTTGACTTGGGGTTTTATTTATTTATTTTTTTAAGATGGAGACTCACTCTGTGGCCCAGGCTGGAGTGCAGTGGTACTGTCTCAGCTCCCTGCAACCTCAGTCTCCTGGGTCCAAGTGATTCTCCTGCCTCAGCCTCCCAAGTAGCTGGGATTACAGGCATGCACCACCACACCACTACGTCCAGCTAGTTTTTGCATTTTTAGTAGAGACGGGGTTTCACCATGTTGGCCAGGCTGGTCTTGCACTCCTGACCTCAGGTGATCCACCCGCCTTCCAAAGTGCTGGGATTACAAGCATGAGCCACCACACCTGGCCTGACTTGGGGTTTTATACATTGTCCTGCTTCCAGGGTCTTGAGTCTCTTCTCCTGTGATTCTTCCCTCGGGGCGGGCTGTCTGCGTGCACAGTGTCCTGCCAGCACTTGGGAGGGCCGCACAGTGCGTTTACCGAAGTTGTGAGCACGCTCATGCGAGGCATTTTTCCCTCACCAGTCGAGGGTTCCTAGAGGATGGTCACGTATCCGTTAAATGCCACCATTTTGCCTCTTAGTGCGCATGCTTGAGCCCACTTGCCCAGCTTCTAAGATCTTAATCGTGAAGCTGCTCAGCAGCAGCTTCAGGTGTTTTCTCTTTTTTTGGAGATTGCCATTTCACGGTTCCAGCTGCAATCATTTCCTTAGAGAGGCACCTGACTATCGCCTGACATGCCTGATGGAGGGCTCTCTCCTGCCCTGCCTGTGTCTGCCTAACTACCTACTCGAACATTTCTCCCCTCAAGAGCCCCAGACCCAACTCTTGAGAAAACGGATGAAGGTCAGTCTTCTGTAACTGCTTCCTGCTGACAGAGGGGCCATGGTGGTCGTTCTGCAGGTCTTGGCCTCTTGCTAGCTGTCAGGGCAGGGTGGCTCCATGGGTTGGTAAAAGCAGTATCCAGCCAGGGCCAAGGGAAATAGGGCAGGGTTTCACCTCTGTCATGTCCCACTGGTGGGCAGTCTAGGGGTCTTCTGCAGAGGGTGATTCTTCAATATTGAGAGGATGGTATCCATCATTGAGGGTCATCTGGAGTCAGATGGCCTGAAGGGGAGAGGAGACAAACCAGGTTATTAGATTTAGAAAACATGAAGTATTTAGAAAACCAGAAAGTAGAAAAAGAAGGAGACTGACATGTGGGCCTAAAAAGGGAAGAACCCAGGAGAACCATTTCCAGGTTCCTTTCCAATTTAATCAACCCTGAGAGGCTTGTTCCGGTAAATTGAAGGCTTGATTTACGAGTTGTCTGATGTCATCTTGTACTTCTCCTGGTTGATTTACCCAAAAGGGATATTTTTCATCTAAGGCTAAACAAATTCCTCCCTGTGCTGCTGTTAATATAGTTAGTCCTCAGTGATTTCGGAGGAGACTACAGCTGCTTAAGAGTCAATTTGTTCTTGCACGGTTGTTACAGTTTTAGACATGGCACCAATGTTGTTGGCTATTTCTTTTGAGATTTGGGTATAGGCTAAGGATGCTTTTGTGATTCCAGCAATTCTGGTTCCCGTACTGGCTATAATGCCAAGTCCCACAATAAGGGGAATTAAATAAATACCTTTTAAATTAATATTTGTCCTCTACAATTCCAGAATTCTCCTGAAAATTGATAGGCTGGGAGTGGTGGCTCACACTTGTAATCCCAGGACTTTGGGAGGCCAAGGTGGGTGGATCATGAGTTCAGGAGATTGAGACCATCCTGGCTAACATGGTGAAACCCCATCCCTACTAAAAATACAAAAAATTAGCCAGGTGTGATGGAATGCACCTGTAGTCCCAGCTACTCAGGAGGCTGAGGCAGGAGACTCTCTTGAACCCAGGAGGTGGAGGTTGCAGTGAGCTGAGATCATCCCACTGCACTTCAGCCTGGGCAACAGAGCAAGACTCTGTCTCAAACAAAAAAAAAGAAAAGAAAAAAGAAAATTAAAGATTATATAATATAGACAGTGGAATTTTTGAATAAGTGGTAGGAGTTTTCAAAGCTTCTCAATGACAGTTTCAGTGAAGTGGGTGCCTCTAATATTGAAGATGTACACTGGAGCTCTTTAGGTAGGATGATGGTGATTGTAAGAAATCCATCTGGAAGTGTCCAAGGAGGTCTTGAGGGCTGGTGTCTTATCTATATTCTACCATTACAGTTTTCAGAGGATCATGTTGGTGACAAATGAGATATGCACCAGTTACTCACCCCACATATTTAGCAGTCTCTCTACCAGAGTTAGGTACACGTTACTCTGGTGGGTAATTTTACATATAATGTTTGCAAGGCTCCATTTGTGAAGTTCTATGGCACCACCAGAAGGCTAATGTAAGAGTGGGAGAGATTACCCTCATACAATATAGAGTCAGATTATTACCGATATCTTTTTATCTGACTCTGGAACCAATTTTTGATATCATACAGTCGTCAGTGAACCTGTCAAATAATTCGCTTGCGTGTTGTGTCAGCAGGCCTTGCTGTAGAGAGGGCTGCCCGCCTAGCATCGTGCGCGCAGAGCATCTCCTTTCACCTCTAAATACACTCCTGTATGTGCTTCTATCTTTATAATGACATCTGCTTTAGGGAGCATCCTGGTATTTAGGAGTTCATCAATCTGGTGACCATCTTTAATTGGGCTTCCCGCTGATCTCACTATTTCCAGAGCTTCCCCAAATCATGTGTCTCCCTGTAAGTGTGCCTGCTGTCAGTGTACACATCAATACTTTTATCCCGAGCCACATGACAGGCTTTAATGAGTGAGCTGAGCTCCATCATTTGAATTGCTTTTGCCTCTGGTAAGAGGCGACCCTCTAGAGATGATTCGTGATGATGTGTTATGAAATGCCAGTCCTGAGGACCAGGACAAATTGATAACCCTCATGGGTTTCTTAGAACCGAAAATCCAATTTCAGATGTGATCTATCAACAAATGATATTTGATCTAGATTTTCTATGAGTCTGTAACAAATTTATTTAAGTCCTGGAAAGTTCCCAAGAAGACATTAGCAACTGTGAGTTTTTCCTTCTACCAGTAGAAGCATAGCAGGTTTCCAGGCATGATGAGAGTTCACATGAGGTACTTCTGCTTGCTGAAAGTGATGAATTTTCCCCATGAGTGGCAACGATTATGTATACCACCAGGGACAACTATGCTCCAAGGTGATCCTAGGTCTCTACATGCTTAGCTGATGCTGCCACTGCTCTGAAACCAGGCAGAAATGCCTTTTCCATCAGGGAAAAGTTGTACTAAGCTGTTGGTCTCTATCACGCCCATAAGGCTGAGTCAAAGCCCCATGGGCTTGTCCAGAATGTTTGTGTACAAACAACTGGATACTGCAGAGACCAGCTTGGTTGGGGAGACCCTAACTCAGCGGTGCTAGAGGAATTAAAGACACATACACAGAAATATAGAGATGTAAAGTGGGAGATCAGGGGTCTCACAGCCTTCAGAGCTGAGAGCCCTGAACAGAGATTTACTCACATATTTATTAACAGCAAGCCAGTGATTAGCATTGTTTCTATAAATATTAGATTAACTAAAAGTTTCCCTTACGGGAAATGAAGGGATGGGCCCAAATAAAGAGATGGATTGGGCTAGTTATCTGCAGCAGGAGCAAGTCCCTAAGGCACAGATTGCTCATGCTATTGTTTGTGGCTTAAGAATGCCTTTAAGCGGTTTTCCATCCTGGGCCGGCCTCAATTACTGGAGCAGATTTATTATGGTAAATACTGAGATCAGAAAGCATGTGTAACTGCGTCACAGAGTGATTACATCCAGGCATTATTGCCAGCCAAGATTGATAAATATGCCCAATAGGTATAATTGTTCTCTGCCTCAGCACTTGTTGAAGGAATACTCACAGCAGTGGTGATCACCGCTATCATAGCTACCATTAAATTACTCATTGTGACTGGTTGTCCCACTTTCCTCAGGTTTTCTTCTGCCATCTGTGACCACTTCTTGATCTGTCCCCAAGTGGGTGGCTGTGTTCAACGGGTGTTGCTCATGACAGTTGGGGCCCTCCTCAGCGTCAGTCTTGACATGGCTGCAACCGGGCTGTCCTCAGGATCCTCCCGGAATCTCTTCCCCAGCATCTGGCTCATGATAAGGTTTCAGGTGTCTTGATGGTATCCAAATCGGCTGTTGATTCTGGCGTGGAGAAACATAAGCATAACCTCTACCCCAAGTTATTATTTTACCTGTTTCCCAACTTTTTGTTATTGGATCTCTCCCCCAAATCAGTTGTTCTGTTTCTGTCTTTGCAACTGGTTTCTGTAGATGCTGTTCAGCTGCTGATAACATCTGGCCTTTGGGCAGGCTCAAAAATTTAAAGTTAATAATGCTAGACTCAGTTGTATATGGGCTGTCCCGTAATCCCTGATTCTCTCCCTTTTTTGTTTTTGTCATCAGTTGTTCATCTGTATGAGATCGTAACTGAGCATTTTTAGTTAACTGTGTGGAATGAACCACGTATGAAGAATCAGAAATCACATTAATAGGCATATTAAAAGCAGTCAATACCTCAATTACAGCTCCAAGCTCTGCTTTTTGAGCTGAAGTATAGGGCGTCTGGAAAACTTTACTTTTCGAGCCAGAAGAAGAAGACTTACCATTACTAGACCCATCTGTAAAACAGTGAAAATGCTTAGCAGGCTGCAGGTTGTTTACTGCAGGAATTGTAAATGCAAACTGTTCACAGTCTTACTTCACTAAGGGGATAGTAAAGAAACAGTCTTTTAAATCTATGACTATTAAAGGCCAATTTTAAGTCCTCTAACGCTTCCAGTTTCTTTTTACTTAGCGGCCATTGTTCTATCCAAATTGGCTTATCTGTTAACCATTTTAAAGGTATAGGTTCTAGAGGCTTCACAATGGCTGCCATCAAAAATGATATCCTAATCTTTGGCGGGAACTTTGTCTTTCTGCTTGAAGTGGTTTTTTCAAAGCTTTCACCTTTTTTTCTAGTTCCATACCAGGGACATACCCCATTTCATGCATCATATGTTGACTTTGAGGGATATATAAATTGTTCTGGAATTAGAACTTGTGCTCCCCGTTGTTGTAATAAATCTCTTCCCCATAAATTTATAGGTACAGAAGTTATAATTTGTTGAATAATCCCAGGTTGTCCTTCGGGCCCTTCACAATGCAAAATATAACTACTCTGATATACTTCAGGGGCTTTACCAACTCCAACTATGTTAAAGTGAGCGGGTTGAATTGGCCACGCGGACGGCCAGTGCTGTAGAGAAATGATTGAAATATCCGCTCCTGTATCTACCAAACCTTTAAATTTCTTTCCCTGAATAGTTATTTCACAGGTAGGACATTTATCAGTAGTTTGATTTACCCAATAAGCTTCTTTGCCTTACTTGTGCTTCCAAATCCTCCTGTTCGTTTAATTTCACTTTTTCCCATTCCCACATCTGGCAGAATGAGGTGCTGTGCTATACACTCTCTGGGCTCTGCTTTCCAGGGAACAGAAGTAGATGTAACAATGTGAATTTCCCCATTGTAATCTGAATCAATGACTCCTGTACGTATTTGTACCCCTTTTAAACTTAAACTAGACCTTCCCAAAAGTAATCCTCTTGTCCCTGCTGGCAAGGGTCCGCAGACTCCTGTTGGGACCTTTTGCAGGGGTTCCCAAGGCAGAAGGCTCACAGCTTTCGTGCAGCATAAATCTACTGCGGCACTACCGGCTGTGGCGGGGAACAGACATTGTACAGGGGTGAGGAATGGCCTGAGCTGGAAATGCCCTGGTTTAGACCGGGGCCCGGGACGGGCCCCTCATGGCATTTCCCAAAATCGGGTTCCCTTCTTTATCAAACGCAGAGTGACACTGATTAGCCAAATGTTTTCCTTTTTTATATTTTGGACATATTTCAGGCTCAGCAGTTTTCTTTTTTCCCCTATCTGGCGGCCTGACTCACTGATTTTTTTACGTTCTTTTTTAGTATGACCATGCTTCCCACAGTTAAAACAAACTCCAGGAAACAGAGTATTTCCTTTATCCACTCTCAGTCCTGCCATTGCCTGTGCCAACAAAGTAGCTTTATGCAGATTACCTCCGATACCATCACAGGTCTTGATATAATCAACTAAATGTGCCTTCCTGAATTTAAAAGGAAAAGGTTCAAATGTAACTGTAATATTTCCCTGTTGATCTGGGGGGTGCATTCTAACAGGGAACTGCTAAGCCTCTAAATCACCCTCTCTTCTAGCTTGCTGGATTCCTGCCTGAATAGAACTAAGAGCGGTTGCTTGAGGCGCTGCTTGAACAGTCACTGGGGCAATTACTTTTCACCAGTGTCCTCCAGAAAAGAAAGATCTGGAGGGTCAGGCCATTCTTTTTCTTCAAAATAATAATGATGGAGTGCAGAAGGGTAGGGATGAACCTCTCCCTCCTCTGCTACTTTACCTTTAGCTGGCAAATAAACCTGCTCTGTAACCTCTTCTGTGTGTAAATCAGCAGGCCTGGCATCACAAAGAAGGAAGAAATGTCCAAGAGGGTCAGTTAGAGGCTTAGGCATGGAGAGTTTGGGAATAATTGAAGATGTCCATCACCTGGAAAGAAGAAATGTCCAAGAGGGTCAGTTAGAGGCTTAGGCATGGAGCGTTCCCTCCCTTCCCCTCCCCTCCCCTCCCCTCCCCTCCCCTCCCCTCTCTCTGGGTCTCACTCTGTTGCCCAGGCTGGAGTGCAGTGGTGTGATCTTGGCTCACTGCAGCCTCCACCTCCTAGGCTCAGGCGATCCTCCTACCTCAGTCTCCCTGAGTAGCTGGGTAGGGGCATGCACCACCACGTTTGACTGATTTTTTGTATTTTTTTTTTTTTTTTGTAGAGATAGAACCTTGCTATGTTACCCAGGCTGGTCTTGAACTACTGGACTCAAGTGATCTGCTTGCTTTGGTCTCCCAAAGTGCTAGAATTACAGGTGTGAGCCACTGCACCCAGCAGGCATCATATTGTTAAATCAAATTTAGCTTAAAGCTGACTCCTTATGTATTTTAAGTTTGGCTTAAGGTTTTCCCTGTATATAGTGAACTGTAACCTAAATGGAGTTGTAAACAGACTGTAGCTTCTTCTGGGGACAGTCACTGAGTTTTGGCCAATCAAAGGTGGCCAATTGTTCAAACCATGTTCAAATAAGGCAAACACCCTTCTGTAACCAATCCAGCTGTTTCTGCACCTCACTTGGGTTATCTGTTCATCACTTTCCTTTTTCTGTTCATAAATCCTCTTCCACCAGGTGGCTGAGCTGGAGTCTCACAGCCTATTCTGGAATCGTTCTTTGGTCAATTAAACTTTGTTAAACTCAGTTCAGCTAAGGTTTTTATTGTAACAATATTTTTCTACTTCAATTTCTTACCTTTCACATCCAATAGTTTTTTCAATGGCACTTTGCTTGCAGTATCTGCAAGGGTCTTTATCTGGGACATTCTCCTACTGTGGGGTTAAGCAATTGTTTCTACATGTTAGGGCATATAACTGTTTGATTTGGCGACTTTAAAGGTAATTTTGAGTTGTGTCTTATTTTTAATATTTTACATTGTCAAAATATTCTTTCAGATGCTGTAGTTGCATTTCAAAGGGGCTAATTTTCTGTCCTCAAGTTTAATCTAATAAAATCTCTGATTTCAGGTTTTAAGCAATTGACCAATAGAAATGTCTAAGCTGTGGTCCCTCTGGCATCAGAGTCTATGCCTGAATATGTAAATATGCTTACCAACCTCCAATGGCTTCATCAGCCCTCTGATTACAAGACTGAAGACCTCAGGGAATCTTTACAAGTTTGTTGTCCTGTATAACCCATAAGAAAGCTGGTCCTATCTTGGCAACCCTGTTGAACCCGTTAGCTGTTCCATGGAACCACTGCCCTTGATGTCCTCAGTGAACCCCTCCGTCAAGGCTTTTGCATCTTAAAGGCCTGCCAGCTTGCAGGCTACTCAATGTGTCTGCCAGTTGGGGTTACAACTTTTCTGAGCTACTCTTGGTGGACTGTTATCTTTTTTAGACTTAGGAAAGTCTTTGATTACGCCTCTTAATTTTGGCCTAGCCCATGGATTAAAGTCTACTTTTAAGGGCTCCCTGTCAGTTTGTTTAGCTTCAAGGCGATTCAGATGGACTAGCGAGATAGGGAAGGGCTGGAAGGGATGACAGAGCCAAAGGCAGAGGACACGTATGGAAGAGAGAGGGAGGCGTGGGCAGATAAAACCAAGAAGGGCTGTTGTCTGTCCCCTTAAAGAATTTGTTAAAGACACAATTTTGGGATCCTCATTTCTTTCGGAAGCCTCCTCATACCACAGTGTGCTAACCAGTAGGTGTTAGAGATCCTGGGCCCATCTTGTCCTATAGTGCCTCTAAAGTGGAATCAAAATTTTTCTCAAGTGTCCACTGCCGTTCTAAAATATTCACTGTGAAATTGTGTTATTCCCAAAGACAACACAAGACTCAAAGTTATAATGAGAAATGTGTGAGGAGCCAGTGTCCCGCTCGCCAGTGGCCGACATTGACTCCAGATCACTCCCGTGACGGACAAGTCATCTGCGTGTCACAGATGTTGCTTGTTTACCTGTGCCCCAGCCTCCTTGGTCGAGATGATTTAGTGCTCTTCTGTCACTCACCTGGCAGTCAGCGACTCAGGGCATAATTCCAGGGAGCGGATCTTTCCAAGAGCAAAAGCCTCATGCAGGAGACCAGGTGCAGGCGCACGGCCATAAGGCTTTCACAGGTGACTGGCCGCGTGTGTCTCGGGGAGGACACTGGTCTACTGAGAACGTTTGCTCCTCATACCTCAGGACCAGCTTGGATAGAGATTTGTTGGACCTGTGTCTGCCTCTCATTCTAGGAACTTCTGTTATAAACAGACACCATCTGCAATGTGCACGGGGAGACAGGGACATTAATAAAATAAAAGCAAACCAAAAACTTTGACATATTTTCACCAAGGGATACAAACACAAACTTGATCAAATTAATAATATTCAAGAGGCTAAAAGAAGTCCCCCGCAAAGGGCCAAAATCCTAGGAAGCGTTAGGGGGTTGGAGTGGGGTTGGGGAGGCTTCCTCACCGTGAAGGGCCAAGCCTCCTGTCAGGGACTCCGGGCCCCTCTGCACTGTTAGGGAACTGGCTTTTACGACTGCTTATTCCGGGCACTTCTGCTGGCTGGCCTCCGTGCTCATGAGGGGGTCATGTGGTTGCACTGTGCTCTAGCAAAAATAACCGTTTGTTGGTTCATTCAGTATTTCTAGGGAGAACGCTGTGTGCCATGCGTTGGGGAGGCCATGAAGCAGCAGCTCTCAGTCTTCAGCATCCTAGCTAACCACCGGGACAGTTAGGACCTGGATTCAGTAGGCCTGGGTTTAGGCCTGAGAAATTTTGACTGTAGCAATTTCCCAGGTGATTTTTGCTCTGGGTCTGGAGTCCACACTTTGAGAATCACTGCAATGGAGAATCAAATACCCCACAGAGATAAATCAGAGCTGATGAGGAGAGCTGCTGTTCACAACCATCTGGTTGCTTAGGCTTCCACCTGAAGGCGCCGTCCACTTCAGCTCCACGGAGACAGGTCAGAGCTGATGAGGAGAGCTGCTGTTGTTTCGGCTTCCACCTGGAGGCACCGTCCACTTCAGGAGGCCCGGGGAGAATGTATCTGTGTCGGTTCTGTAATGAATCAGGGATGGAAGTGTGTGGTAATCACAGCAGTGCATCTAACTCCAGGGATGTCTTCACATCCTTAATTATGGCAGGCCCCTGCTCTCATCCTTCCCCCACCCCAGCAGCTTCCTAGGGGACCTTCTCCTAAACACAGCCCCCTCCTCCTGCATTTCCTCAAAAGTAGCTTAAATTTAGTCTCCTTGTCGTACACACTGTCTACATTCCCAAGGTGATATTTCTCACTTTTATCTCTTTCTAGGAGGTAAAAAGAGCTCAGTTTTAGTGTCACGCAGTCCCAAGCCTGAATCCTGGCTTTCCCTTCACTGGCTGCGTGATTTTGAGAAAACCAACTGTTTGTATTCTCTTCTGAGTAATGAGAATAATCACTCCTACCTCGTAAAGACGTTGTGAGAATTAAATAAAATAATGCCTGCTTATTCAACAATTATTTACATTCTCCTTTTTTTTTTTTTAAAGAGATGTGATTATGAAATTCTGAATGGCAAATGGTATATATGTATATTTTTATGGCAAAACGCCACCTCCATTCCGGATCAACACAGATTTTTCTGAAGTCAGGTTTATGTTTCTCATTTGTAAAACCAAAATTAAAAATTCAACATCTAATATACGGAGAGAAATAATTTTTTTAGGCATGCACGTGGCTTTCATTTCAGTTCTCTTCCCCATCAGAAACATGTAATATAGCATCTCTGGTGGATCTAAAGGAGGAGATCGCTAGGCTGGAGGAAGGCATTTGAGGAATGGATCTGTCATTCCAAGATTCTTGTCTGTAATGCCGTGAGATGTTAAAATCTTCCCATGAGACACTGTGGTGCCTCGGGAAGTTCTGAGAATTGGCAGACGGTTCTGGTGGGGATGATTTGGGTTCTCTCTGGCTTTTGGCTTGCTGGTGTACCGCAGGCTCCAAGCACCCCTTATACTTCCTCCCTGCCCCTCCAGCATGCTTGATGGAGGTTCTACCAGCATGCTTCCTGACATCTTACTGTTTTTTGGTTTGTCTACTTTCACGGACCCTATAACCACATCCTTCAAAGCACACCGTAAAGGAAGAACTTCCTCCCTTATCTCTCCTTTTGATCGTAGAATCAGAAACAGGCCTTTGGTATTAACCCCTGTTAGAGAGATTAAGACATAAAAGGAATATGACAATAAGAGGAGAAGAAGGTGAGAACATTTCAGCAGCTCCCCCGGCTGTCTGGCTGACGCCCTTCGTGGCTCTTTCTTCCGTCTGCCTCCCACCTCCCCCTTCCCCTTTAACTTCCAACAGGTTTTGCTATTATTAAACCCAGGGAGACTGAAGGGGTGACTCATCACTGAAAATAGTCCCTTCAAAGGAATAGTTATTTCTAGAGGGATTTTAAAAATATTGCCAGGTGCCTGAGGGGTGTGTGTGCTATTTGTGTTGGAGAGAGCTAAAACCTTTTTTGACCTTAGAGAGGTAAAATTAGATACTTTCTTTCATCAGTTTTGTTCTAAAAAAAGAAAATCCTTACTATTTCTTGAAGCAGCTGAGCAACACTGGTAGTGGTTAAGATGACAGGTCCAGGAGTTTGACAGAAGCAACTTTAAATCCTGTATTTTTGCCAACTGATTCCACCCTTGTGAGCTTGAGATGGGGGCATCCCAGTGCTCTTGTTGAAGAGGCTTCTGGGGGGACAGAGGTGAAATGGAATAGATGTGGTGAGACTGGGAATACTGGACCGTTTCTCAGCCTGAGGGAGACAGTGTTCAATGTTTTACCATTAACTGTAATGTATCTGTAGATTTTTTAAAAAGATGCTCTTAATCAAATTGAAGAGGTTCCCTTTCATACCTAGTTTGGCAAATATCATGAATGGGTGTTGGATTTTGGTAAATACTCTTTCTGGGTTACATCACTGCTAACATTGTGAATTCTATTGATCGACTTTAGAGAGTTAAAGCAACTTTTGCTTTCCTGGGAAGAACCCTACTTGGTCGACCATTTTGTATTACTATTTTTATAATTTATTAGATTTGATTTGCAAATATTTTGTGAAAAAATTCTGTGTATATGTTTATGAAAGACACTAGTCTGTAATTTTCTTTTTCTGCAATGTTTGTTAGGTTCTTTAAAATTAATGTTATAACGGCCTAATAAATTACACTTGGAAGTGTTCCCACCTCCTTTATTTTCTATTACAGTTCATGTTCAATTCATTCTTTGAAAGTCTGAGAATTCACTGATTAAACTCTGGGGCTTGAGTGTTTTTGGTGGGAAAATTTGTGATAAATTCATTTACACTTATAAAGCTGTTTATATTTCTTTTTTAGTTTTAAGTCAATTTTGGTACATTGTATTTTTCAAAGAATTTGTTCATTTTGACTATCTTGCCCCCAAATTTCTTGGCATTAAGTTCATAACATTCTCCTGTTGTCTATTCTTTTAATATATGTGGGAGTTAACAGTGATGACACCTTTTTCATTGTTATTGGTGGATTGTGTTTGCTTTCTTTTCTCTTGATCAGTTGAAGATTTCTGCATCTATGTTTAACAGTGAGACTGGCCTGCAGTTTTTTCCTTTGTCTTATCCCTTTCTGGCGGTGATTTTATTTAGTTTTAGAAGTGAAAAAAGAAATCTTCCCTCTTTTTCTGTTATCTAAAATATTTTATTCAGATGCTAATCGTTTGTTTCTTATATAAGTTTGCTAGATCTCTTGAATCCAGTATCCAGGTTTTTATTATTATTATTATTTGTTTGGGCAGATTTTAAACTACTCACTACTGAAACAGTTACACAGTATTTTTTATTTGAAGAGAAAATACAGATGATTATGAACTTTTCTTCAAGCTGACATTAAAATGATTCTCTACTTGGGATTTATAAGGGAGTCTGAGAACACATAGCTAGCAAATCATATGTTAACGTTTTTATAGCAATGCAGAAATGAATTTTGTGGACTTTTTTCTTGAAATGATCTGTTACACACATTGAGGGCATGGTATAAAAATGCATCTCTTGAAGGTATTGTTAGGTGAACCCTAAGCTGAAATGATCATTTGTGTATTTTGACTTCTGATACTCTGACTTAATTCAAATGTAGAATGCAGGCATTTCTTAGGGAAGTGGACAGATTATATATCTTCCAAATAATCCTCTATAAATATATTGTCTCTCGTTTAGGCTTTTGATAGGAATTAGATAAGAGGTAGTTTAAGATTCTGTTTTACAGTGGGAAACCAGAGAGCATTCTGTGATAAAAGGAAGACTTACATTTGCTTTAAAAATTAGGCTATGGAAATTCAGCAACCAGCCAGAGTAAATCTCAGTCGAGGAAAAAAAGAAAGAAAAGTAGCTTTATAATGAGAGTCATGGGGTTTCTATTCTGTGATTGATCAAAACTTGGGCTCCCAGAAACTTCACTCTGGCTTTAATTTTTAGTCTAAATACCCATCAGCTGGACACATTGTTATCAATCCCACCTCCCCAGGGCCTTTCAGAGCAACCGAAGCCGGCGGCTGGAGACTAAGAAATGGCTCTTCTACTTTTAATTTTTGGGCTTGAAATCTAAGCCATGAGCAGGGCTGTCTGTATCAAATTGAGAAGACCATTCACGGTTGGCGTATATTGTTGTTTCATTTCTGTGTTGCATCATTGACCATAATGAGCACAGAGAAACCACTGGAAGACGGGTGCGTTTGCAATCTCATTCGCAAAGCGAGAAATATGAAGGGGGTTCAGCAGCGCTGGCAAAGGTATCCCATTCGCACTCCAAGCCTGCGATTCTGTGCTTCTGGGGTTCTTCACTAGATTGTATGCCTGGGAGGATTTTGAAGAAACAGAAGCAGTAAGCCCTGAGTTTAGGAACAGTAGAAACAAGGCCACGAGAGATCACGGAGGAGAACTGTTCAGATCATTGCTGATGGGCCCGCAGGATGAAAAAGACAGGACAGTCATGCATAGTGCCGTGGGCTGGAGCTTCAGGGAATCAAGAAAGAGCGAGACAATCTCAGCCCTCAACCCTTGAAGTCTAGTGCAGCACTGTCTATTAGAAGTGTAAGGTGAGCCTTAGGTGAATTTAATTTTCTGGTAGCCACAGTAAAAAAAAATGAAAAGAAATGGGTGACATTTATTTTAATAATATGTTCTGTTTAACCTAAGACACCTTAATTATCATGAAAATGAATAATCAACATAAAATTATGAATAGGTTTTTTTTTTACATTTTAAAAAAGTGCCATGTCTTTGAAAGCCAGTGTGTGACTTTCCTTTACAGCACATCCCAACTGCATATACTCAAGGGTCACGTGTAGTCAGTGGCTACTGCCCGGGGCAGTGCGGATCTCCAGGGAGAGAGACTTGCCAACAAAGGAAGCCATAAGGCTGTGGGAAGGGCCGAGACTGCCAGACCTTGGCAAGAGCATCTACTCATTGCTGGATGGATCCGAGGGTGACTCCTCGCAGGCAGCAAGGATCATTTTAGTTTTCTGAACCTGAGTAGGTGGTCGCCAGGGAAGGTCGTTTGCAGGCTGCTCAGCGATGGCTTCATTCATTAAAGTGCTCTGCACCTTCTCTGTGAGCAGATGCTTCCTGAGCCCCTGCGTATTCTGGGCAGGTGCCCCGGTGCAGTGCTAGTGTGAACCCATTGCCCATGGTTTCCCCTTCCCCGCTGCCCCACGGTCCTCCCACAAAGGGGTTCTTCCCAGGCTCCTCCCAGGACATCCTGGCTGCTTCTCGGATCGACTGAACACAATGTGGAGAATCTCATGGAATCCAGCACTATCCCTGGGGAAGTCCCTCTTTACGAATTTTACAAATGTGGAAACTGAAGCTAGGGGAAGATGACTTGCCTAAAGTCACGAGGTTGGCCTGTGGACCAGCAAGGATTTCAAATCAACTGAGTGCCTCCTGAGTCCTCAGCCTGCTCTGTGGATGCACGACATTCAATCCTTTTAATGGGTTAGAAAGTTATAAAAGCATGAACTTGAGACATCTTCCTTTATTTATTTATTTATTTTTTGAGACAGAGTCTGGCTCTGTTGCCCAGGCTGGAATGCACTGGCTTGATCTCCGCTCACTGCAACCTCATCTCCCAGGCTCAAGCGATTCTCCTGCCTCAGCCTCTGGAGTAGTTGGGATTACAGCTGTGCGCCACCATGACTGGCTAATGTTTTGTATTTTAAGTAGAGATAGGGTTTCACCATGTTGGCCAGGCTGGTCTCAAACTCCTGACCTCAAGTGATCTCCCAGCCTCAGCCTCCCAAACTGTTGGGATTACAGGCGTGAGCTACCTCACCCAGTTTGAAATATCTTTCTCAACATCTTTTCCTCACAGTATTTCCCTCCTCAAAGTAATTAGTGATCTCTTATTTTCTGTTAAATGCCTCGATTTCAAGAAGCTTCAGGTTTTAGTGCATCCTAAGGTTCCCAGTGCCACGCGCTAATGTCCACACGGTCTGTCCATCTCATCAGGGACTCTACCCAGGGTGCTGCTGGTGCTTCATTACTTCTTGGAACTTCCTGATGTACAGTCGTCTAAGAAAGATCAAAGCAGCTGGGAGTGGTGGCGTGCGCGTATAGTCCCAGCTACTTAGGCGTCTGAGGCAGGAGAATCCCTTGAGCCCAGGAGTTCCAGGCTGCAGTGAGCTATGATTGCACCATCACACTCCAGCCTCGGCAACATAAGGAAGATGCTGTCTCTTAAAAAAGAAAAGAAAAAAAACCCCAAAAAACCCACAAGGTAGGAGTGTCGCCTAAGAAAGCAGCAAACCCAAATATGTGAACGAAAGCATCATGTTGTGCTTATAACGTAAGAGGGCGCCGTTCGCTGAAAAAGAGATGTTCCGGTTTCATCAGAGCCACAGTGACCGAAACTTGAGACTTATCACCATAATATTTGGTTTTTGGGGAAATTTTTGATGTCCTTTCCACTTACCACTTGGTAACACAGTCAGAAAGATAAGAAACTTAGATATCTATGAGTTATTTGTTGTGAATTATTTTCTTCTTTGCACTTTCCAAATAAATACACAATCAGAATTTAATTCTTGACAAGGTATTATATGGGTATTTCAGGACAATTTGCTTAACATTTTATATACATACAATGATATTTTTATCCATGATTTGAGCTGTCTACCTAGAAATATGTCCACTAAAGTGAAAATCCCATTTTTTTCCCCTGGTATTTTTCAGGACTATTAGAAATTGAACAATTGTGGGAAAGTAGATTTTATGTGATGTTGGCCAGGGTTCGTCGCAGGCCTTGGCTGGGACTACAAACCATCAGGCACTTCGCTCCTGCAGGGCCTGGGGCCTGGGCATTTACTTGGATGGGGAGCGCTAAGGACGACCCAGGGAAATGAGGCAGAAGTCAGAACCGAGGAACAAGATGGGATGGCGAGTCTCAGAGAGCTTTGCAGAGCTTCTCTTCGCCTTTGTGCCCTTTGTGGAAGACTGGTCCTGAGGCTGCAGGTGGAGTGGCCAGTACTGACTGGCTGTGGCTGAGGGTGGAGAGGTGCAGGACAGAGCTCAAGGCAACACAGAATGGGGAGTTTCTGGTTTTTGCCCCTAGGAAGACCAGGCAGCTGACCAGGCCAGGAGGAGCTGTGCTGTTCTCTTGGTGTGCAGAGGGGGAGTGGGGAGGTGGGTGGGAGGAGGGGCAGAGGTTCAGGCAGGACTCCACCCAGTCCTTTCTTTTCCTGATCCTGCACTGAACTCTGAAGCATTATTTTCCTCTATGTCTGGATTTCTTCCACTCATTCCAGTTTACCTTCTGCATTCACTGTTTAAAAGTTAACAAAAGAAAAAATGTCTACCTTATAATTAACTAAGATTTTCCTGTGAAGCACTCCAGTTTTTCAGAGATCTGAAACATTTTGTTCCAATATTTTATTATTTCCATTGCTCTCATTTTCTTGTGTGTCTTTTTCAATTTTTAACTTTCTTAGTGATATTATCAATTGTTCAGTTCATTTTCAGTTTTCTTTTTTTCTTTTTTTTTTTTTTTGAAACAGAGTCTCGCTCTGTTGCCCAGGCTGGAGTGCAGTGCTGTGATCTCAGCTCACTGCAAGCTCCACCTCCTGGGTTCACACCATCCTCCTGTCTCAGCCTCCCAAGTAGCTGGGACTACAGGCTCCCGCCACCATGCCTGGCTAATTTTTTGTATTTTTAGTAGAGACGGAGTTTCACTGTGTTAGCCAGGGTGGTCTCGATCTCCTGACCTTGTGATCCACCTGCCTTGGCCTCCCAAAGTGCTGGGATTACAGGCGTGAGCCACCGCTCCCGGCTTCAGTTTTCTTAAGTGCCGAATTGTATGACCTTTCCCTGTAGAATGATGTTAGCTCTAGCCTACAAATTGTGATAGGTAATGTCTTCATTGTTAGTATTTTCCTGTCCAAAGATGCTGGAGATGAAAGGGGTACCAACTACATGGCATTAAGTTTCACTGCCCCGTGTACTAGTGGGAGATGGTGGAAGGGCTGTGGAAGTTCAGTTGTTTGCAGTTCTCTTGCTTTTAGGTGGAATTTTGCAGGCAGTAAAACACGGCTTATTTTATTTATTTTTTTTTACAGGGAGACAAGGACCCTTCCAGTAGTGGTTCAACACAGTTCTGCAAAACGCAACACTCTTGATAAGTTTATCCTGTGATAGAAGGAGATGAAAACTCAGAAATGACTGCTAGCCTGGACAAGTCCAAGTCTGTGATTTGAGTGCCACAGCCTTCTAGTACAATTATCTGGAGAGGAAAGCCCTTGGTGTGCAGGTGAGGAGCAGCTGAGTGGATCTGAATGCATTTGACAGTCCTGTGGGGCATTAGGCAGGGAGTAAATACATCCTGTCCTCTGTGCTCTGGGTCACGGTTCCTCTGAGACCGAAGTGTCCCTCGTGTCTCTCCTCAGACCCTCCCCTTGGCTACCAGGCTATGTTCCCCTCCCTTTTCCTTCTCCCTCCTCCTCCTCGGCCATTCTCCAATCCAGTGCTTCATGTGCATCCAAATGGAGAGGAGAGGTCTTGTTAAGAGCACCGCCTCTTCTTCCAGCTCCTCCAGGGCTCTGTGCACCCCCCATCCCAGCTGGCTCCCCACCAAGGGGCCCGGGGCCTCCTTTTTTTCCATCACAGTCTGGGTTTTTCTCGCACACCTCTATCCAGGAAACGGAAGTGACTTACCTTTTGGCTTCACTCAGCCTCCATCTCACCCTCGCAGTACAAATCCTGAAACGCTGCAAAGAAAAAAAATCAAGTCATAAGGTTTTGTATTTTTTCCTTGAAATATTGTTGAATTCTATGTATTTAATTTTAGGATAGATAGCTCTTTTTTATGCAAGTGATTTTATTTTCTCTCATTTTGCTTCTTGATACTAATATGAATTTCAGGTTAGATTTAGAAAATAAAGATCTCTTGAGTGCTCCTGTCACACCACACCCTCCAGAAAATGTAAGCGGCAGAGTTTTATTTGATAAGCCTGTCCACACGATCAGGTAGTATCATCCGTGAGTGGTTTATCCCACCGAGACATTGAAAATAGAAAAACAGTTTTTCATCTGTTAATGTTTGTATCTGCCACTGTTACAAGAAAAGGGCGAAAATGACTTGATGGTCCCAGTAAATTACAGTCGAATTAAAGCGTGGTCAGGGTGTGGTGGTCAAATGCAGGCGCAGTCTGTGGGGTGGGGAGTTCTGCAGGGGGTGGGGCCCTCTGTCTGCTGTGCCCTCGCTGTGCAGGGCTCTGGAAGGGTGAGCCTAGCTACAGCTGCTCATCGAGAAGGGAGACAGGCTCAGGCTGTGGCTGTTTACCTCCCTAGGATACCTGGGTCACTGGGACCCCAGAATCTTCATCTGGAGCAACAGTTCTTCACAAAACTGTCTGTAGGCTTCACAGACCGATGCCCTTGGTAGCATCTTGTGCCAGGCCTCAGGATGGGTCTGGGTCCTTGCTCCTGGAGAATGGAGTATGGAGGTGGCTCTTGCCAGCCTGAGATAGAGTCAAGTATGTCTCCAGGGTCGTTGTAGTTACTGAGCAGAGTCTTGTGTCTGAGATCCATGTGCATTAGTCTGCTGGGGCTGCCATAACAAAGGCCTTCAGACTGAGTGGCTTAAACAGCAGACATTTGTTTTCTCGCAGTTCTGGAGGCTGGAGGTCCAAGGCCCAGCTGTTGGTGTTGGCAGGGCTGGTTTCTCCCGAGGCCACTTTCCTTGGCTTGCCTTCTCTGCTTGTCCTCACATGACCTTTTCTCTATGCATGCATCCCTGGTGTCTCTTTTTCTCCTTATAAGGACCCCAGTCATACTGGATTAGGGATCCAGCCCTATGACTTCATTCACCCTTACTTGTGTCTTGAAGGCCCTGTCTCCACATGCAGCCACAGAGGGGTTAGGGCGTCAGCGTCTCTGGGGACAGTCCTGTGTCTGCCGCAGTGCTGGTTGCAAAGAGCAGAGAGCCCGCAGGTCCCCGGGAGAAGGCGGCAGGGGACATGATATAGGGTCAGGGTGTGGAGACAAAGTTGATGGTGAGGAGAAGGGATCCAGGAGGAAGCTGCACGGTCCAGTGGGCCCTGAACATTCAGTACCAGGAGAAAATATCAATTCTACCCCAAGATAGCCAAGAAGAGAGGGAAAAGCCCACTGGATAGGTCATCATAGAGGCGCTCAGTCCGCAGCACCACTCCCGTCCCACCTTACGGAACAACAGGTTGGCTGCGACTGGAGCCCGGTCCTGAGCTTCCACCGAGCTGTCCCAGTGTTCAGGGCAGTGTGCTCCAGTGCTTGTGGGGTCAGCCCGATCACGGTGTGTCCGGGCTCTGGAAATGGGAGGTTGCGAGGCCCCTGCAGCCATCAGTCAGAGAACACATGGCCGTTCAGCGCAGACCGGCCTTAGTCGCGGTCCCCACGGCTGCTCTGGTTGCTCCTCCTGCCCTGGTGACTTCCTTTTCTCAACTCCCTTAGGCATACAAGGACCCATGCTTCCTCCATCCTTCACTAATGTCCCAGGGAAGATGAGAACACTGGTCCACGTGAGTATCTAAGTGGGTGAGGCAAAGAAGTTCTTATTGTGCTCTGAGTTTCAGCTTGGTCCGAGTTACAGCTGCTGGGAATCTCATCTAATACATACCCAGAGTCACATTTTATATATATTTATACACACCCACATGTATGTGCGTGTGTGTGTACGTGTGTATATACAAACCTCCTCTTTAAAATCTTCCTGGATCATTTTTAACTTTCTCTTACTTTAAAATATTCCTGGATATATCGTTGCTTAAAGTACATAAACTTGCATGAAATGATTCAATGTTTCCAAGATTCTCAAAAGGTTAAAAAAGGAAATAAACAGCTCCCATCTTTCCAGAATCTATCATTATAACTAGACAATGTCTGGATGTGGCTTAGTTCCTATAGCAACTTCTGGGAATGGGCAAAGTGATCACCTCCAAGGTGGTGCAGCGGCCTGTGGGGGCTAAAAGAGATTTTAGCTTGAAAACTGCTCCTGTAACAAAAGTTGTATTCATATTTGAGATGTTAAAAGGTGAGTAATTTTGCACATTTTCTGTCTTTGTTATGATAAAATGCCACTTTTGACTTTGCTGATCTCACCACTGTGAACAACGTTAGTTCTCCACATACGATGGCATTTGCCTGCTGTGCCCCTCAGACTTCATTGGCTCCATGTCTGGGTGAGTGGGAATCATTTACGTGGGAAATTTTCCATCACGGGACAGTTAACGCACCAATGACATCATTGTGAGGTTGGAGATTTGGGGTGATGATCTGGTTGCTCCGCACCTCCTGACTGCGGCCAGCAGGTGGCAGCACTCATCGGGCGGGTGGGGGGAGCAGCAGTGATGGCCCAGGTGTTTCTGATGAGAATTTGGTGTGAATGAAACACATGACGCAGCAGTCCCAGTTCAGGATGGTTGCACTTATTATATTTCTGTATGGAAGTGTTTATTTAACACCACATTTGTTGGAAATCACACATATCTCAAAGCCTGTATAGGATCCAAGTTTATTAACAGGGGAAAGAGCCACTTCTAGAAAGTTGTTTTGTTTTTACTAAATCCTCTACAGTTGATCATATTTTAGATAAATTGTTTATTTGAAAACTTTCCTCTATGACCTATAATTGGGATTGCAACTGAACTGACAAATAAATATAATTACAACTGTTCAGTAGATTGAAAATAGAACTAAATTTATTCCTTAGTTTTGGCTACTTTGCATGAAAATGCTACTTGTATTTGCATATAAAGGAAGACTAATTACCAAGACCTGAACCTAAAATTATATTTTCCTGAGGTTAGCAAGCTGAATTGCTTATTAACATCAACAAAAATGGATGTTTCTCTCAAAAAAAAAAAAAAAAAAAAACAGTTATGAGAGTGGTTCCTGGAACAAGCATAGAGATTGTCTGCCGAGGATCTCTGACAGGCGTTGCATATCATGAGCAGAGATCCTGTCTGCAGAGGGTCTCCTGGGGGTGTTTAATGCCATACACATAGATGTGTCTGTACAAGGTCTTTCAGGGATGCTTAATACCATATCCAAGTTTGCTTCTGAGGTCATGATCAGTGGAAAATAGTGGAAAGTCCAGTTGAAAATTGTGTTCGCTTCCAGTGGCTGCTGTAAGAAACTACCACAAACATGGTGGCTACGACAACAGCTTTAAGGTTTCTGGAATCTAGAAGTCCAAATCAATGTCACGGGGCTGAAATGAATCTCGGCAGAGGCGTGCTCACCTGGAGGCTGAAGGGAGAAGGTGTGCCTTGTCCCTTCCAGCTTCTGGTGGCTGCTGCTACTCTCTGGCATGTGGCAGCCCCGCGCCAACCCCTGCCTGCCTCGTCCATGGCTGTCTCCTCCTTCTGTCAACTCTCCGTCCGCCTCTCTGTGAGGAGGACACCATGAGTGTATTTAGAGCCTGCCTGGATAATCCAGAATAATCTTCCGAACTCAAGATCCTTACACACAATTACAAAGTCCTTTTTCCTGCTTAAGGTGATATTCACACGTTCTAAGGATCAGGGCATGGATTTCCTTTGGGGGCCGTTATTCAACCTTCTACAAAAATTCAAACTGTCTGGTAAAGTTGAACTAAAGCAAGTGGGAGGGTGTGTCCATGTCAACCCCCAAATTCTGGGAACTCAGAAGCCTTGAAACAGGAATCTCTCTAGAATTTCAAGCGCAGATCAGAGCAGACCCTTCGATAACCCGCTGATACCTGGGATGGGCAGCCTTCCCCATGCCCGGGAGTGAGCAGGTCCTGGGAAAGATGGGCTGATTCTGCAGCCAGGAATTTAATGAGTTTCACTCAGGTATTTCAGGGAGCTTTGATAACACTGCTTCCAGTAGTCCTGGGATTCAAACCTTGGATGAAATTTTCTTGAGTGGTTTTATGTTGGATCAATTGCCATTTCTTTATGTGGCAACTTCAGAGAATCTTTGAGAGTCTCTGAAGCCATTTCATAATTCATAGGCATGGCCTTGGGCACTATGCTATTTTGTGGTGACTAAGTCATTTGTCTAAAGATAAATATTAATATTGAATGAGAAGAAATACAATTTTTAAAGGGATCTAGAAAAAATAAATTGAAAACTCAAACAATTCAGGATATTAAAAAAATCCGTCTTATTGATACAAAATGCTAATTAACTTTTATTACAATGAATACTTTCAGTTGTGGAAGATAGTTTGATTTTCTTAAACTATTATTACTTTTTAACTGCTATATAATTAAAAGGGATTAAAATTATTATTTTTCGTCCTATGTCTTAATTTGTTCATTTTTTATTTGCTATGTCAATTGGTATAGTTTGTAAAATGTTTCATGGTGTTATGCATGTGTTTTTAATGATTCATTTCTCTATGTTGATAAAAGTGTGCTTTATGCTCATATGAAGGATGAAGAGCACAGGGAAAAAACTTTACTTTACACCCAAATGATTATTATGTGATGATGCGTTTCTAACAAGGGATGTGTTACCTGGCCTTTAACCAATCCTCCTGATTGTCAAGAAATTGGTATTATTAGGCTATTTCCTGATCTTCATTCTGTGGCCAGCTAGCATAGCTTCTTCTATACTAGTGGCTTAACTACATTTTGATGACAGAATTGGCTTAGTACCTAGCAGAAAGAAAAGTCATCCAGTTTATTTATGTAAATTGATCTTTCAGGAACCATCTATAGATTCAGAGGGTAACACCATTCAGGGAACCACTGTGATATTGCTTAGAACCACGAAACTTTAAACTAGAAGACTCCTAAGACAGTACGTCTTCCAAATGTGTCATTCATAGTGTGAAAATCAAAGACTGCTTTTCCAGTCACATAGCTAATGAATGGAAGAGCCCATTCTAGAATTCAGGTTTCTTAGTGCAATCATGGTTCTCTGTCTTTACCCTAAATTTTATTTTTCGGGTGGAGGAGTGTTTCTTAAGCACTGGGCCATGGCACTCTGGTGTATCCTAGATCATTCACAGGCCTGTTGCCTGATTTACATCACTTGTGAATGAATTTATATTGCTCCAGTCAGAGACGTACTCTTCAGTAGTGTCTATCGGGAGGAATTTGAGCTGAGCTGTTGCGGGGAATGACGTGGAGTCAGGCAGGCTTGCTGTGAGTAGTAGCATTTCCAGCTCATGCCCAAGAGAGCCTGGGTTTAGTCAGGACAAGCTGAGATGCCTCAGAAATGAGTTTTGGTCAAACAGTGGCGCCTGGATGAAGGGGTCCCAGTGGGAAGGTGATGATGGCTTTGTTCTTCTGGACACTGTTATGTTGTCGGGATGACAGCATCATGATTCTTGATGATTTGTTTGGGGTTGTTGTGAGTTGTTTGGGCCTTTCTAGTGCGCCACCAAAGATTCTGATGTTTGAAAATGTGATAAGAAGACAAACCAGAGAACCACTGACTGAGATAGTTGGGCTGCGATGACCACTCAGACAGCTTCCTGTGCTGGCAGCCTATGAGTTGATGATTCCTGGGTGTGTCAGTAGGGACTATGGGGGCAATGTAAATGAAAATGTGTTAATTACTGTGCTTGATTATTTAGCTGGCTCTCCAATTCCCTCAATATATTAGAAAACAAAGCTTTATAGACTGTGCACATCATTTCAATGGACACTGTCAGTGATAGTTAATACTAAAACCCATGTAGGCAGGTTGTGGCAGATTCAGCTGCTTGCAACAGGTTCCAAATTTTGGTGTGATGGATTCATTAAAGCAGGATATGTGAGCTTCTCTGTTGGGTGAGTCTGACCTCAAGTGGCCTGATCAGCAGTTCTTCCTTGGATGAATGTCATCCCTCAACAGCAATCATGTTAATGACTTATTGAAGGAACAATGGGTTCATTGTAACAGGAGTTTTTAGGGAAACACTCACAAGAAAGGCTTGTTTGAGCCAATATGTTGAACTTACTCGTTCTGAGAGGCTCTTCACTAATTAGCTAAGTGAATTTGGAAAAGTGCATCCAAGTTTCCTCCTTTGGAAAATAAGGCTTTTGGCAGAGATGCGTTCCAAGGTAAGTGTTGGCGCTAACATTACGTTGTTCAACAAGATCATGGTGGCTTCATGAAAAATGTTGCCTTCAGCCCTAGCAGACAGTTCCTGAAAAGAAGAAAATCGAATGAATCTTTTTTTGTGTGAGGGCGGTGGTGGGGTTGGCTCTTGAACAACCGATTCTTTCATCCTTTCAATCCTAAAAACAAAACAAAACAAACCCCAAATAAAAGTCACACTATACCTTTCAGGGAATGTTTATATTTCAGCTGAAGTAGTACTTATGAAAGTCAGACTAGAAAAATGCTTAATACCAACAGCTACTAGCTTCATGCCGCACATGCTTTTTATAAAGCCCGCTCCGCACAGGCCGCTGTTTGCGCTTCTCATTCCAGATGTTGCATGTTAGTGTTTTCTCCCGTTTCTCATGGTCCCACCTTTGACCATCTTAGAACCTCCAACTGGACTTACAGGATTGAATTTCTCCGGCGAGCTTGATGCTGATGTTAGTTGGTCTAGATATTTCTCATGCCGTTATTCTTTGCCATTGGGCTTGTAACTTTTCTGTAACTGCATACGTTCACTGATATGGTTTGGCTGTTTGTCCCCTCTGAATCTCATGTCGAGATGTAACCCCCAGTGTTGGAGGTGGGGCCTGGTGGGAGGTGTTTGGATCACGCAGACGGATCCCTCATGAATGGCTTGGCCCAGCTCCTTGGTGATGAGTGAGTTCTCACTCCGATTTCATACGCCATCTGGTTGTTTAAAAGTGTGTGGCTCCTCCCCCATGTCGCTCTTGCTCCCGCTCTCATCATGTGACCCGCCTGCTTTCTCGTTGCCTTCTGCCATGAGTAAAACCTCACTAGAAGTCAAGCAGCTGCTGCCACTGTGCTCCCGTACAGCCAGCAGACCAGGAAACAACCACATCTCTTTTCTTTGTAAATGACCCAGCCTCAGACGTTCCTTTATGACATGACAACAGCCTGATACACCCACTCCCAGTCCCATTTAAGGATGATGGACGTGTCCTGTAATGAAGAAAGAGACAGCAGCAGGATGGTTTTGTAAGGCCCAAGGAAGTGACCTCTTCTGTGATGGCGAGGCCTAGTGGGAATCCGGGCCGTCACTTTTCTGTGAGGAAATGCTCCGTGTAGAGTGTCATTGCGAAAACTCTGCCTGTCACCCCAGTGAACCCGAGTGCTGAGAGCCTGCCGTGGCAGCACCACTGTCAGTGCGTGGCTGCTTGCTGCAGGAGGCCAGTGGTCAGGGCACAGTTTTGGTGCTGGGAAAAAAGATGTTTGAGACCCAACCCTGCCACCCCCTGGCTGTGGGAAGTCATTTAATTTTTGTGAGCTTCAGCTTCCTCCCCTGTAAGGAGGAGTTAATAATATTTCAGACCTCATAGAACTGTGAGGAGGACGGAATGAGATAACAGAGGACAAACGCCAGCCTGGAGCCTAGGACAGAGTAAGCACTGACAAGCGCAGCTATCGTTATTCCTAAAGGTCTAGAATTTGGGTTCTTAGATCTCTTCAGGTGAAACTGAGTTTCCCTGCAGTCCCCAGCACAGGTGCACAGCTTTTTCCTTTGGTTACTCAAAGGAAAAAACCCCAACTGTAAATCTGTCACATTTTCTGTTGATGCAATAGTTTTAGATATTTAAATATTCATGTGTTTGGCAAATGCATTAGGGCCAGAGTGATAAATGTGAAACATATAGATGGTTATCGGAGACATTAAAGGGAGACAGATGGTCTTTTGGGCACCAGGGATTGACTGAGTATGTATTAGTAATTCAGACTGTAACATGTCATTAAGTTTTAAGCCATTTTTCTTTCCTTTCTCTATAGGCTGCAACACTAGGTGTGCTGTATTGACGACAGCAAAGTATAACACAGATCAATATGATGAATTTTAAAGGGAACTGGAAGTATATAGGATGTATACCTTTAAACATTTGATTTTTCTTGTAACGGGAAGTGGCTTTATTATTTCAGTTATAGGTCAGCGATATAAACATTATACAAGCAATTCATTTTTGTGTGAAAATATTTTTGGAATATAGAGATAAGAAGAAAAATATTTTCTGTAGTTTTTCAACTCCAACACATCACTTAAAATGTTTTGTTGCATTTTTCTCCAATATAACATTTCTTCCACATATGAGGTTTTTCTGTTCTCTGTTATAGTGATATTGTATGCATTATTGATTTTCTAATTCTCTTCCTTTTCACCTATTGTTATGCCATAAACATTTGAAGCCCTCTTTAATCTTCATAAATAACAATAATTATGGCTAACGTTTATTGAGTGCTTACTATCAGACACTAACCAACTGCATGAATTAATACCTTTCCTCCTTACAACAACCCTACCAGGCAGATCTATTACTAGTCTCATGTTACAGACAAGAAGACAGAAACCAGAGAAGTTTCAAGAACTTGCCCATCTCATAGAAAAGAGCACACAAGAGAGTGAGAATTAGCACCTGGACAGTCTGGATCCTGAGTTCGATTCTAACAACTGCTCTAAATCATTCTCAAACAAATCAGTAGTGTTATGAGGCAGTATTTATTTTAAGCAGAGGCACTGACAATTTTCCCATCTCATCTTGCCTATTAATGTGGATATATCCATCACCTTGTAAAGTGCATAACTCGTAACAAGAACTCGCTGCATGTTTTTTTTTTTGAATGAATGAATTAATTTCTAATTTGGATGCAAGACATTAGCAAAATGCCATAGTAGATAAATATGTTGCATTGACTCAGTGAAATGTAAATGAGGTAGAAAGTGTTTTCCAAAAATGGTGGCAAACATGTTTCCCATCCTACTTGCCCAACCAGAACCTCGCCACTCCCCATCAAATGTTGAGTCCATGGCTGCTCTCCTTGAATCTCAGTGGCTCTTTGTAAGTCAGCCTCAGCTAATTAAGAGTGAGATAATTGGTGCCATATGACTTCTGAGGCTAGGTCAAAACTGAGGAAACAGCTTCCGCCCCAGTCTCACTCGGGATGCTTGATCTTGGAACTCAGCCAGATTCTGGGTGGCAGCCAAGGAGCTGTGTGGAGGGGCCTTGGGGGTGGCGGTTCCAGCCCACAGCTGCTGTCAGTCTCCAGACAGGTGGACACTGAGTCTTCAGATGACCTCAGCCCCACGACCTGCCCCTACTGATGCCACATGCAGCAGAAATGATCCAGTCCCTCTGAACCCAACCCAAATGCAGATTCGTGAGGTCCATGAATGCTTGCTCTTGTGTACCCACTGGGTTTGGGGTTGCTTGTTACATAGTAATAGGTAGCTAGGACAGGAGACTCACTGTTCATATTTATACCTTTGAAGAATCACTTGGCTAAATCGGTAGTTGGAAACCAGTTTGTGGATTAAAACAGCATTGATTTATCTGTAAAATTCTAGTATTTTATTTAGACTTACTATCACCTGCAGAAGTAGATACATTCTCTGATAGATAATTGTCTACTTTCCACTAGACAATTATCAATGTTTTAACTTCTAGTACGAATGTACTTTCACTTTTAAAAGAAATTTAGACGTACGTGTGTGTGTGTGTGTGTGTGTGAGTTGTTCAAGATCTAGGTATCATGATCATCTCATTATCTTCTCTTCAGTTAAAAGGACCAAACCCATAAAAAGTGGCAGAAATAAAAACAGCAACAAATAAACATAAATGGAAAATTTTGACCCTGAAATCTCAGAGGTTTGCTTTGTAATAATTGAAAAAAGAAAAAGAGAATTTTATTTACTAATTTTATAGCTAGGCTGATTTAGGGCTTGCTAGAAAAGTAGAAATATTATACTTTATTGATTTATGACTCCAGTTTTTCAATTTGTATCTTTAGTTATTTAAAATATAAATGTATCGTGCCCTGATCTTGAGAAGGATTGTATGTAAAATTGCTCGGAATCTTTACATGCATCATCCCAATTAATTCTCACATAATCCCCTGACATAGTGCTAACATCATTCCATTTTCTTTTTTTTTTTTTTGAGACGGAGTCTCGCTCTGTCGCCCAGGCTGGAGTGCAGTGGCGCGATCTCAGCTCACTGCAAGCTCCGCCTCCCGGGTTCACGCCATTCTCCTGCCTCAGCCTCCCGAGTAGCTGGGACTACAGGCGCCCGCCACCTCGCCCGGCTAGTTTTTTGTATTTTTTAGTAGAGATGGGGTTTCACCGTGTTAGCCAGGATGGTCTCAATCTCCTGATCTCATGATCCGCCCGTCTCAGCCTCCCAAAGTGCTGGGATTACAGGCTTGAGCCACCGCGCCCGGCCATCATTCCATTTTCATAGAAGAGGATGCTGAGGTTCATAGAAGTACAGTCATACACTGCCTAACAAGGCTGTGGTCAATGACAGACCCGGTATGGGATGGTGGGCTCATAAAATTATGATGGAGCTGGGTGAGCACTAATCATCTAGTGACGTTGTAGCCTTTCTGTGTCACAGTGCAATACATTATTCATGTGTTGGTGCTGGTGCTGGTATAAACAAACCTGCTCTGCTGCCGGTGGTATAACAGTATAGCACACAATGTAAGGTACAATATATAATACTTAATAATGAAAATAAGCAACTACGTTACTAGTTTATGTGTTTACTATACTTTTTATTGTTATTTTAGAATGTACTCTTTCTACTTATTAAAAAAAGTTAACTATAAAGCAGCCTCAGGCAGATCCCTCAGGAGGTATCCAGAAGGCGCTGTTATCCCAGGAGATGGCAGATCCATGCGTGTTATTGCTATTCACTATTGCTAATGCAATAACTTTCTTCAAAGCTGCATTGGATGAATTAAAACTAGAAATTGTAAATGCCTGCTAGAGGAACTTATGGAGTGAAGCCATGAATGATTTTAAAGGCTTCTCTGGGATCAGTGGAGAAGTTAGGAAAATCATTCATGTAGCAAGACAGATTGGTGGAGAAGGGTTGCTGACATGCTTGCCGAAGTGGCAGAAGATATTGAAGGCCATCAAGAAGGGCTAACAAATGAGGAACTGGAAGAACTTGTTGAATCGTCTGCGGAGAAAGATCAAGAAATGAAGCAGAACCAGCAACATGGACATAATCGAAATGTACTGCAGTATTTCAAATTGCACAGACATTAAAAAAACAAATTATGGAATATCTTAGGATGGAATGCAGTGTTAAAATTACTCATATTCTCACTGAAGAATTGTAATCTCTGCAGCAACACTTCGATGAACTGAAAATTCACACAACATCTGATTGCAGTGTTCTTCCAGCAGATCTCGGCAAAAAAACACAACACAACAAAAAACAAAAAACAAAAAAACAACCCTTCAATTCTCAAGGATCCCCAAACATCAGCATTGTCTGCTCCTGACACCCAGCAAAAAATACACTGTCATGGCACGATGCTCTGGGGTCACGTGAAGCAAGTGATCTTCCCCCTGATGTATCATCAGGAGGACAGTAGTAGCCGAACGATATGTCAAAATGTCTACGTCATTCGCCTCACTTCATGTCATCCCGTAGGCACTGTATCACCTCACATTACCACAGGAAAGGTGAGTGCAGTACAGTAAGATATTTTGAGAGAGAGAAAGAGAGACCAGTCACATGACTTTTATTACAGCCTATTGTCTTAATTGTTCTATTTTATTAGTAGATATGGTTGTTAATCACATATGGTGCCCAGTTTACAAATTAAGCTGTATTTCCGGTATGTATGTGTGTATAGTAAACAGAATAGCATATATAGGGTTGTTTATTATCTGCAGTATTAGGCATTCACTGGGAGTCTTGGCACTATTCCCTGCAGACAAGGGGGAATTACTGTACACATTTGGAGAGATACGTTTTCTTCCATAAATCCACAGAAAATCGAGATGTTCATTGTTGGAATACCTTAAGGGCTCGCAGGACATCAGTAAGGAACACACAGCCAGCCGCACATTTTGGTGAGCCTGTGGAGGGAGATATTCCCTACCTCTAAGCTGTCTGGCCCTTTGTTGGGGTGAGGGGCAGACTTCCGAGGGCAACAAGAACTTCCTGGAGCTCCTAAATGCAAAGCTCATTTGCTTTTTATCACAAAATGTGGTCCAAAAAACAGAGTTCTTATGGCATAAATGCTATTGTCCTAACTCTTTGGGAGAAAAATCTATTTTTCAAAATACTACACAAAAGACTTATCTCGGAAACCATTGCGAGGTTTTAGTTGCTGTAATTAAGAGGTTTCAAACTGTTGTGTAGAATGTCCTTTAAACCATTGAGCACCCCAAGTGTTCATGGTAAAAAGAATCTTACAGTTAAATGAAATTGGTGCTGATATGGAGACACTGAAAATGAGCACACTTTTGTGTATCAGTCGAATGCCCATTCAAGCCTGCAAAGGAAACACTTACTCTAAATATCCTCTCTTCCTCACACATGTTATCGTAACATAAATTGAGGTCAAGATCATGTCTCTCCACCCAACCCCATCAAACAAAAATAAAAGGTCTGCTCCTGGAAACCCTGCCTTCGTTGCTAAATCTCTATGTTAAATAAACAGAGCGTAGAGCGATTTCTACTAGGTGCCGTGATGCATTTCTCAGTCCCTTTCTCACCTGCTTCGCACAGCGCTTGTTGTGCAGTACCACATATCTCCTGTAGATGGCTCTACCTCCCTGTTAGCTCCCTCTATCCAGAAGCGGCTGCAAGTCTTTAAGCTCCTATTAGTAGTTCTGTTGGAGTTTGAATCAGGGACTATGAAATGTAGTTCCAAACCTCACTGACCTAAGTGATAGTGGACACTGTTTATGTAGAAGGGAAAGCCATGAAACATTTAAATAAGGGGAGGCTGGAAAGGTCCACTTGCTGGGATGTGCTGATGGGTGGCATGGTTTAGCCTCAGCAGAGATGCACCGAGGTGCACTAACTTTGGGCAACTCTGTAGAGTCTTTGCAGCATCCCAAAGCATTTTAGCATTTTGAAAAGCTCTGAGAAGTTCCGTAGAAAAAAACCGTGCTGATTTGCAAGAATTTTTTTTTAGAGATTCTACATACTAATTTTAACTATCAATATACATTTTTTTTTTTTTCTTTTGCCTTCTGATTCTTGTGACTGTTCCCGTCAGAAGCATTCTCCTTGACTTCATCTAATACCTTTATACTGTAAGTTTAGGGGTCAAAGCTACAGTATGGTAGCCACGGCTGATTTTATATAGAAAACTTTTTGGAACACAGCCACAGGCATTTGTTGACCTATCATCCCTGGGTGCTGCTTCTGTGCTACAAGGGTAGAGTTGAATGGTTGTGACACAGAAGGTGTGACTTGCAAAACCAAAAAGATTTACTATCTGGCCCTGCAGGGCTGGGCGGGGTCAGGGGCAGCTCCATGGTGTTCTGAATGGCATTTAGCAGCAAGGTCTTCACCTTGGTGCTGTGGGTGAGGTTGAGGCGTGTGGCCCTGGAAGCTGCTTCAGGTGTCCTTCTCAGGCCCCTCCGAGTCCGAGTTGCTCTCAGAGGAGGGAGTGAGGGCAGCGGGCACAGGGGGTCCTTGTTCTCAGCATAGACATCAGCACCAGCCTTCAGAAGGCAGAGGGTGAGGGTCGGGGATTCCAGTCTGGCTGCCACGTGCAGGGGTGTGTTTCCCATAAAGGTGCGAGCGTTCACGTTGGCCCGGAGCTTGGTGACCAGAAAGGTGACCAACCCCAGCGCCTCCATCTCTGTGGCTAGATGCAAGGCTGTTTGGCCCCCCTGCTGCTCTGTGACCTCCACTTCAGCCCCACTGTTCACCAGCAAATCCAGACACTCAGGACTTCGGGCTCGGACCGCCAGGTGTGCTGGATACAGTCCCTCAAAGTCAGGCATGTGCCACAGCTGGGGCACAGCGGGAGCTCCACTCCAAAGCAGTGCACACAGCAACTCCGAGGCACTAGCGCCTGCCTGCAGTGCCAGGTACGTGGCTGAGTCTCCACGCCGATCAGCAGTGCCGGGTCTGCACCCACCTGCAGTCGAAACCTCACCACTCTTGTCTGCCCAGTGATCACCACCAGGTGCAGGGGCGTCTGGTGCAAGTGGTTGGTGAGGTTGACGATGCCGAGGTGCTTGGCGTGGTAGATGACGTGGGCTATCTGCTCCATGACACTGGTCGGCCTGTGGATGACGGCCAGGTGCAGTAGCATGTCTCCGTTCTCATCCGCACTGTCAGCGGGTGGTGCCATCCCACCAGCAGGGCTCTGTGGTGACACCGTAGTGGAGTAGGGCCCGGGCGCTGTGCTGCACCAGGCCGAACGGGCACATATTGTACTCTCAGGCTCGCTACAGCATCTCCAAGGCTTGCGGCTCACACTGGGGGGGCAGGGAGGTAGTCCTGGAGGGGGCGCTCAGCTGTGTGGCTTCCTCCTTGGAGTCCCTTTCAGGCACTGAATGCCAGGCTCTTTATGCCACCCCTGCCCCAACAGCAGGACTCCATTGCCGGCCTCCAGGAGGTGGCTAAGGTAGGAAGTCACCCTGTGGCGGTGGCAAACGCGTCATCCGGGAGGCTGCTGAGTGTCCCGGTGAGGAGTCAATGGAGCCCTGGGGCACGGTGGGTGGCACACTCCAGAGAGCCCCGCCCACTCTGGGGAGCCCTGCCTACTAGCCTGGGGTGTCCGCCTGAGCATGGCTCAGGGCTGTTTCTCTGCTGAGGCCCTTGCTAAGGAGGAAAAGCAAAGTGACGCAGCGGGCCACCTCCAGTCTGGAGGCACCCGAGCCTTACAAATGCCCCCCGTGAGACTTGAGCACAAATTTATCATGATCAGCAAGGCCAGGTTCAAGGAGGGCAGTGGATTTTCGTCTACCAGCCCTTGTCTGCCACAGACCTCCTAAATTGGAAACAACATACTGTCTCCTATACGGAAAAGCCTCAAACCCTCATAGACTTGATGAGGTCCATTTTTCTGACCATAACCCCACCTGGTCAGACTGCCAACAGCTCCTTTTAACTCTGTTCAACACAGAGGAGCACAGGAGAGTGACTCAAGCAGCCCTCCAACGGCAAGAGAACACTATGCCAGATGGTACAAATGATGTCTGGCATTAAGCCCAGGAGTGGTTCCCAGAGATAGACCTCAACTGGGACCTAAATGATGCAGAGGAGCTTCAGCATCTGCAAAGGTATCAGGAGGCACTTCTAAATGGGATAAGAAGTGGGAAGAAAGCAATGAATATAGGAAAGATGTTAGAGGTGCTCCAAAAGACTGATGAGAACCCCAGTTGGTTTTATGAGAGGCTCTGTGAGTCATACCAGCTCTATACTCCATTTGATCCAGAGGCTGCTGAAAATCAGCGCATGGTGAAGACATCATTTCTTAGGCAGGTGCAGGGTGACATTAAGCGGAAACTTCAGAAACAGGAAGGTTTCTCAGGCATGAATGCTACTCAGCTTGTAGATGTGGCCCCTAAGGTGTATGTTTACCATGAACAAGAGGAAAAGAAGGAAACTGAACGGAGGCTTAAGAAAAAGACTGAGCTATTAGTGGCTGCCCTGGTTAAAAGAGAGACTGGCATTGTGAGGGGACATGGACATGGTCGCAGACGTGGTTGTGGAAGAGGTTAGTCTAGACCAGGTTTTGAAGGCTGGAAGAGGCTGGAGAAGGATCAGTGTGCATTGTGCAAAAAGAAAGGACACTGGAAGGTTGAATGTCCAGAGAAAGATAAGGGCAATAGCCATGACCAGGGAGTTTGACTGGAGCCTCTGGCCACCAGTTGCTGTGTTCTGAGATCGGACATCAATCTAATCAGCTTAGCAGAGGTAGCAGGCTATGAGGACTGAGACAGACCGGTCTCCATTTCTTTGGGCCCCCAGGAGCCTATGGTCTCAGTGGAGATGGGGGGCCAACAGATGGACTTTATGGCAGATACCAGAGCTGAGCATTTGGTAGTGATGCAACCTATAAGGCCACTATCCAGGAATTACACAACTATTATTGGGGCAACCAGAGTCTCGGAGAATAGACCCTTCCGTCAATCAAGGAGGTGTATTATTGGAGGATGAGAAGTCCAGCATGAGTTTCTATACCTTCCAAATTGTCCAGTCCCCTTGCTAGGAAGAGACTTACTCCAAAAACTGCAGGCGCAAATTTCTTTCGAGCCGCCAGGGAACGTGTCTTTAAACCTGAGTCAGCCGAAGACTATGGTATTAACCCTCACCTTCCCAAGCGCTGAGGGATGGAGACTATATGCAGAAAGAGCACTTAGGTGAGAAGTGCCAGGACCACTTGAAATGTATGGATTACTTGCAAAGATTCCGGGAATGTAGACTGAAGACAATCCACCCGGATTGGCTGTAAATCAGGCACCAGTCTTGGTGGAGCTAAAGCTTGGAGTGACTCCGGTATGGGTTCGTCAATACTCATTGTTCATAGAGGCCATGAGTGGCATTCAAAAGCACATAGATTGGGTCTTTAAGCATCATAGTGAAGTGCAGGTCCCCTTGGAACACGCCCCTTTTGCTGGTATGGAAGCCAAATGACCAATATAGGCCAGTGCAAGATTTACGCACAGTGAACCGGGCTACAGTTTCCATTCATCCAGTGATACCTGACCCACTGGATGGTTAGGTACTGGATGGTCAATGGATCACGTTCCCGCAAGGGCTGTGTAGTTTACTTGCCTGGATCTCAAAGATACATTCTTCTGTCTACTGCTGGTCCCTGTGAGCCAGCCTATCTTTGCATTTCATTGGGGAAAAACTCAGTCCTATTATGATCCAAAATTCCAGCCTGGGATTTGGTTTGAGATCCATAGTGGGATGAAAGAAGGGAGGCTTCTAAACCAGGTTAGAGTCTCACCTACTCAGAGAGAGACTCAGCTCTGTACTATAATTCTTGTCAAGTGGCATTCACGGGATCTGCCTATCCCATAGTCTCAGCTACCATAGGGAGTTCAAGGAGTAGCAGTTGTGGAAAAAGGAACTGCATGTTTCCTAACTGCACCAGCAGGGTGCCAGAATTAACTTGCTCGATTGTGTATTGAGCTCCACCAATTCCCTGACTACCACAAAACAGCCCATGGTATATATTAAACTGTTAGCAAAACCCGATTGCAGAACAGATACTTGTAGTCTTATAAATCTCACTATCCTGGAACCAGACCAATCTATCTGGGCTACAGGTTATCCCATAATCCTATAAAATGTAGTCAGCAAACAAAGGATAGCTCATATATTATAAGGAAGGCAAAAACCCATTCCATTCCACAATTCCAGGTCCAAAAGAAACTCCTCTCTCCAACAAAGAATCTGTTTGCCCAAGTAGCTGAGAATATAGCTGACAGCCTAGGAATATCCTCGTGTTACGTATATGGAGGAACTAATATGGGAGATCAATGCCCATGGGAGGCAAGGGATTAATGCCTCAAGATAATTTCACTTTGCCTGACTCCACCACTGACTCAACTGTTTCTGGTCCAAGTGTCTGGCTGTTAAAAACCTCCATAATAGGAAGCTTCTGCATTGCTCATTGGGGGAAGGCTTTCACAGATCCAGTAGGAGGACGTACTTGTGTAGGGCAACAGTATTATGATGAAACTAAAGGGAAGACCTTATGGATGTCAGAAAATAGCACTTCATTACCTGATTTAAACCCTTTCTCCCGATTTCCTACTTCAAACCACTCCTGGTATCAGCTAGAAGCTCTAACACCTGGCAAGCACCCTCAAGCCTTTACTGGATCTGCGGAACGTGAGCAGATAGACAACTGCCTGCCAAATGGACAGGAGCTTGTGTACTAGGAACAGCAGACCATCCTTTTTCCTAATTCCCCTAAAACAAGGAGAGGCTTTAGGATACTCTGTTTATGGTGAAGTTAAAAGAAAGTCAAAATAAGCATAGATACAAACATGAAAAAGAACACAGATATAGGGGATTGGAAAGAAAATGAGTGGCCCACTGAAAGGATTATCAAGTATTATGGACCCTTGGGCACAGGATGGGTCATGAGGATACTGTACCCCTATCTATATGCTCAACAGAATCATAAGGTTACAAGCTGTTCTTGAAATCATAACTAATGAAACAGCAAAAGCTTTAGACTTGCTAGCCCAGCAAGACACACAAATGAGGAATGCTATCTACCAGAATAGACTAGTATTAGATTATGTACTGGCCCAGGAAGGGAAGTATGTGGAAAATTCAGCCTAACAAGTTGCTGCCTAGAAGTTGATGGTAATGGAAAAGCAGTCATGGAAATTACTACCAGAATGCGAAAACTAACCCATGTTCCAGTTCAAACCTGGAAAGGGTGGTCTCCAGACTCCCTCTTCAGAGGATGGTTTTCATCTTTTGGTGGATTTAAGACTTTTATAGGGGGCTTCTCAGCCATCCTGGGCGGGTGCCTGATACTCCCTTGTCTCTTGCCTCTCCTAATCAGAAGCGTTCAGTTGACTATAGAAGCAGTCGTAACCAGGCAAACCGCTAGTCAAATAATGGCCTTGACCAAATATCAATCACTGCCCAAAGAGGAATATGCGCCACCCTATGAAGAAATAGAAGATAGTAATGCTTTCTATTAAATATTGCCTTTATGAAAAGCACCAAAGGGGGGAATGAAGTACAAAATTAAAAATAAGAAGTTTCTGTTTCCTACGACAGAAAGTTATTATTTAAGGGTCAAAGGCCCCATACAACCAACCTTCACCAAGTGGGAAATTTAAAAAGAATATTAACTGCCTGTCTGTGAACCATTAATCATATCTCTCCTCCACATACTTTGCAAGTTTGTAAATTCCTGTTTTTTTCTGCTGTACAGCCGCAAGGTCACAAAACAGATAAGCATAGGCTGTAAAACATGTTTTCCCAAGGTGTGAGACATGTCATAGAATGATTAACTGTCTTTGTTCTTGCTTCTGTAAGCTTGCTTCCTGCATCACGTTTTTCACGCCCTTGCTTGCATAAAAGATGCATGTTCTCTTTGTTTGGTGCTCAGACTTTCTGGACACAGGTCTGCTGAGCTGGTGTACACCTTAATAAATCCTCCTGTAACCTTGTTGTTCTCTCCAGCTCTCTGATTTCCTGCTACAAGCTGGTTCCTGATCCACTCATCATTTCCCTTATAGAGCACTTTATAAACTGTTCTAAAGTGATTTAACTAGCAAAATTAAGTATATACAGCACTTTACTTTTCATATGCATAATGAAAAATAATTCTCTTAATATGCCAATTTCTGGGCTGAAAATTATTCAGATAAAATTCAATATCCATTTTATTTTATTTTTTTGAGATGGAGTCATGCAATTTGTTTTCTTCAGTACTGCTTAAAATAGCAGTGTATTACAAAGAACCCATATAATGGATGTCATAAATAAATTTCATAAAATTCACAGGATGTTGTAATAAGGAACCTTTGAAGGTGTCAACAGATACATCTGTATCTGTTGTATCTGTATGTTGGTGTGTGAAGATGTACTTTGGCATATCAATAGGTTCAATTACAGAGACATGTAAACAGAGTATGTGTCTTTGTTAGCCACATATACACACAAAAAATATGGTAACGTTTGTTCTTTCTTGGCATGTATATTGTAAGTGAATGTTTTTTTTCCTTATCTATGATCTCTGCAATGAACATGTATAAAACTTCTAGTAAAAGTTTAGGATTAATGAAATAATCCTTGGGAGGAGAAGGAATGTGAATCTGGCACAAACCAAAATAATTTCTCACTTACTATTTTGTTTTTGTCTGTTGTTATCTTCTGTGAACTTTTAGCCTCTTCAAAAGTAAAGAGGATATTTTTATGTGTGCTTGTAGATTTTAATGCAAACATTTTATTGTATATGTATTTTTATTATATCCAGGTTTATTACATATGTGCAAACAATAACAATGAACTCCTCAGCTCTATGTGTTCGTTCTTTCAATCCATTTATTTCTCCAACATAAGCCAAATACCTATTATATAGCAGACACATTCTACCATCTCTCAGGACCCTTTCATCCTTAAAAATTTCATGTTTACCTTCCCAGCCATAGCCAGCCGAGAGACTTAAAATTGGAGGATTAGGACTCAATCTCAGTCGAAGCTTTTATTCCACTTTTTCAAACGAAAGCGTTTCTGAAGTTAGAAAATGTTTGTAAAAGATAACCTTTAAATACCCTCCTGAAAATGTGTAACAGTCTTAAATACTATTATCATAAATACCTGATTCAATACTTTCTATACATCTAAGTATTAAAAAAAATAGCTATACCTATTCATTTGAATACTGAGTTTTCTTTGGCTTTAAGTTTTTTGAAAAAGTAAGAATTACTTTGTTTAAAAAATTTGTTATTTTCATTTCAGTCCTCTTTTTTGTGGTACTTCTAAGAAGGAAAATGTATTTAGATGCTAATCACATGAGTAGAACTGCCTGTTCTATATACCATAACCTACTTAATGTAAGACGCTGTGAATTATGGGATGCCCCCTTATTTTATGTATTAGTAAGAGAATGTTTAAAATGCTACCAATAGGCTGAATACAGTGGCTCATGCCTGTAATCCCAGCACTTCGGGAGGCCGAGGCAGGAGGATCACCTGAGGTCAGGAGTTTGAGACCATCCTGGCTAACATGGTGAAACCCCGTCTCTACTAAAAATACAAAAAATTAGCTGGGCATGATGGTGTGTGCCTGTAATCATAGCTACTCAGGAGGCTGAGGCAGGAGAATCACTTGAACCCAGCAGGCGGGCGTTGTTTATAATTACATGCATTGGGGTTTTCTTCTTTTTACTTCTAGTGTATTTGATGTTATTTTTGATTAGTATGGGCAGAGGGAAAAAAGATAGCTTCAAATAGGTAAACTTTTCTTTTAATGAATACAAGCCATGGGTGGCTGACCATGAGATAAAAAGATAGGCTTTAGATTCACACAAGACTGGGTTTAATTCCTAGCTTTTCTGCTTGCTAGATGTGTGACCTTGGGAACATTACTTATCACCATGTATGTTTTCCTGTATGCAAAAGAGGATAATAATACATCCTTCAAGGGTGGTTGCGTATAAGTAACGTATGTATATCTGGCATTTAATCCAGTGCCTTGCACATGATTATCAGCATTATTAACTGAAACTACTGCAGCTATTATTAGCATTATTATTGTTGTTTTAAACCTGCAGATGGCTGTTACTTATTGACCTCAAGCTTATTTTGAATTACTATATATTATCTCAGACTAGGGAAGAAATGGATAATTCTTCACTTAAATTTTTAGCTACTTTAGATAAGTGACTTGAGCGTAATCCTGCCCATCAGAAGATTTTATTTTAGCAACTTCTGCTATGTCATTTCCCAGTGGGACAAGAGGCTTCCTTGTTGTTCCTTCCATTTGGCTTTGGTGGCAGTTTACAAAGATGCATCCTTGAGCACCCAAGATGGCATTCTCATCTACAGTTTTAGCACACAACAGTGGACTATATGGTAAATCATGAGTTCCAGGGCAAAGAGTGAAAGTCTTAGCAGAACAGCTCTTAAGCTCTGAGGGATCCAGATGGACAGCTCCAGAACCAATCAGACATGGGTTTACTAGCAGAGAGAGATTTGGGTCAGAAGTTGTTAGGCAAACAGATTGGGATATACAGGAAAGAGCGAATTTAAATATACTGCCCCATAATTTTCTGTCAGTTTCCTAGTTCTGAAACTAGATCAGTTCAGTTAAACAGCTGTTTTCTGTATCAGGACATGGCATGCAGATGGGCTGTGCCTCTTTAGTTACAGAGGAGGAAGGTGGTGATGATCTGACATGTTTTTTGCTGCCTATATTACAAGTAGTAAGCTTAAGCTTGCAGGACCTCAGTTAAAAGGCAGGAGCAATTTCATTGAGTGCAAGACAGAAAAGTGGAGGAAAAATCTGAAAGCATTAGTTTGGAGACTTACAGCCCACAAAAAATTCAGGATTTAGTTCAAACTGTAGCAAATAATAAAAACTCAAGAACAACTAACAACATGTGTACTACAGTTTTTGCAAACATCGTGTTTCTCTCTCCAGTCCCCTGTTAAGAAAAATAAATTATAGTAAGTCAAATTTACTTGCAAAGTAAGTCTTAGTCTTATTATATTTGGCCTGATTATTTGCATAAAGTGCAGTAGGAATAATTATTTGCCATACTGGGTCCTTTTATTTTCTTGAGATGGAGTCTTGCACTGTCGCCTGGGCTGGAGTGCAATGGCACTATCTCAGCTCACGGCAACCTCTGCCCACCAAGTTCAAGCAATTGTCCTGCTTCAGCCTCCCAAGAGTAGCTGAGATCACAGGCACCCGCCACCATGCCTGGCTAATTTTTTGTATTTTTAGTAGAGACAGGGTTTCACTATGTTGGCCAGGCTGGTCTCAAAGTCCTGACCTCATGACCCACCTGCCTCAGCCTCCCAAAGTGCTGGGATTGCAGGCGTGAGCCACGGTGCCTGGCCTCATATGGCTCTTTTTAAAATTGCTTTGCTAAAACTTTTTTCCATGAAGAATATCAGGTTATACTCCTTGAAGCCTTGAGTCCAGTCATGAATTTATGCCAGGCACAAAAGGTCATACATATTTAGATAAGTTGGGCATATTCCTCTCCTCTTGATGTTCTACGATAACTTGGGGTTCCTAAGCCTGTCAGAATGTGACATTCATTACTCACCGCAGGCCAGGAAACTTGTCCAGGGACTCTGTAGACAAGGTATGAGGCCAGTTTTTCTAAGGGGCTTTTATTGGCTTTGTAATTCAACCTTGACTCCTTAAAGTATGTGTTGTTTTTTTTTTTTTTTTTTTTTTTTTTTTTTTTTTTGAGGTGGAGTGTAGCTCTGTCGCCCAGGCTGGAGTGCAGTGGCCGGATCTCAGCTCACTGCAAGCTCCGCCTCCCGGGTTCACGCCATTCTCCGGCCTCAGCCTCCCGAGTAGCTGGGACTACAGGCGCCCGCCACCTCGCCCGGCTGGTTTTTTGTATTTTTTAGTAGAGACGGGGTTTCACCGTGTGAACCAGGATGGTCTCGATCTCCTGACCTCGTGATCCGCCCGTCTCGGCCTCCCAAAGTGCTTGGATTACAGGCTTGAGCCACCGCGCCCGGCCAAAAGTATGTGTTTGTATTTGAAAGCATGCCTTGGTAAAATAAGCAGCATCTCCACTCATTTTCTGTTACGAAAGAAAACAGATTCTTATTGCACTTATGCAAGTAACTATACTGCCATAAGTTGAGACTACTCAAAAACAGTTTCTAAACCCTGAAGAAGTCAGGTAGAGAGAAAGCACTATGCTAATTTTGCTTACAGGAGTATGCTCAGATTGCTGAAAGTTGTAAATAACTCAAAAAGTTCTTTTGACTCTGAAAAACAAAGGGATTAGCAATGTTTAACATATCTTCCCACGAGAGTTTTAGAAGTTTGTTGTTTTGTTTCTCTCTATTCACAATTTTTTAATTAATTAATTTTTAAGACAGAGTCTTGCTCTGCCGCCCAGGCTGGAGTGTAGTAGTGCGATCTTGGATCACTGCAACCTCCACCTGCTGAATTCAAGCAATTCTCTTGCCTCAGCTTCCTGAGTAGCTGGGATTTCAGCCACATGCCACCACCCCTGGCCTGTTTTGTATTTCTGGTAGAGAACATGTTCACCATGTTGGCCAGGCTGGTCTCGAACTCCTGACCTCAAGTGATCTCCCTGCCTTGGCCTTCCAAAGTACTTGAATTACAGGCGTGAGCCACCATGCCCAACTCACAATTTTTAAAGTTGTCAAGAGATGCATACAAGAGTACCCTTCAACATTCCATATCTAATTATAAACCACCTTTTGAGAAGGATTAAAACAAGACAACAATTGTCTGTGGGTGACAAAATTCTCAGGACTGGCATAGTTAGTAGGTAATCAAGGAAATTTGGTCATCTCTGTGACACAACAATTTAATGTAAGACATAATTATTACTGATAACATATGCTGAGACACAGTTATAGGAATCTTATGCAATAACATATTTATATGAATATAACCCAAAGTTAAACACCATTTTATAATTCACAATGCTTTCTATATGGTTTTAATACATCGAATAAGCTGCCTTTTTTTTAACCTTAGAATTTGATATTGGAAAGCTTGTCAAATATGAAAGGCTTAAAACACTGGCTATCCCAAAACAGAATCCCAGGTCAGTGTAAGTCATTCATTTAGCCAAAAAGGATAACTCGAAAATTTTAAAAAGGGAAAACCCTTTACTCTGATAGGAGATTTAGCTTTCCAAACAAAACTCAGTAGAAATAGCATGAGGCCAACTACATCTGTCACTTCTCTCTCCCCTCCTTTTTGTTTTAATTTACTCAAAAGGCAAACAAATCTTTTATTGTCTCTCAATATTACATAAAAATCTTTTTAAAGACAAAATCAAATTTTATTTTTGCATTAGTGCATCTTTAATGCTAAAGCCACTTTTTAATAAAATGTTATGAATCTATCTAGTTTTAATTGAGTATAAAGTAAGATTTTCATAACTATTTATAACTCTTTTTTTTCTTGTTGAAGAACAGATCAATGTTCAAAAAAGCCCTATTATTTTCACATATGGGCCCTGTTTCGTTGTGCTTTTAATATTTAATTTATGGAAGAAATAAATAATACCCTTTTAATTTTTGTCAACTTGCTTACACACAGAATTCTTTGCAAAGTTAATTTTCATAAACTTCCTATAACTTGCTTAAACTTTATTTTCTTCCAACTAAAAATAATTCTTTTACTTTCTAAATTAGACAACACTTGGTTTGTTTTAAAACCACATTCCCATGCCTTTTAAAAATAAACCCCCCCCCTTTTTGTGTGTGTGTGTGTGTAAGCAGTTTTAGTTACGTACCAGGTGCATAGTCTAGGATACAAGACAGAACTGCAGATAAAGTCTGACTCTTTCCAGCACAGCTAGGAGGCAGGGCTAACTCCACCTGACCCCAGGCCTTACCTAGAAATCTAATGGCTTCAAATCAGATAAACTGGACAATTTTCCACGGTCAAAGAAACCTGGGTTTCATTCCTGCTCTACAGCTAGATAGTTTAACAATTTTTCCTCTGAATTTGTTGTATTCTAACACTATGTAATTCAAATTGTATTCATGTTACTGAACCTTAAAAGGGGCTGTGATGTCTTTAGTCTTTAGAAATGTTAAACAGCCTATAAACAAAGGACTATATGTTAAAGAGTATTGAAGTTTCTGTGCACTTTCAAACTGAGGCAATGTATTGAGAAACACACCTAAGAAACTGCAACCAATCTACTCTGGACAAAAATTTAGACACTATCTCTTCACAATAAGCTATCTAGTTGTACTTACGCATATACTCCCATATATTGATAGCATTAAAAATAATTTAAAAGTGTCAAAATTATAGGCCTTATGCATTTCTGTGGGCTTGAAAAATGTGACACAATATAGATTTTTTAAAGTAGTCAATAAAATGCATAAACTTCTAGAGTAATCACTGAAAATGAAAATAAGAAAAAGAAAAAACTTCATAACAAAGGTAGTAATACTAGGAATAAAAGAGGGCTCAACATTAATAAAGCCTTGTTTTTGGTTATGAATCTTGGCCTAAAAACATTACACACTATCCTCCCCTCCCTTTTCCTGTTGCAAAGATGTAGTGATGAACCAGGTTTGCTCATGCAGATGACAATACTCCTGAAAATGGTGGCAGAGAATTAATATGAAGGGAGTATGGTTCACTTAATGATCTCATAAACTGGAACTTATTACCTCTCTGCCTCTTGCATATCTCCAGACTACTATGTGAGAGAGATGAAATGGCTGTTTCTACCAGTATTTTATTTGATACTTCATTTATTGAGTTCCTGAATAACTACTTTCAACACATTAACAGGATCATGAAAGTATAGCTACTCAAGTAACTAAATAATTACACAAATAACTTTTTCCCTCATCTCTAAAACACAGTAATGGACAGACTATTTTTAAAATACAACACAGTAACAAGTAGTTTATTCTTAAAACTCAGTTTTGGTTTGTTGTTAAGGCTGTAGCTTGGGAAAAAGGAAACAAGAGGAGGAGGAGGAAGAAGAAGATGATGATAAGGTGAAGAAAACACAGACTGGAAGGAAGGAAAAAGAACATGGGAGGGAATCAGAAGGCCTGTTATGATACCTTTTTTTCCCTCCCTGATTCATGAAATTTTGGTAAGTCCGATGTCAACCAAAAAAAAAAAAAAAAAAAAAAAAAAAAAAGCAAAAGATACACAAATAGTCACCCCTTAAAATTTGTTAAGAGATAATGCCAAGGCAGGTGGGTCACCTGAGGTCAGGAGTTCGTGACCAGCCTGGCCAATGTGGTGAAACCCTGTCTCTACTAAAAATATAAAAATTAGCTGGATGCAGTGGCACTCGCCTGTAGTCCCAACTACTCTGGAGGCTGAGGCAGGAGAATCGCTTGAACCCAGGAGACAGAGGTTGCAGTGAGCTGAGATAGTGCCACTGAACTCCAACCTGGGTGACAGAGGGAGACTCCCCATCTCAGAAAAAAAAAAAAAAAAAAGTGAGATAATGCTGCTACTCACACCCGGCTGAAGCGCCAGCAGGAGGAGGGCGCCCTGCAGAGACTGCAGGAGAAGGAGGACTCCTCTTCCTTGCCCTGGCTGTTCCTCCACTGTTGCCACGGAGGCCTGAGGTACAGCACCCAAAGCTTCCTACCCACCCGAAGCATCCTATCCATCCAAGGCCTGGGAGGGCAGGACCCGCAGCGCTCCTACTCACCATTCCTGGCCTGCGGACTTGTTGCTGCTGCCTCCACTAGCGCTGTTGCCAGTACAACCACTGCTGCTGCCCTCAAGGCACTGGCCCACCCTACAATGCTCCTACCACCTGGCCACTGCCCAGCCGAGCCCTTGCTGTGGCCGCAGCTAGCCGCCCTCCTACCGCTCAGGCGCACTGCAGTTCTTGTAGCCGCCACCAACCCCAACAAGGCAAGCCGCAGCCCCAGGCCATCTGCAGGCTCCAGCCTCCAGCATGCAGCATGCGGCATGCAGGTAACTCCTCCTTCTCCTGGCACGGAACAGCTGGGCGGGCAAAGCCAGAAAAGCCTAGAGGAGGGTTCAGGGAGTAGCGGCAGTAGAGCCTCACCTTGTCATGCTGGCCACTGGGTGTCATGGGCCAGTATCAGAGAAGGCGCTCATACCCACCCACCAAAGGCCAGCCTCTCCTTTTGGCCCAAGCTGGCCAGGAACTGGGGCCTGGAGTGGGGACTGGAAACACCACATTGCCCGGCTCCCCAATCCACAGGAACCGCTGGGCCCACCAGGGCTTGCACTCCTTGGGGAGCCGAACCAGCAGGAACTCAGACCCAGCCAGCGCTCCCACCCAAGTGCTGTTCCCGATCCTGACGCCTCCACGCACAGGGCCCTGTCCCCGCGTGGTGTCCGCTACTCGGTGTCTGGCGTTCCCTGGGGTCCCAGGCGGTCTCTGCAACACAGACAGAGAGGACCCAGGCCTGGGAACCGCGGCAGGTGTGGGGGCCCTGCCGTGCTCAGGATTCCCGTGGAAACGTTGCGCACTCGCGGCGCTGGAGCAGGAGCAGGAGCAGGAGGAGGTCGCTCTCTGGAGTCTGGAGTCTGGGGAGAGGAGGAGCCTCCTTTCTTGGAGACCACGGCTGTTGCCGCCACCTCCGCCCCTGCTGGCAGGGCAGCCCGATAGCGCCCCTGACACCCCCGCTTCTCGCTGCGCAGAGTAGTAGCCGACAGCACCCCAACCCGTCCCTGCGTGGGACATTGCAGCACCGGATAGCGCCCCAGCCGGGGACATTGCAGCACCGGATAGCGCCCCAGCCTGCTCCTACTGTGGGCAGCAGCAGCCCGGATAGTCCTGGAACCCGCTGCTCGCTGCCGTGAGCCACGCAGCCGTGGGTAGGACCCCCAACCAGCTCCCCGCTGCTGCAGGCAGTGACGCCCTAGCAGTGACGTCCCAGAGCGCTACAACCTGCTCCCCACTGTGAAAAGTGCAGCCACGGATCCTTAAGGCCCCCAACCCGCTTCCCACGATGGGCAGTGCAGCCCCGGACAGCGGATAGCACCCCCAGCCACTCCCCAGCCGTGGGGAAGGACGCCCCGGATAGTGTACCCAACCTGCACCCCACCGCGAGCAGTGTAACCCCCGATAGCGCCCCTGACCAGTACCCCACTGTCAGCCGTGTAGTCCCAAGAGCGCGACAAACCCGACCCCTGCCACAGGCAATGCAGCAGCTGACGGTGCCTGTAACTGGCCCCCACTGACCGCAGCGCAGCCCCCGACGGTGCCCAGAACCCACCCCACCACCCTGCGACGGATATCGCCCCAAACCCCCTCTTGCCACGGGCAGTGTAGCCCCTGATAGTGCACCCAACCCGGCCTCTATTCATGGGCAGTCTGGCCCCCGATAGCCACCGCCGAATCCCGCCCCCCACACCTCCCCGCACTGGCCACTCTTACTCTCCTGTTTGTTTTTTTGGTGGTTTTGTGGCCTTCTCTTCCTTTTTTTTTTTTTTTTTTCCTTCCTGTTTTCCTTTTAGTGAAAGTGATTTTCTCTCATATGATTTAATTTTTTTGCTTTTTACTTTTTATTTATCCTTTGTATGTTTTTGATTTGAGGTTTCCATGAGGTGGTCCCATAAAATTATAATGGAGCTGAAAAATTCCTGTGACTTAGTGATGTCCTAGCCTTGGTAAGGTCATAGTGCAGCACGTTACTTCACATGTTTGTGGTGCTGTTGATGTAAACAAACCTGCTGTGCCGCCAGTCATATAAAATCTAGCACATGCGATTTTGCACAGTGCAGTACTGGCATTGTGCTAGTGGTGGCAGCAGCAGCAAGTCTAGGGTCCAGGAAGGGGGACTAGGCACTCTGCAGGGCCCACCCAGTGGTGTTAGTCTGTTAGTTTTAAACAAAAAACGTTAAAAAGTAAAAAAAAGTAAAACATTTTTAAAATAGAAAAAAGCTTACAGAATAAAGATATAAAGAAACAAATATTTTTTACAGCTATACAATGTATTTGTGTTTTAAGCAAAGTGTCATTACAAAAGAGTCACGTTTAAAAAAAACGGAAAAGTTTATAAAGTAAAACCGTTACAGTACGGTAGGGTGAGTTTATTATTGAAAAAAGAAAAGTTTAAAAACAAACGTAGTGTAGCCTAAGTATGCAGCGTTCATGAGGTCTGCAGTCGTTTACATGATGTCCTGGGTCTTCCCACTCACTCCCCGCTCGCTCTCTTGACGCTCCCAGAGCAACTGCCAGTCTTGCAAGCTCTATCATGGTTATTACCCTCTACAGGTATTTTATTTTTCCATGTTTATACTGTGCCTTTTCTATGTTTAGAGCCCAGATACTTACCATTGTGTTACGGTGACCTGTAGTACTCAGTACAGTCACACGCTGTCCAGGTTTGTAGCCCGGGAGCAATAGGCAGTACCATATAGCGTAGGTGTATAGTAGATTCTACTATGTTTGTGTAAGTACACTCTGTGATGTTCACACAATGACAAAATCACCTAACGATGCATTTCTCAGAAGGCCTCCCCGTCATTAGGCGATACATGATTGTAATTTGATTAAAGTCTCATCGTAAGTGGAAGGACTGGTACCCAGGCCTGGCCAACCCCCAAAGTCCATGCTCTTAATCAGCCACTTTACTGCCTTTTTAGTTCAGGAAATTCACTAAAATCTCAACTGGTTATGCCAATTTTTGATCAACTGGATTTCTTCTTGTAGTAAACATTTAAAAAGGAAAATAATAGGATGGCAATTTGATAATGAAGTTGCTTAGCAAGTCAGTTCTGGTATCAGCTGTGAGTGCTACAAATTGAGAGGAGATCAGACTGAGAGGGTCCGGGGCTGTTCAGAGCCAGCCTGGCTACATCAGAGGCTGAAGACGGTGTAACTGGACTAAAGACAGATGCCGGAGACAGTAAAACTGGGACTAACGGGAACAGATAAGGGCACAAGAGAACTCCAGAACAAAGCAACAGTCCATGAGCCCAACATGTTTGCCACCCAGGAGTTCAAACTGTGGCTGACCTCTCCCAGCGCTCAGCACAAATTGTAGATCAGGAAGTCAGATGAGCAGGCAAGTTCACCCAGTCATGGAGTGGCCTTACCAGTAGCTCATGGCCCCATCCGAAGATTCCAGACATGATTCCTATTAGGGAACAGGTTCAAATGACCCAACAAATAGCATTCAGCATCTGCCATGTGTAAGGCACTCCTTTAGAGTGTGGGTGCCAAGAAGAATGGAACAGGGCCTTAATTGCCAAGAACATCCAGCCAGAGGGCACAGATAACCCAATGTCCTTTGCTGGCCACAGCAGGGAGCAGGTCCCCAGGAACCTTGCTGGGAATGGTAGTGCCTGCCATTGCCTCCTCCCACCACACTCCTCAGCATCAGGTGGTTTTCTGTTTCCAGGGCACAGCCTGGGCCTCCCCTGTGTGCCCTGAACTGAGGATGTCTTTTCCTACCTGTAAAACTCATCACATCCTTCATAATCACCTAGAAAGCTGTCTCCGTGGGGAAGCCTCCTCCCCACTGCCTTATATTCTGCAATGACCTGCACCCTCCCTCTGGCTGCTGTGCATTGGGAGCTTACAAATTTGTCCTGCCCATCAGACAGCAGGGTCCTCAAAAGCAGGCACATCCATTTTCCCCAGAGCCTGGCATTTATTGAGTGCCTGTGTGGACCAGATGCCGGGTTAGGTGCTTTATATACATTATGTATTTTATAATTTCCCTTCTCCATACATGAGGAAACAAAGGCTCAGAGAGGTTAACTTGAGCAAAGGCACACAGGTGCTAAGGCCGTCTGACCCTTTCCACTCAATGACCCTGACTCACGCGTAATGAGCCTTCCACAAGTGTTAAAAGAATGAATAACAGCAAGTAGGAGGCTGGACCTGACAGGAAAGTGGAGTCAGAGAGTGACTACTAAATGAAATCCTAGAAAGTGCTTGCAGGTGGTGAGCCCTCAGGACAACAGCCAAATCTACCTTTAACATGGAAGAGTTATGTTTTCTTAGTCTGTTCCTTATTTACAAATGTTCTCTTCTTCTCTTTGTCCTACAGCTATCTTTTTCTCATTCATTCATTTACTCATTCAAAAGATATTGTCTACCACATGCCAGATAGTATTTTAAATGCTGAGAATTTAGCAATACACAAAATCAATCTCTGCTCATCTTGAGTTTTATGTCTTGTGTCTGTGTGTGTGTAAAAGGCAGAGAGAGAGAGAGAGAGAGAGAGAAAGAATGTGGCATATCATACAGTAGCAAGTGCTAAGAAGAAAATCAAGCAGGCTAAGGACACAGAACTGGGAGCTGCTATTTTATACAGGGTGTCTTGGGATCAGGGATAAAGTACAGGAATGGAAGCATTTCCAGCTAAAACACGGAATATGTTTCCCTAGACTGACTGAAAGTTACCCAATTAGATCAAGAAGAGCAGCCGAGGTGACACAAGACTCCCCCAGCTTCATGATCAGCCCCCAACCCAAGCTCTCACTGAAGTCCAGGAGAGAGACCAACGAAACTGTGTGTTTCAAAGTCAGTGGAGTGGAGAGGGATATTTTTGTGTTAAAGCAGTATTTTATTGACAGACCTTATCAGGCAATCTAAATTTCATAATCCAGCAACGTAAACAGACCTATCAAAGGGTATCTTGCCCGAGCTGATGCTTACCTACACATTTGAAGACCATTCTGTCAGTCTAAAAGGTCGGATGCGATTGCGTAGTGTGATGTGTGATAGGACCAGGAGACCCTCTTTCCACCTCCTCTGTTATAAAGCAGAGCGTCGGTCTGATTCAATGTGAAGGAGGCGCTGTATCTAATGGCCAAACCCTGTGAGAGCTGACAGATGTTCTGACTAAGGTTCTGTGGGCAGAAGAAAGCCTAAACCTTACTTGGACGTGTATTCATTCCTGTCTGTATGAATCACTGCCCCTCCCAGCAGAGAAGGGCCCCGTGTAATCAGCTTATCACCAAGTAGTTAGTTGGTCTCCGTGAGTGAGGGCATCATGTTGCAGGTGAAGCGTTCACAGCACAAATACTGAATAATACTCATGTTGGATGTCCGTCCATGTTGCCCCTAAGCACACTGTGTCTGGCAGTTTCCTCCACAGTTCTTCGCAGGCCGGGCCTCCTGGCTGCCGTTCCAGCCCTGCTGCTGACTGTGGCAGCTGTGCCCACCCTGCTTCGGGTCGGTAAGTGCTGACCCCTGGCTGCTGCCATGCTTGGCTCCTGACATCCCTATTACTCTCAGTTCTGTGATGGCCTCTTCTGCAGTCACCCTTGCTCCAGCATCTCCGAGCTTCCTAGTGATGCTGGTGTCCCTCTCCTCAGCACCCTCTTTGTACCTTTGAAAAATGGTGCCTTCTGTGCCCTCCTTAGAACACGGTGTGTGTAGGGGGTGGTTTGAGGACTTACATAGAATATCTACTCTTGTATGTTCACCTTGGCAAGCCTTTTATGAGTTCTTCCATTCTCTGCGTCAGCAGTTCTGATATTTCAACTTCATTTAGTGTGGGCCATTGCTACCCAGGCTTTCAAGAATCATCCTACCATGCTCCTTCCTGGATATTCAGTTCTTTGTTAGAGGCAAGTGCTCTCATTTCCATGAGTTTTTCCAACTTTATGCTCCCCCAATCCTGACCCAGCTGCCTGAGCATATCCAGTCCCCTACAGAGTCTCCTGGCTCTTGCTGGTGCGAGTTGGCTGTGACCTGCAGTAGCTTCAGCATATAGTTTTCAAACATAGTGGCTCAACACAGCAATTGTATTATAGCTTACACATTTCAGGGTTAGGAATACAAGCCAGGCTTGGCCAGTCAACTTTTATTCCATAGCATCACTGGAGTTCACTTGGTGCTGTTTATCTGGACAGTGGGCTGCCCTGGAGGGTCTCAGATAGCTTTACTTGTGTGTCTGGTGTCTCCACAGGCATCTGCAAGGCTTCTCCAGCGTGATGATCAGTGGGTGATCAGACTGCTCACATGGCAGCCTAGAGTTCCCCGAGAGTGTGTTACAAGAGACTGGGGTAGAAGCTACAAGGCTTCTTATACCCTAGCCCCAGAAATCCTATTCTTCTACTTTCTGTTGACCAAACAAGTCATGAAACCAGCCCAGATACAAGCAGAAGACAGATTTAGCTCTGAATGGGAAAAGTAGCAAAGAGTTTGTCACCATCTTTAATCTACCACACTTCCTTAGCTGACTGACATGAATTTACCTGGCTAAGTTATGCTATGGTTTGACCCTCATTACCGACCCTGTTGGCCAGGATGGCATCTGGAGGTGAGCTTTGAGAGTAGTACACATTGTCCCACAAGGCAGAGGCCTCTGCATCAACCTTATACATGTGGGAACATGAGTCATTCATAGGGAGGATGGGCCACTTCTGCAGACCCCGAGGGCTCAGGGAAGGAGACAGATTCAAAATGTTCCCAGGTATGCCTATCTCCATCTCAGGATTTCACTTCTGTTCATTGAGGGCCTTGACTTTGAGACATCAGACTTGCCAGGGTTGAGCCTCTTTTTTGCTTCCTTCAGAATTAAGTCCTGGTGTGACCTTTTTCTGTCCCGGCCCTCCTGCTGGAGGAGATGAAAGTGTCTTTCTGCATTGCCTTGGTGGCCCAGCAGTGTTCACATTTTACATCAAATAGGAGGTTCATTTAATGCGGCATTAATTGTCTTTCTGCAATGCATTGGTGGCTTCCAGAAGAGTTTCATTCCACAGACCTTAGGATTACTATTCCACCAGAACCTCATGACTGCCTGGGATATCACCCCCAGCCTGGGACTCCTTCACCCTGACCTGCCCAAATGCACCACAGTGAAATCTGCAGCAGTTTCCCGGCTGCAACCTGCCAGGGGCCATGGGTGCCCCAGGGAGGGAGTCAGTGCTGGCCAGAGGCAGGTGAGTGAGCTTCCTGTGACCTTCCCTGGACTATCCCCAGTGCCAAATGTCTTAGTTTGAGTTCTTCTGGGAAGGAACTAGGAGGCAGATGTTCGTATGCAGGATTTTCTGGGGGTTAGTGTCCTCCAGAACAGCACCCATAAGAGGAGAGGGAAGCAGGATTGGGTAAAGGGGGAAGGTGAGTTGTCCTTGGCTCCTTCAGGGGGCTCTGAGCTCCCATGGCCCAGACTTAATCCTGGGCACCTGGTCTCTATGCTCCTGTTTTGAGCAGCCCCTGTGTCCTATGCTTACAGGTCCCTGTCCTCAGCAAGGGGCATGACCATGAGCAAGAAAGCTTCCTTCAGCCAGGACACTCCTGGGGAGGGCACAGCTGGGATCCATCAACAGCCAACATCCTGGCAGGAGGAGGAAGCCTGCCTCAGCTCTGAAGAGAAAGCACATTGGTGTCTAGTAGCATTTACTACACACCCATCCCTCTTTTTCTTTTTTGAGACAAGGTGTTGTTCTGTTGCCCAGGCTAGAATGCAATGGCTCAGTCATAGCTCGGTGCACTCCTGGCCTCAAGTGATCCTCTTGCCTTGGCCTCCCAAAGCACTGGGACTCTGTGAGCCACCACGCCTGGCCTGTACACACATTGATGGGGTCAGTGGGATGATATCCTGGAGACAGGAATGAGCAGTCAGCTGGGACTATGCACAGACCACGGAGTGGGAGGTCTGAGATCACAGCTCGGAAGCAGGTTTGTTACCAACAACATCAATCAGAGAAAGGGCAATGGCAGCATCAGGGCACATGGTAAGTGTTGAGTGTTTATTGAATGGAAAGTTTTGAATGAATCCAAGGTCAGAATAACAGAAAATCAGGACTCCGGGAGTGTTCTGCATCGGTTGACTGTGGTGAAATTCCTCTTTCATGCTTGAGCTGTGTTCGCCCCTGTCAGAGTTTTTAATTTAAGTGTAGGGTGAGTATTATACCAAGTCCTTTCTTTTGGCTGGGCACAGTGGCTCACACTTGTAATCCCTGCGCTTAAAGCCAGATGTCGGAGACCAGCCTGGGCAACATATCGAGACTCCTCTGTCTGTACAAAAAAATACAAAAGTTAGCCAGGCATGGTGGTGTGTGCCTGTAGTCCCAGCTATTCAGGAGGCTGAGACACAGACATCGCTTGAGCCCAAGAGTTCAAGGCTGCAGTGAGCTCTGATCACGCCATTGCACTCCAGCCTGGGCAACAGGATGAGATCTTGTCTTTAAAAGAAAAAGAAAAAAGAGTATTTTCTTTGAGGAAGACCTGGCATGGATACCTCATATGGTAGCATTTACTAAGATATATTGTCTGAATAAATTATATTTAATATATTTCTTATGAGTAAAATGATGTTTTATGAACTGGCTTGGAAAAGCAACAATTTCCAATAGTGTTTTCACTGCACAGTGTAGTTGAAGTTCTAAATAATTCAAAAACATGAATTTTTGGAATAAGCTTATTTGTATTGTTAGGAAGTGTTTGTGCGCTAATTCCTGACTTACGAAAGCGGGGTAATTCTAGAAAGACTTCTGGCGGCAAAGATTGAAACAATGGGAGGCTTCTGATTAACTAGGTGGCTCCACCAAATGTCTGTAGCAAGTATAACCAGGGGCGGAAAATCAAGGTCTTACGTTGGAACAACGTGTTTATTTGCTTCCTTGCCAGAGATGAAATTCACAGGAAGTCCCAAATAGAGCAAATATTAAAAACAGTGACAGAGATTTGAGCATATGCCCCAAATCAGGAGAGTTAGCAGAACTGTAAAATGAGGCCTGTTGATGGGATACGTAATTTAGTGACTGGGCTCAGAACTTGAATTCGGAGACAGTGACATTTCTCCACCTCAGCGTGCAGAGAGGACTGATGGATGGCTCTGTTCGGTCCCACAGCTTTCATAGACAACTGTGGCTTCTTTCTAAAGTTTTCAATAAGACTGTGGCCTTCAAAAGAAGCCTCTTGAAGACGCTGTTTTCTCTTGAACCCTGCATTTATTTCCATTTATTAGTTTAAAAATTAATGAAAACATCCCAAAAGCACATAGACATTTTGGTTTTTTTTAGCGATGGGTTCTCACTTTGTTGCCCAGGCTGGAGTATAGGGGTGTGATCATAGCTCACTGCAGCCTCAATTCTTGAGTTCAAGGGATCCCCCCACCTCAGCTTCCCGAGTAGCTGAGACTGAAGCATGTGCCACCACACCTGGATAATTTATATATATATATATATATTTTTTTTTTGTAGAGAAAGGGTTTTACTGTGTTGCCCAGGCGGTCTCGAACTCCTGGCTGCAGGCAATCCTCCCGCCTCCCAAAGTGCTGGCGTTACAGACATGAGTCACTGCACCTGCCCAATACACAGACGTTTTTGAGCCATTCTAGATTTTGAAGCTATGAATTATTTTTTACATGAACATTTACAAATATAAAAATTTCAGCTCTACTCAGGATGCAAAAAAAAAGCACGTTCCACCCTGAGCGAAGGAATTTCAGCACCAGACATGAATAAATACAGGCTTTCAATTGGCCTCTTTGTACTCCATATTGTGAACAAATTGCCAAGTTAGCAGTCTAGAAAGTGAAAAAATAATTTTTCTGTCAATTTTTGGCTAGGTTGAAAAGGATTTTTAAAATGTAGTGTTTGAACCCAGGAAGTAAATTTTCTAGAAATATTTATGACCTCTGATTTAACTTATAACTCCTAGTTTATGGCAGAGGGTCAAAGGCAGCGGCGGCCAGTGAGACAGCCTCAGGCGAGGTTGCAGAGTTTTTCTGGGGAGGTAAAGGGAATACTTGTACTTAAATTATTTTACTGAGCTCATTAAGGACTCTTGTCTTATAATAGATACTAACTGAAAACATGAATTGGGGATAAAATATTTTAGATCACATCAGTTGAGCATCATGAGACACACTTTTTGATATAATTTGCCACTATTTTGACCAACTGTGGTATTGGAGCAAGTGCTAGAGGTAGAGCCGGTGATCAAGAATTAGACGTGGGCTTTCCACTTACCTGGCTGAGTGAGCTCAGCACCCCGTAAACTTTCTGAGCTTCCTTTTCATCACCCACAAACTGAGGGCTCCTGTCCCAGAGTGATTGTGACAATCCGTGATGACAGATAAAAGTGTGCAGCTTTCTGGCCTAGCCCCCAGAATGATGCCTGAAAATGCTAGTAAACTTGAATTTATCCAGTGAGATAGTGCATATGTAGCACTTACCATAAAGCACATAATGCCTGACATTTAGTGAAGAATCAAGGCAATTTCTTTGAAAACTCAAAGAAGCATGTTTTTCTTTGGCCTGTATATTGGGTGATAGGGCACATTCATAAAAAGGAGAAGTCAATACAATCACCTCTTTATTGGACTCATTAGCAAAGCTGTTTTTTAAAATGACCTCTCTATTTTGCTCATGCAAAAATATTTTTTCAGTAAATATTAGTAATGCAGGAGTTATGTGCCAGAGTCTGGGTTAGATGCTGGGCATACAGGGATGAGCAAATCAAACGTGGCCCCACTGTGGTCAGTTTCATGGGAGAGATGTTGTAGGGTGCTATGAGAGCCTGAGAGGGCTGAGGGAGGGATATCTATTACGAATCTTGAGCTGTGATATGACAGATGAATAGCAGCTAACAAGATAAATCAAGCGGGAATAAAGCAAGGGCATGGAGAAGGGGAAAGGAGGGTGAGTTGGAGGCAGGAAGGGAGTGAATCACACCAGGTCATTGCAGGACTTTGAGGTCAGGTGCAAGATTTCAACCTGGAGAACCACGGGGAGCAGCTCAGGGGCTTTGGGCAGGTGCGGCCCAGAGACTAGACTGTGTCAACAGCAGATTTGAGAAGGTGGGTGGATTTGGGCAGACCTAGGTCCTTTCAGAGGAGCAAGTGTATAACACTTGTAGCTCAGACAAGAGAGGTGATGGTAGAGAGGGAGAAAGTGAATATATTTTGTATTTGTTTGGGAATGTAAATTTTTGAGACCTGGTGACAAATTGACTATGCCAGGTGGGCAATAGGGAGTTTTAGGGGATTGCCTCCACTTTCTGGATTGCATATCTGGAAGGAAAACTGTGCCATTCTCTGGTGGAGACACACATAAACCTGTGAAGGTCTGCACTCGCTTTGAACATGTGGCTGGAGGTACTTCTGAGACTCCACGTGATGAACACAGGGATCTGGAATTCAGGTGAATGTCTAGCCACGGGGATTTGGCAGCTATGATGCCATATGAGGAGCGAGTGAGAAGTGAGGAGGGAAGAGGAGCTCCACTGTGAGGGTCTACATGGGCCCAGCCCAGGAATATGGCAGGAATGCTGTGGACAATTGCTCTATTAATAAGACAAACATGATAAGAAATTCCCCAATGACTGGGAGCCACTTACAGACTGGTTTCCTGCTCGTCTAGAATCAGGAAGGGACTGAGTTGGGAGTGTGGAGGGTACGCATGAGTGTGTGGATTGGCATGACTCATGCCTTTTAGATGGAAGGCGAGACTCAGAAGAGAATACAAATGTAAACGCATTTCTGATACGCTTTGTCTTTGATGCTGGAGCTGTAGCTTCACACTTAGGGGAACCCTTGACACACAGGTTTAGTTGTGTACAGAACTGGAGGAAAGAAAAAGCGTTGACGGCAGCCGACTGTCAGTTTCTTTTTTAGAAGGCTTCCGGATCGAAGCTGCAAATACACATGTGCAATTGCACGCAGACTCATACACAACGAGAAGGACTCCATATTAGTCCATATATGCAGACAGCTAGCTCAAGGAGAGGAAGGGGAATGGCTCTATTTATTTTCCTGTTAGAAGACAAAACATGAGGATGTGAAGCTGCTTACTTATCTTTCCCCTCATTGACGGAACGAAGAAAACACAGAAAACTGTCTCAGGCAAGAATCATTGGTTCAAGTGTGTCATGATTGCTAGAAACGCTGGCAACCTCAAAATATTGGTTCAAAAAGAAGTGGGGACAAAGTGGTATGATTGGCAAAACTCTGTGGCATTAGGCATCTGATGGGTACACCGAACCTTACCTCAAGAGGTGCCTCTAGAAAAAAAACACCTACAGAGATTCATAACCAAAATAAAATAAAAACATAGTTTATGGTAATGCATTAGTATTATAGGAATACTTATGGAAATATACGTGTTATTTTATATTGTTACATACATAACAAAAGGAAAAATTGCATTGCTGTGCTTGTAAGTAAAAAAGAATTGTACAAGAACCAATGTTAAATGGTATAAAAAAGGTGGAAAATCATATATAGTATACAGGCGACGGGAAAGGCAGTGGATCTCTGAAAGCAGTAAAGGACAGTAGAGGACCACTTAAATTAGAATCCTCCCATTTGTATCATCTTTCTGCTGTGTACTTCAAATGGCACATGGCTATCGTATCATCAGTAGATCCTTCTAGGAGTAACAGAGGGTTCCTACGTTGCAGAGGAGTAAGTGAAAACCCAAGACTAAGCTCTTGTGTGACAGTGAGAGGGAGACTTGTTTACGGCCAGGGAGGTCGTCTTTTAAAGTCTCACTGTGAGTGAAGGAGGGATGAGATTCTTTTGGTCACAACTCAGCTATCTACTGGATTGCTCATGGCCGTGTCTCACTCATCAGAAGCACAATGCTTCTGCAAGTGTTCGGTGAAACGAGATTGTCCTAAGTATTCTGGAGGATATGATTTTTGTGTCCTGTGTGTGACTGTTGTATTAATGTGAACAGTTTGAGGCATCTTCCCAAAAATGAGTACTCTAGAATAATTGTGGAGAAGGCCTCAGAGAGGGGGCCACTGGTAGACACTAATGGGTGTGAAGGTGAAGGTCACTGGTACACACGATGGGTATGAAGGTGAGGGTCACTGGTACACACGATGGGTATGAAGGTGAGGTCACTGGTGCACACGATGGGTATGAAGGTGAGGTCACTGGTGCACACGATGGGTGTGAAGGTGAGGTCACTGGTACACACTGATGGGTGTGAAGGGGAGGTCACTGGTACACACGATGGGTATGAAGGTGAGGTCACTGGTACACACTGATGGGTGTGAAGGGGAGATCATTGATACACACTGATGGGTGTGAAGGGGAGGTCACTGGTACACACTGATGGGTGTGAAGGGGAGGTCACTGGTACACACTGATGGGTATGAAGGTGAGGTCACTGGTACACACTGATGGGTGTGAAGGGGAGATCATTGATACTGATGGGTGTGAAAGTGAGGTCACTGGTACACACTGATGGGTGTGAAGGGGAGGTCACTGGTACACACTGATGGGTGTGAAGGGGAGGTCATTGGTACACACTGATGGGTGTGAAGGGGAGGTCATTGGTACACACTGATGGGTGTGAAGGGGAGGTCATTGGTACACACTGATGGGTGTGAAGGGGAGGTCATTGGTACACACTGATGGGTGTGAAGGTGAAAGTCACTGGTACACACTAAGTGTGAAGGTCACGGTACACACTGATAGATGTGAAGGTTACTGGTACACACTGATGGGTGTGAAGGGGAGGTCACTGGTACACACTAATGGGTGTGAAGGGGAGGTCATTGGTACACACTGATGGGTGTGAAGGGGAGGTCATTGGTACACACTGATGGGTGTGAAGGTGAAAGTCACTGGTACACACTAAGTGTGAAGGTCACGGTACACACTGATAGATGTGAAGGTTACTGGTACACACTGATGGGTGTGAAGGGGAGGTCACTGGTACACACTGATGGGTGTGAAGGGGAGGTCACTGGTACACACTGATGCGTGTGAAGGGAGGGTCACTGGTACACACTGATGGGTGTGAAGGTGAAAGTCACTGGTACACACTAAGTGTGAAGGTCACGGTACACACTGATAGATGTGAAGATTACTGGTACACACTGATGGGTGTGAAGGTCACTCGTATGCACTGACAGGCTGCGAAGATGAAGGTCACTGGTACACATTGATTGACCTGTGAGGACAACTTTCAGGGCCTCAGGCAATAATAGCCCCACTGGAAATAACTGAACCTGGACCAGTAATACATGAAAGAAATGAAAAGAGCAACATGCTTCCTTTCTAGGGCTCATCATCACGTCATTTTTCTTTGCTTGTTTATCATATAGACTTTTTCCATAGTAGGAGAAGCAATTTCCTCTTAGAAGCACGAAAGCACCAAGCAGGAGAGTTCCCACCCCAAGAAGCAGGACTCCAGCCTGGTGATTCTTCATGCCTGAGCCAGGAGTTCCCACTGGATAACGCTGTGGTTTGCAATCGGACTGGGTTTCAGGAGAAATCTTGTCAATACTAAATAGGCATGCCGAGAGATCAGGTATGCAAACTCTCTTTTTCCTGTTTCAGCTTTGCATAAGGTGAGAGCAGTGACGTTAATTCATTTTAAAACACATAAATACACAGTTGTGTTTTGTGTTGTCCACACATATTCATGTCTTACTGAATATTTCGCACATGTAAACACTGGTTCTAAAGAGGTAGGACATGGTTTTTGACCTCAAGTTCTGTTGGAAATGGTATATAGATAAAGGTTAGAAAATAAAGACAGCTTCTTCTCTTTCTAATATATAATCTTACAATTTTCTAAAAATGACTGTTGATTAAAATTTAAAATTTTATTTCCCCTTTCTCTCTTATCTGGCGGAATTTTAGGGTACACATTGCGTACAGTTTAAAAAATTTTTAGAATGGTTGAAAACAATCTTTTGTTTTTTTAAAGAGAAAAAATTGCATTGCTGGCTGGTGTTTTTAAAAGTTGTATATAGGCCGGGAGCTGTGGCTCACGCCTGGAATCCGGGCACTTTGGGAGGCCAAGGCGGGAGGATCATGAGGTCGGGAGATTGACCTGGCTAACATGGTGAAACCCCGTCTCTACTAAAATACAAAACATTAGCTGGGGGTGGTGGCATGCACCTGTAGTCCTAGCTACTCAGGAGGCTGAGGCAGGGGATGGCTTGAACCCGAGAAGCGGAGGTTGCAGTGAGCCAAGATTGCACCACTGCACTCCAGCCTGGTGACAGAGCAGGATTCTATCTCAAAGAAAAAAAAAGTTGTATATATTAAATAAAAAATTAAAAATAAATAAGAGCTTAACCATGTTTAAATTTTAAATAAATAAATTACAGAATACCATGAATATAGGAATCTGAAGGGGAGGTCTAAATTATTTTACATTAAAAACTGAACTTACCTTCTTGGAAGAAAAAAATATTTCTAGGGCTATTTTCTGGTAAAGTAGTTTCAGAACTGGTTGGAAGGAAATAAGGGATTTGCCAAAATGAAAGGCATTTTTTAATTGCTGAAAACATGCTCTGTTGCTGCCAAAATTTGAGGTGATTTGAACCCCTTTGAAATTTGGTTTTATTTTCACAGTGACACTTTTATGCATCTGCAAATTAAGTGTCATTAAAAAAATATTCTGTTGGCCAATGGGTAGATGACCGGCCCTGCCCCGTGGCCACCCGGGAAGGGTCTGTAGTCATGCGCTGTTTTCTTCAAGGTCTCGTCGGTGAAGTTATCCTTTCATTGATCTTCTTACATTTTCGGCAAAACTGTGCGTCCATTTTCAGAAGTGTGGGTTTGGGGAGATAAACACATAGCTTTCACATTCTTAATGGGATGTGCAGCCACCCCAATGTTAAGGACTGAATTGGCTGCCATAAAATGCCACTAGAGGGCACGCATCAGCCAACAGAGGTGCAAGAACCAGCTCCCAGGCCCCAGCAAGGCAAGGACGCCCAAAGCCGGCTTCGCACAGCAGAGCACAGGCCCACCACCCTTGCTCTCCCCTTGCAGCTCCGCAGAAGCCGTTCCTTCTCGAATGCCCTGCCATCTCCTGCCACCCAAAGATCCTCGCCTATCCTGACCCCGTCCTGTGCCCCTGGAGCTCCCGTCAGCTCCATGCCTCCTGTGTGACAGCCGTGACCCTTGTGTCCTCAGCCTGTGCTCCCATGCCTGTTTTCTCCAGCGCACCTGGCACTGGGGCAGAGGCAGCCTCTCCAGCCAAGAGCTCCAGACGCCCGGTGGAGATCCCCACACGTGGAATGTGTGTTTTGGTAGAAAATTAAGCAATCACCCTTTGCTATTAAGCACAGCAGAAAGATGCTGCCAGGCTCTGGAAATTCACCTGAAAGCATTTGAAAAAAACTGAGCTCCTTTTATGAGAGTGAAACTCACCTCTCTTTTAGGCATTGACGGTTTGATCCATAATTAATTAGGGGACTTGTATCTTGCTCCAGAAAAAACATAAGTGGCCAGATCTCAGTGTGCTCTCCTGAAAAGTTAGCATATATGCAGGTGCCCTTTTAATACAGAAAAATTGGGAGTTATAGTGTTGGTGCTAGGCAGAGAGTAGAACAGCATGCAGAGGAACCTCTGCCTGGCCTCTGTGTCCCTTCACTGAGGCGGTCAAGCTCTTTAGCTCTGGAGAAAGTTCTCCCGTGGGCCGGAAACACCCAGTGTTCCAGGCCAAGTCTGAGCAGATACCAAAGATGAGCTTGTGACTTCTGAAAGTTTCTTAGTGCCAGTCACTGAGATGCTTTCCCTGGGACAGCCAGAACAGAGGCTCCCTCCTCTCCAAACTTCGAATTTAGAATTATTGGCTCCCTAAGGACCCCTACCCAAAGTATGGCTGCAGTTGCCGGTTGATGACTCAGACCCTGCCATTGTTGGGTGGATGAGATAAAAGAGCTCATTTCTTTTGCTTTCCCCACTGAAGCTGGGCACCCCGTGGCCCTACTGTGTCTGCACCTGTGAGGGCGGCCATGTGAGTCTGCTCATGCAGGGACTGCCACACCACAGCCTCCAAAGCCCTCAGCACCTTCTGCTGGATTCTCATTTTATGTCAAGCCATGGGCGTCGAGCAGGTCCCCCACAGTATAGTCCTGGGCCTTTGCTGGGTGGGTCAGAAGAAACCAGCCACCTCCCGAGCAGCATGATGACACTTTGGAATTCTCCCAAAACACCGTGCCTGGGCTGCTTTGGTTCTGAGAGGGAGAGCCTCGTCCATCTGGTGACACACAGGCAGAGGCTGTGAGCGGGGGAGGGCTGTGACGGGGTGCAAGCCTGCCGGGCCTGCTCTTAGCCTCTAGTCTAGAGTCGGCAGCCTCTGTAAAGCGTCAGATAGTAAATGTCTTAAGCTTAGCAGTCTCTGCCACAATAATTCAGCTTTATCAATGTAGCGTGGAGGTGACCATGGGTGACAGGCAAACGTAAGGATAGTGTCTATGTTCTAGTAAAACTTTGTTTATAAAAATAGGTGGCAGACCCGTTGGGCCGTAGCTCTAAGCCACTCTAATGGGAGATTAACTCTACAGAAAAATGGCCAGTAAAGCAACCTTCTCACAATAAAGACACAGAGCCAGGAATGAAAGAGACAGACATCTGTTTTTAACTCTCTTAAATCCTTATGTGGGCTCTTGTCACCCCTAAAAGCCTCTGAAGTCCTAATAGATTGCCGAATGAGATGTCTTATGCAGACAGCCTTCTCCCAGGGCAGGAAAACATAGTCACCATCTGGCACAGACCAGACCCATGCCTCGTGTACGTCTGTAGAAGCTCAGGTTTTGTCTATTAGGGTGAGCCTGTGGGGAGGGGGATTCTTCATACAACAGGCTGTTTTCCCCATAGAATATTTGCAAGAGAGACACTTTTTCCCCCTGCCTCCTTAACTGCGTTGCAAAATGTATGTTCCATGGAAAATTCTCCAACTAACACTTAATCAAAGGGCCCAACTGGCCACTTTTCCTCTCAGCTGGCCTCCAGCTTTGAAGATAATCACTGGCACCCGGCCTGGGAGTCTGGGGCTCAGGCGTGGGTTGGGAAATTCTCCTGTCATGGCTGCTGCAGCCTGGAAGTCCTAGGATGTCTGCTGTCTGAACTTCCAGTGTCACCAATTAATACCGAACGATTTTATTTGGATGTCACAGTGATTAAAACGGTGCGCCAAGTATTGTAGATGAAGTAGGTCTTGCCTCCTCCAGTATTGCCGTGTGGTCACGTGATGGGATCCTTGTTGCGGTCTTTGCATGCTCCAGTGAAGTCAGCCTTGGCTGGAACCTGAGCGTGGGGCCGCAGCTGAGGCACTTCAGGGTTTGTTGAGGGATGGACAAGACAGACCCGCCGAGGACGGTCTGCTGAACTGCTCCCCATCTCACTATTCCATGAGTCCTTCCAGGATCACTCAGATGGATGGAGGGTTGTGTCTAAAAATGATCGTGGCTGCTTAAACTATGGCAATAACTTGTATGTACATATATTTTCTTCCAAAAAGTAAAATCTGCTTTATAGATGGTATTTCAATAATCTTCCTCCTTTTTCTTTGGACTTTTAAATAACGTGGCCTGTAAAACTGGAAAGGCAGCAAAACAATAATTTGTTTTGATAAAAATTTCAATATTATTGTTTCCCTTTTCTTGAGGAATTTTTTTGATAAATTAGTTTCTGTGGGCACCAGTAGTGTAAGACTGTCATCATTTCTCCTATATGAAAATAATAGACTTTGTCTGTTTTTACTTCTTCTATTCAGTCAACCCAAATTTTCTTTTTTCCCATTTTATCACATTTCTTTACCCATTTCTAGAACTTTTTGATCAATCTTCCAGTTGATTGACCAATCTCCAACATTTCCTATGAAATGTTGGAAGAAAGTCAGTAGCCTCTTGTTTCACGTCTACACTCCTTTGCCCAGTTTTCTTCTCCCTGCTCTTCTTCTTTTTCTTCTTCTTCTTTTTTTTTTTTTTTTGAGACAGAGTCTCCCTCTGTTGCCCATGCTGGAGTGCAGTGGTGCAATCTCAGCTCACTGCAACCTCTGCCTCCCGGGTTCAGGCAATTCTCCTGCCTCAGCCTGCTGAGTAGCTGGGATTTCAGACACCTGCCACCATGCCTGGATAATTTTTGTATTTTTAGTAGAGGTGGGGGTTTGCCATGTTGGTCAGGCTGGTCTTGAACTCTTGGCCTCAAGTGATCCGACCACCTTGGCCTCCCAAAGTGCTGGGAATACCAGCATGAGTCACCACGCCCAGCCCCTTATTCTTTTTTTCTCTTTCTCTCTCCTTCCTTTCCTTCAAATGGTTCAAAACTGCAGTCATTAAAACATTAATCTCTGCCTCCCACCTGATTCCCATGGCCCTGCTTCTGAGACAATCATGACGAAGAATTTGCTGTGTGTCTTTCAGATATTTTCCCACACGTGCACACACAGTCCTCTGTCGCCCTCTGAAGAAGCGGTAAGTGGCATGCTGTTGCCAGTGCTCTGTGCTCTGACTTTCCACTCAGTGCTCTGTCTTGAAGCTGGTTCGCAGGCAGCACAGGGGGGCCTACCTCACCCTCTCTCATGGCTCCCAGCTGGCTTCCAGAGCACCCATAATCAGCTCCATCTTTTCCTTCTGAGCATTACCCTTGTGGTCCTCAGCATCCTGGAGTGTGCTGGGCTGGTTTTCTCCTGTACTTCCAGGGTTTGTGTTTATTCCTACTCTGACGTCTTAGCCACATTTCCTCTTCCCGTGTTTGGCACCTTTAGTCCAGTGCATGAGTTGTCCAGCTCCCACCCTGTCCCTTCATAAGGGCTTCAGGGCTGTGCTAGGCAGGCGGTACTCCCCAGGAATGCAGTCAGGGCTTGTAGTGGCCGCTTTAAACCAGCGCTCAAAATGTTTCCTTCGCTTCCTCTTGTTTTCCCTGGGCAGAGCCGAAAGTTCTTATGGGCAGGGACATCAACAATCTTGTTCCTTCAAAGTGCTGAGCACAGTGCCAGGAACAAATTTCGTTTCATGACTCCTCAGAGGGATGGCCATGTCTACCAGCCTTCCCTCGTAGATTGTGAGTGCTTTTCGGGAAGGGGCTCTGGCCTGCTTTTGCCCAGGTCACCCGGATCTCATTGCATGCTCCAGATGCTTACCCCAAATAAGCTGAGTCTCACTTGTATTGATCGCTTTGTTAAACTTTTATTTATTGTCATTTTAAAAAGTCTGAAGCCATGGTTTTATTTTCCTCTGTGTTAGGATTTTCCCAGGTCGCTCATAAAATTCTAACATTTTTGTAATCGTTGATTCAGGCAACATTGCATCAGATACACGCGTTTTTTCATGTCCATTAAAAGATATACCAAGATGAGAATCTAGAACAATTCAAGATGCACAATTTTAGAGAAGGAAGAGACGTCGGCATCATTTCACACAGTCTTGTTTTATAGATGGGGCCCTGTAAGTCAGAGAACCCCGGCTTGACAGAGATGAGAATTGGGGTCTTGCCGTCCAGGCCGTGTGCTCTATTTGGTCACTCCGCTGTCTCTGCTCAGCTCAGTCTTGACCCCCACCCACTGTGTACTAAGACTCCCTAATTTCCGTCATGCAGTGGGGCTTCCTCCATCTCTTCCTTCTGGAGGCAGAAGCATTTGCAAGCATTTTGGCAGGTGGAATTCATTGGCTAGGCATGGGTGGCTGTCTTGGTTAGGAGGGAGTGATGCTGCTTGGTAGTTCTGCTGCAGATCAAAGTCCAAAACATCACTTGGGAAGCCTCCCATTGCTGTTTGAAAGTTCTGCCTCTTGAGATAATTTTCTTAATGTCATTTTTCTTTAGAGAGTCCTTTAGTCCCAGGGAAACAAACCTTGAGAGGCTATAGTTAAGCAAAATGATAAAGAACCGGCACATTCTAAATAAATTAATTTGCTGTCTCCACTTAAGGTGAGTCCTCTGGAGTTTCCTTCACCCTTTCGGTTGGTTTGTAATCATTCTTATGTGAAGGAAGAACCTTTTTTCTCATGCAAGTTTATATTCCAGCTTTCAAAGACAAAAACATCTCTGAATAAAAACAGTGATAGAATTTTTTTTTTTTTGGCAGACAAGGCCCCATTGAAGTGGAAATTTGTTAGGATGAAGGAATAATTAAAGATGTATATGAAATGCTTGCAACTGGTAGATGAAATGTGGGAAAAAAGGATTAAAATATATTTGGAAAGGCAGAGGTAAAAACATGTCTCTTTATTTACTAATCAATGTTTGCATTCACAAGACGTTTTAGAAGAAATGAAGTATAATACAACAAATATTAAATGGTGTCCCAGAACTCTTTCTTTCTTTTCTTTTTCTTTTTTTCTTTTTTTTTTTTTTTGAGACGGAGTCTTGCTCTGTCACCCAGGCTGGAGTGCAGTGGCACGGATCTCGGTTCACTGCAAGGTCCACCTCTCGGGTTCCTGCCATTCTCCTGCCTCAGCCTCCTGAGTAGCTGGGACCACAGGCGCCCGCCACCACACCCGGCTATTTTTTTGTTTGTTTTTTTAGTAGAGATGGGTTTCAGCGTGTTAGCCAGGCTGGTCTCAATCTCCTGACCTTGTGATCCGCCTGCCTTGACCTCCCAAAGTGCTGGGATTACAGGCGTGAGCCACCGCGCCTGGCCAGAACTCTTTCTTAAGGACAATAACAGCTACTATGTACTCTCTAAGTACGTAGTAGTTTACTAAATGTTTGCCGGTCCCATTTCAGAAGTGGTGCAACAAACTTTGTTTATTAAACTCCCTGTGCTTTTACTCATCTTTTAGAGACACTTGTTTTTTTTTTCAGTATGATCTCTTAGGTACCATAAGATGCAACTGTAAGCATAAACTCATGGACACAAATAACAACTATCAGAATATTGGTTCTTTTTTTACAGCTTGAAAGGTTATTCTAATTTTCTGTTAAAGGATTGGATGAATTAGAAAAAGGAGGTAATTCGAGATATCCAGATAACTATTGTCTAGAGAGGACTGGAGAAAGAATGCTAATCTATTTTCTTGTTTAGACATGTAGATGGCAAACAATTTGTATCCAAATTGTATGTCAATATTTAAGATGTCTCCAGTCAACATTAGTGGTATCTCGTTTTGGGGATGCCATGTGACTAAAGATGCTGATTGCATGAACGAGGGCATTTGCTTTCACCTCTTGATGAAGTGTGACTTCTTAAGCCGTATGCATGTAACAAAGGTCTAGTGTTCTAGACGTCCCTCCCCTTGCTGTTCGATTCGGCTGGAATTAGTGCTGTATCTCGGGACTGCCACCGAAATTATAACTCCTGAAAGTTGGATTATTTTGTTATGGCAACACAATTGCTATTCGGTTCCTGGTAGATCTAGGAAAGACCTTGATAGTTACCATTGAATTATAAAAAATGAAAATCTTCACTGTCGAGATCACAGATCAGGACCTTTCCCATTCTTCTCTTCTCTAATGACTCTCTTTTTCTCTGTCTTGTCCACCTTAGCGCAGAAATTATATCCTTTCTGCAGGATGAGGAAACTTATCTTTACTATGGAGTAAGGACACTTCGGGGTACGTGCTAAATGCAGCTCAGCAGTGAGCTTGACACAGATTTGTAATGTTGGACCTTTGGGATCAGTGCCTGTCACACCTGCACACTCTGTTTCCACGTGGTGGCAGCTGCAGGCCCAGAAATGAGAAAGCAAGTGTCAATCAGCAGGACAGGAGGGAGGTGACCTCAGAATTCAGAAGCTTGTGTGATAGTCATGAACCTCCTTCCAGAACAATCCCATCGTGAGGAAAGTTGGTATTGTTGTACTATGGAATTCACTGGTGGACCTGTCTAGAATTTTAGGAGTGTAATATATTATCTTCTCATTTCCTTTAGCCAAAAGAAAAAAAAAAAAAAAAAAAAAAAAAAAAGGCCAGCTAGAAAGGGAAGATGCACCATGCTAAAAATTACCTAAGCGAAACCGAATGCATCTGAGAAAAATACGCGGACTTGGTTGTTTCCACAACCTGTTCTTCCTTTGTGAAATAAAATCAGCCACACTGCTGTGTAGGATGTAACAAAGATGGGGAGTGTCCTGCTTTTAACAATGTGCTGGGAGAATGTGTTTCTGTGCTAGCCCCTGTAAGGTTATGTGATATGCTAAGTTTTGCTAACCTGGTTCCTTCCCTGGCTAGGGAAAACTGATACGATAAGGGAAAACCATTTTGCCATGTTCTTGCCCCAAGATGCATTCATAATGTCACGGCTCCCTTAGTCTAGCTGGGCCTCGCTGGGGCTGCCTCAAGCTGCTGGCCATTCTGTGATCTGGTCCACTCTGCTAGTTTGTTATGGCAACACAATTGCAGTTTGGTCCCTGGTAGATCTAGGACGGACATTGATAGTTACCACTGAGTCATAAAAAATGGGAAATCTTTGCTATCGCGATCACAGATCAGGACCTTTCCCATTCTTTTCTTCTCCAGTGACTCTTTTTCTCTTGTTGTTGTCCACTTTAGCACAGAAATTATCTCTTTTCTGCAGGATGGGGAAACTTTACTACAGGGTAAGGACCCTTCAGGGAACGTGCTAAATGCAGCTCTGCAGTGAGCTTGACACAGATTTGGAATGCTATTAGTTTCAGGGTGATTTGCAGGCCCAGAAAAATAATGCCAACAGCCTTGCATTCTGCAATCTAAGTTAGAGAGGTTTTCCTAATAGAAGTGGATATTTGAGGTCCGGAGCAAGAGTTTTAATTTAAAATGCTTTTAAAAAATAGTTATATATATATATAAAATTTAGAAAAAAACAAATACAAAAATATCTCTTTCATAATAGTTTCACTTGTCTTGTTTTGAAGCATGTGAGGTAAAAAGTGAAACTCTCTTTTCTTTTCCTGTGATCCCCGAAGTAACCACAGCTGGCAGTTGAACAGCCATCACCCCGCCTGTTCTGTAGGCCTCCGTGTCCCACTGGACATATACGTGTAGATCTAGTTTTACAGTATTTTAGTATGTTGGATCATACTATGCATGTTGTTTGACAGCATCTCTTTTTACTTAATTTTTGACGTGTATTTTTTCGAGTCAGTTCATATAAATCTACTGTGTATATGTATATGCTAAAAGTTACTAAGTCTCACACTTTTGATGGATCTGCAGGTTAATTTTGAGAAGGGTACGTTACAAATAACAAACATTTAGATCATAGAGATCATCTATTTCTCTTTCTATAAATGAGGACATTGAAACCCAGAAGGGCTGAACGACTCCCATGATTAACAGAGAATCATCAGTAGAATACATGTATATTTCCTGCTTTCTGTTACCTTATGTGTTTAGGCAGGAGAACTCAGTCTGCGTTATAAAAAATAAGAGGACCTGAGAGAGCTCATGGGAGGCTACAGAGGCAAAGAAGCCTTCACCATTCATTCCTTCAGTGAGGTTCTATTCGAGTTGCTAGGGACACATCATGCCAGAAAACAGAAAACAACCTCTACCCTCAGGAAGCTCACAGCTCAGTGGCATGGGCAGGAGGAGGCAGATATAAACAAAACAAGTAAGTAACATACGTTATATTGGAAAGTGATAAAATCTATGGAGAAAAATTAAGGGAGAGACAGGTGGGGTAGGTGGGCAATATTGTAATTTGAAGTGAGGGGGTTATTCAGAGAAGCCCTCATTGATAAGGTGACTTAAAATAACTTTATTGAGGTGTATTGACATACAGAACACACGTATTTGAAGTGAACTCTTTTGACAGATGTATACACTCAAGAAGCAATCACCACAATCAAGACAAGGAACATTCCCACCACTTCAGTAATTTCCTCATCCCCCTTGGTAACCCATCTCCCGCATTGCCCTGTCTCCCCCACAGCAACCGTTGGTGTGCTTCTTGTCACCATACAGTAGCAGGAATTTTCTAGATACTGATGTAAATGAAATCGTATAAGATGTACTTTTTTTGGGAGGGATATGGTTCTTTCACGCGGCATAATTATTTTGAGTTTCAGCCCTCTCATTGAGTGTTTCAATAATAGTTTATTCTTTTTATTGCTGAGTAGAATTCCGTTATTTATTTATTAACGTTTTGATGGACATGTGGATTGGTCCTCGGTTTTGGCTGTTCTAAATAAAGCTGCTACGAATATTTGCATACATGTCTTTGTGTGGACATATGCTTTGTTTGTCTTGGATGAAGCCTAGGAATGAAATGATTATGTGATATAGTAGCTACGAGTTTAACACTTTTTAAGACATTGCCAAGCTCTTCTCTTTTATTTCTTTTTTGAGACAGGGTCTCACTCTGTTGCCCAGGCTGGAGTGCAGTGGTGAAATCTTGGTTCACTGTAGCCTCAACCTCCCAGGCTCTATCAATCCTCCCACCTCAGCCTCCTGAGTAGCTTGGCCTACAGGCATGTGCCAACACCCCTGGCTAATTAAAAAATTTTTTTTTTTTTTTTTTGGTAGAGACGGAATCTTGCTATGTTGCCCAGATTGGTCTCAAACTCTTGGGCTCAAGTGATCCTCCCACCTCGGCCTCCAAAGTGCTGGGATTACAGGTGTGAGTCACTGTGCCCAGCCTCCAAAATCTCTTCTAAAGTGGCTGTAACATTGCCGATTCCCACCAGCAGTCCATGAGGTCTCAGTTGCTGCAGATCCTCATCAATGCTTGAGGTGACCAGTCTTTTTAATTTTACACATTCTCAGATGTGTGTAGTAGGATCTTATTGAGGCTTTAATTTGCATTTCCCTGATGAATATTGATATTGAATATCTTTTCATGTGCTTGTTTGCCTTCTTATATATATTTTTGATGATCTCTATATGAATATCTTTTGCCATTTTTAAAAACTACGGTTGTTTTCCCTGATGAAGTTTTGAGAGTTCTTTAAATGTTCTGAATACCTTTAGTAGGTCTTTTATCAGAAAAGTAATTTGCAAATAATTTCTCCTAGTCTATGGCTTATCTTTTCATTCCCTTAGAAGTATCTTTTGAGAGCTCTTAATTTTGACAAAATCCAATTGACTATGTTTCTAAGGCTTTTGTTGTTAAGAAATTGTTGTGTGGCCTTCAGAGTACAGATTTTCCCTTATTTTTTTTTCTGAAAGTTTCATAGTTTAATGTTGTACATTTAAGTTTATCATCTTTTTTGACTAATTTTTGTGTATGGTGTGAATTATGAATTACGACTCTGAAATTCGTAATAGTGTCCAATTGTTTCAGCGTCATTTGTTGAAGACACCATTCTTTCTCCATTGACTTGACTTTGTAACTTTGTGGAAAATAAATTGACTTTATAACTTTGTGGAAAATAAATTGACTCTGTTCTGTTCTGTTTGTCTTTCTGTCTATCAGTTCACGAACGCAAGACTCTCTTGGTTATTGTAGCTTTGTAGTAAGTCTTGATATCAGGTAATATAAGTCCTCTCAATATATTCTTTTTCAAAGTTATCATTGGAATTAGCTACTCTAGGTTGTTTGCATTCCACATGAATTTTTGAGTCAGCTTGTTAATTTCTACGGAAATCCCTGCTGGAGTTTTGATTCAGATTATTTGGAATCTGTAGGTCAGTGTAGAGATGACTGACACCTTATTGATTCTGAGTCTTTTGATCTATGAAGATGGTATATGTCTCCACTTATGTAGGTCTTCTTTAATTTTCTGTCAGCAATATTTTCTATTTTCAGTGTATAAGTATTTTACATTTTTCTCAGATTTATTTCAGAGTAACTTTTGTTTTCTGATTCTATTGTAAATGGGATTTCTTAAAAAGTTTAAATTTCTCATTGTTAGTTAACGTGTAGAATACAATTGATTTTATATATCTTATATTCAGCTACATTGCTAAGCTCCCTTATTTGTTTGCATGACTTGTATTTTTTTGAGATTCCATGGGATTTTTTACATAGACGATCATGTTTTCTGTGAATAATGTTTCTTCTTTTCAATCTAGACACATCTTATTTCTTTGTTTTGCTTTATTGTACAGGGTAGAAATTCTAGTACGAAGTTGGATATGAGTGGTCAGAATGGGTATATTTGCCTTGTTGCTGATCTTATTGGGAAGCCATACAGTGTTTCACCATAAACTGACATTCTTATTACATTTACAAATCATGTTTGATATAGGTTTTTAAAATAAATACCCTTTATCAGGTTAAGAAAGTTTTCTTTTATTTCTAATTTATGAGAGTTTTATCAATAACACTTTGGATTTTTTCAAATTTTTTTTTCTAAATCTATAGACATAATTTTTTCCTGTGAATTATAACGTTATTTTGTTATAATGAATTATATTGACTGATTTTTAATGATAAAACAGGCTTGCATTCTTGAAATAAACCATACTTGGTCATGATGTATTTATGTATTTTTGGACTTGATTTGCTGAAATTTTTTTATTATTTTAAATCTATGCTCATCTGAAATATTGGTGTGTATTTTGTTTATAAGGTCTTCGTCTAGTTTGCTATCAAATTAATGCTGGCCTCACAGAATGAGTTAGGAAGTATCCCTCTCTCTTTAGTTTTATTGCAAAATTTGTGTGCAGTTGGTATTATTTCTTCCTTAAATATTTGGTAGCCTTTGGCGGGGTGCAGTGGCTCAGGCCTGTAATCCTAGCACTTTGGGAGGCCAAGGCAGGAGGATCACAAGGTCAGGAGATCGAGACCATCCTGGCTAACACGGTGAAACCTTGTGTCTACTAAAAATACAAAAAATTAGGCGGGTGAGGTGGTGGGCGCCTGTAGTCCCAGTTGCTTGGGAGGCAGAGGCAGGAGAATGGCGTGAACCCGGGAGGTAGAGCTTGCAGTGAGCTGAGATCCGGCCACTGCACTCCAGCCTGGGCGACAGAGCGAGACTACGTGTCAGAAAAAAAAAAAAAAAAAAAAAATTGGTAGCCTTTGTGTGTGTGAAGGGTTTGAACTATAATACCTGCTTTCAAATAGATATAGGACTATACAAGGTTACTTTTTCTTTAGTGAATTTTGGTAGTTCTCATTTCTTAACAGATTTGGCCATTTCATACAAGTTATCACATTCATTATTATATATTGTTTGGAGCCAAAACTGATTCTCACTGATACAAAATTTGATTTCTGGCATTGTAAATGGCTCGTCACTACTTTTAGCACCAAATTGATTACAAGATATGAACAGTACACTGGGCATGATAAGGAATGGATGAGTCAGCCCTACAATAGCATTTTAAAATAAAAGACAGCTCAAGGGAACTTGATCTAGTTATTCAAGTGGTGCATAACTAGTTAGGCCTAAGTGAGAGCCAGTTTCAGAGGATTGGTTTTATTTGTTGTTGCTGCTTTGTCACTTTGCCTCTAAGCTGTTTCTAGGTATCTCAGAAACTCCGCCTCCTGGACTGTGTGTGATGTGTCTTATACAGTGGGTAACCAGTTAACCTAGAGGCAGAAGTTCTTCATGTTTGTAGGTTTGAGGTCTGTATCATAACATTGTAGGCAGATGACCTTTCATCACAGCACAGACATTCTGTGAAAATAGGACACTGTTATTTTAAAAATGGGTCTTCCCCCGGAAAGGGAGAGGCAAAGCTTTCCCTAGTCTCCTCTTTTGCAAGCCTGGGTCATCTGCTCAAGCCGATGGGCTCACCTAACAGTTCCCGGTTCACACAGAGTCAGGTGGTGGTTGGATGAGGGGGTCTGCCCCTCATGCTCAAGGCTTCATTCTAAAGGGTCCTCTACATTTGGAAAGTTCCTGTAATAGTATTTAATGTCACTGAAATTACTGTTAGTTACAGCTGGAAAATTCTGGGGAAAAATATACCACGGGACAGTGAGCACCTACACTGGCTGGGTTGGAGCCCTTTCTGAAGATTCTGGAAACACTCGTTGAAGAACTGACTCGATGTGATTCATTGCAGGTGAACCGATACGTCATCATTTATTTTAACATAGAAAATAGTATTAATGAGTCTGAACCCTCTGACGCAGCTGGGGCCAGAGTGTGCCCTGCTTCTGGCAAGACATCATGGTTTCATGGGCACAGGGTGGTTGGCACCCCTCCTCAGGTACTGTGGTTCTGTAGTCAAAATGTGGTTCTGAAGTCAGCAATGTGGGAGGGATCTCTTACCAGTCTACACGATCTTCCTGATAGCATCACTTCCCCCTCCTTAGGGAGCATCTACATTTTGGCCAAACATTAGGAACTTAATATTTAATGTTAAAAGAGAAACTGTTTAGAAAGTCTAGGAACCTCTCATGTGCCTCGTGGCAATTATAAGATCCCTGGGCCCCCCTTAAACAAAGAGCTTTGTTCTTCTAAAGCAATTACCAGAAGTAAAAAAGCAATAATGCCAGTAAAACTTTTAAAGGCACATGTGCAGGGAGACTATTGGAGTTCAGGCTGTCTGTGGGTAGCTGGTGATCTAGCTGTGACACAGGAAGATGCTGTCTTCTGGAGGGTGAAATCTCAGTGTCCCTACAGCCATTGCTCCTGCAAACCCCATCTGTGGTTAGTGGAGACATTAGCATTTAGTTGACACTTTTACCTTGGTTGGATGGAAGGTATTGCATTTCCATGGAGCATCATTGCATCCTGATATATTGTCTACTAGGTTGCCAGCATCTTCAGTAGCAAGCTATGGTTAGGTTAGTCAAGTGATTCGGTCAGCAAAAATGGTGAGGGGGCCAGGCACCTTGGCTCACACCTGTAATCCCAGCACTTTGGGAGGCCAAGGTAAGAGAATGACTTGAGGCTCGGAGCTCAAGACCAGCCTGGGCAACATAGGGAGATCCCATTTCTGCAAAAAATCAAAAAAGTAGCCGGGTATGATGGTGCACACCTGTTGTCGCAGCTACTCGGGAGGCTAAGGTGCCAGGATCCTTTCAGCCCAGGAGTTTGAGTTTGAGCGAGTTTGTGACTGCACTACTGCACTCCAGCCTGGGCAACAGAGTGAGATCTGTCTAAAAAAGAAAAAAAAAAAAACATGGTGAAGCATTATGAAAGAATTTTGCTTGTGAGTTGCCCTTTGGTGGTTGGAAGGAAGCTCGTGTCTTGGCTTCCATACTTGCAGCATTTGCCCCATGCTGCTTTCTCGCCCCACCTGCGCCCATCCCTCCAATGGGCCCCGCCCATCCGAAGCTCTGTCCAGTACTGCAGCCCACGGTGCCACCCTTCCCGCCTTCGGTGCATGTCCTTCCGCCTGGAGTGGTTTCTCAATGTGGCTGCCACCTTCACTGTGTGCGAGTTCCTTGTCTCCAGAGCCCACCTGCAACTTTGACCTTCTCTTCCTGGAGACACCCCTCCCCAGGATCTGGTTTTCTCCGACAGGCACGTCCTCACTGAAGAAAGCTTGCCTTTCCTCCTTTCCATGCTTCATGCTAACTTCAAATCCTTGTCTTCAAAGTTCTTTTTTTCTCTCCATTTTCCTCACTCTCACACCAGTCTCAATGTTTTCGATGTCAAATGGGCTACATTTGTAGTCTTGGTCAAGAATTCCTGTTGAATAAGAGTGGGATGACTCTCTTGCTGTGTTTTTATTGATATGATCAGATTTGTGTATGTGTACATGGGAGCTGTTTTAAGAACTTAAAATTATGCAAGACCTCTGTAAACTTATTTTCATTCATCTGAATACATGATTTGCTTACCTTAGTTAAAAATGACAGAAGGCCCTAGTTATATTTCTACAGTTTGTTTTCAGACAACATTACATTTAAAGATCTTTTCGTGTTAGTACATGTAGACTATCCTAATTCTTTTCGACCTTTGTGTGTAATGCTATGCTATGAATTCACTGTTGTATAGAAACATTTCCCTACTGATATTGGGACTAAATAGTACATTCCTGCAAAATATTTTAATCATTTAAAAACACTTCTGTGTTTCTGTGCTTTCTGTAGAAAGTAAAAATGTTATGTTTTAAGAATTCTACCATTTGAAGGGTATTAGTCACATGAAGATAAGGAGTAACTTCGTTTTGTAAAATAATCAGTTCTAGTTTCCTGTGTTTAAATGTATGTATGTATTTAGTTTGATGCATATATATGTAATTTGTATGTATCTCATAGATTTATGACTTGGAGGTATAGTGCAGATGTGTTACATGGATATATTGTGTAGTGGTGAAGTCTGAGAGTTTAGTGCACCTGTCACTTGAATAGTGAACGTTGTACCCTATAGGTAATTTTTCAACCCTCACCCCCATCTCACCGGTGTCTATTATTGCACTCTATAATTCCCTGTATACAATGGAACAGAAACTCTGTAACAAGTGCTATGTCTGGCATTGGGGACACACAGAGATGAATAAGGCTGTACCCTGAGGAGCATCAGACAACCTAGACCACTGGTAATACAAGGCAAGGGAAGAAGTAGTATTGTCTTCTAAAACAGGAACAGCTGGTTTTGACTTGGGACCGGGCCTCAGGGGACAGGCCTGGGTCTGGGGACCAGGCTGTGGAAAGGGTACTCCCGGGAGTTGGGAAATCAGCCTCAGATCTGCAAGAAGCAGCTTCTCTTCATCCTGGGCGGTGGGTGTCTTCAGATGAGAGGACCCGGGAGCAGCAGGTTCTTGTACCACTGAAGGCTGTGACAAAGGTTAATAAATGCCCTCTGCCTCCAATCCCGCCTCGAGATAACAGCCACGTATGTGTTCTTCGGCACCTTCCTTCTGACTCAGAGGTCATTGAAAATGTTTTTTACAAGAATGTGATATATAATGTGTATATGTATATTTGGTGTGTGTGTTTATATATACTGCTGCTCTTGTTTTCACTGGGCCAATTTATAAGAATGAGCTGAAGGTTTTATATATACCTACACATATAATTTTTTTCGCTGCAGATCATATTCCAACCAGTAGCTTAAGAGCACAAATTGTGGTCTCCTGACAGTAACTGTGCACGCTGTATGGTTTTTAACATCGTTTTAATCAGTAACTATTCATTTTCTTATTCTGCTTTTCCTCATTTCACATTATCTTATGTATCCTTGTTTACATAGGTTCCTAACCTCCATATTTATCACTTTTTAATAACTTTCTATCCTTTCTTTGATAGAATGTCTCAGTACAGACTGACAACTCCTCAGCTGTTGGGTTTAACGGGTGAGGAGGGGAAGGGCCTTCGGGAAAGAAGCCTCCCTTATTGATTTCTCTCTTCACACCTGTGCACAGGTGCAATGGTTGGATTTACTGAAATGGTAGAGAAAAAACCCACCATGGTACTGTTTAACACAAAGTACTTAAGCATACTCTAGGTTCTTTGAGCGGGAGATCATGAAACGTTTGGGGTATGTTTTACTAATAGAAAAAAATACAAGTCTTCCAGTATGTAAGCACGATTGAATTTACTATAAATTTGAGAAAAGATAAATCAATTCTTATTTCTTATTTTCCAGTTATCCCAACTACAGCACTTTGAGGCTGTTTGCTGTTCTGACATCTTCCATAGCGTTTTGTTGTCTTGAAATTTTATAAGGATTTAGGAGAAGACTACTTAGCTACTAAGGGCTTCAAAGAGCTTCATTCAAAGTGAATATCTGGCTTACAATATGAAATCACTCCACTGCTTTTTCCTTATATTGTCCGATCACTTGGTCAGTTTGAAAAAGATGCATACAGTGATACCAGAAAAAAGTTATTTTCTTGGTAGCTTTTGTTAGCTTCTTAGAACATCTGTTATCAAGCTGAGTTCATCATTCCTGGAGAGCAACTAAAGCCCTAACCAAATGTGACTTCACTGCCCATATCATGGAAGATGATGGAGTTGGATTGGAATGTTGAGTGTTTGCCTTTGGTTTCTGAGGTCTATTTTCCAAAACAACATGGTGAAAATGGAGTTGTACACTTTACTTTTCCAGAAAGCACTGGGTATGTATGATACCCCATTGGTTTAAGGACCTCATGTTTCAGGAGGCAGCTCAGTTATCTCCCTGTAATAACAACCAATTCCACAAACCAGTTGTTTGATATGTGGGGCTTGCAGGCCTCCTGGTTTGGGGATGGAAGCAAGAAAACCAAATTGGAGTTGGCCTGAAACACAGCTACCCCTGAACACTCAGCTCTCTCTGACATGGGCTTGGCTTTGGAGACTGGGTTCTAGCCTAGAGAGGACACGAGTCAAGTCCCTGATGCTATGCGATAGAAGGACACGAGGGCCTGGTCATGTCAGGTCTGTGGGACTCTAAAAATGAAGGGCAGCATCATGGAAAATATTGTGACTTAAGAGAGTGTCTAAGAGGCAAAAAAGTGATTTTTTTTCAAAGCAATGTAGATGAAATGTTACTTAGGAAGGTGTTAAATTGAGGTAACACATGGCCCCTTTGGAAAATCATAGGAATACCAATACAAAATGGGAAGGGACTGAAGAATTTGCTTCCTGGTGAGGTAACATTAACTTTGGAATTAGGTACATCTGGCTGCACTAACAGTGGTTTTCCAACTCACAGGCAGTGTTTATTAAAATGCAGATTCCTAGGTTCTTGCCCAGATCTAGTGAATCATGATCTCTGGAGGAGGTTCCTAGGTATCCTAATCTTGAGTGGGCTCTCCAGCTGATTTTAAAACACAGCTAAAGCTTTTAAGAGCTTACTATGTGCCAGACACTGTTTCGAGTGCTTGCTATGCATTATCTCAGTTAGAATGTAAAATGATGGTACGAGCTCAGTATTATCATCTGTGTTTCATAGCCAAGGAAGCCAAGGCTTAGAGCAGCCATTGGACTTGCCCACGGTCACACAATGGATGATGGAGCGGGGATGTGAACACATGCAACGTGTCTTCAGAGTCCACACTCCCAAGCACCATGGTGCCTGCTCAGCTTTTATGCTCTTTGTACTCTGGGAACCGCTAAACAAACCAACTTCTCTGGCTGTCGATTTCCTCATTGGTAAAATGGATACAAACAGATTTGAAAGTGTAAAGCCTGTAGTAGTAAATCTTGATAATGAAGAGAAGTCCAGCAGCTCTACTTTCTTAGACTATGAAGAACATTTCTGTGATGCAATGTTCTATATTTGTTGTTTGCATTTATGGACAAACTTCAAATATGGTAATGGCAGTAATAATGAAGAATTAAAAAAAAATTGTTTAGCGTGCTTTCTTAGATGTCGCCTGTGCTGAGCAATTTCACTGTGGCTAGATCTGGATCCCTTCTAATCTTTGAAAATTTTCATTCTCTTTGATTTTTCTACGTTTAAAAACTTTTAGCTTGACAAAGAAAAGACGCCCTCTTCTTGGGGTCAAATATTTAAAGGCCAATGAGTTGAAACACAAGTATCTGTATAAGTAATAGTCAATACATCATCCCTTTGTCTACAGTGAAGAACTTTTGATCAGTAACCTGCTCGCTTTTGGAAAATACATGAAGGCCTCCAGACCTCTATTTGTTGCCCTGGCAAAGATAACTTGCCAGGAATCTTTTCAGAGGATAAAGAGAATCACTTGTTTTTGAAATTAAAATCTTTTTTTTTAAGGTGACAAATCTATCCTTTCGAATTTAAGAGCAGGAATTTAATTCAACAATACACTTACAAATTTATTGCCTGTTGCTGAGGCTAAATTTGACAAGGTGACCTTTTATTAGTCATTTGGCCAAAAAAAAATTGGAATCTCTGTCAAGACTTTGCTCTTTCCAGCGTCACAGGGTGACTCATGCAAGGTTGAAAGTAAGTAGCTTTGGGCAGGACTGCCCTGGGGCACAGCTGTGACCTCTAGTTTTAGTGAGTTACAAAAATAGCTGTAGCTTATTTCCACTTGTTTATTCTCATGAGGCATTTAAACAATGTGAATTGATGAACCACAAACTAATTTTTGTTAGGGGTTTCAGTACCTTTCCTAGAAAAACGTTTCTAACATGACCTGTAAGTAGGCAGAGTAAGCTGCCCTCTTGTCTATCTCTAGGAGTAAGTTTTCTCTTCTAGAAGATAATGAGTGACAGTGCTGAAGTCAGGCTGGTTGAGGACCAGGCAGGGGAGGAGAGGGAATCTACTCGACTAATAAGAACACACTATCCCTCCTGAATAATCCAGCCTGTTGCAAACGTTTGCATAAAAAGGGTGAAATCATTGACTGATAGTGAATATTTGTCAAATGCCTGCTATATGCCAGGTCCTGGCTACACACTGTGATTTGTACAGAAAACAAACCAGAAGTGGTTCCTAAGCCCCAGGATGTGGAGCCTAGGAACACGCAGTCACATACACAGCAAGTGCGGAAGCCCAGCAGTGGCCAGCGCTGCCAGGATAGGCTGAGCAGGGAAGGGCGGCGAGGGGCTGAGCTAGTCGGGACACTCAGGAAAGCCTTTCTGGAGGGGTCATGTTTCAGCTGAGATCTGAAGGAGAAATAGGGTTAAACTTGCCGAAGGATGAGGAGTACCTTCTGAGTAGAGGAAAATGTCTTCAAGGCCTGGTGGAGGTGGTGGAGGTGGGGAGAGGAATGATGTGTCTGATGAGCTGAAAGCACTGGGTGTCGCTGGTGCTTGGATATCCTGGGGTGAGGGGAATAGGGTACAGATGGAGCGAATGACTTAGGCAGGAGAAGACCATGAAGAGCCTGTGGGCTCTGAGCTGGGGTAAGCTGCGGAAGGATTTTAGGCAAAGGGTGATAAAATCAGATTTGCATTTTGTAAAGAACTTTCTGTCCACTATGTGAAGAACAAACACAGACAGACAGGCCAGAATTATGGAGACAAGTCAAGAGGTTGAGGCATGGGCAGGCACCGTTTCTAGGATGAGGGTGGTGGTGAGGATGGAGACAGAGACACGTAGGAAGGAAAATCTCCCTTGACTGGGAGAGGGACCATTTAAACACAGTGAGAGAGAGAGAAAGACTGGATTGACTGCCAGCGTTGAAGCATCTCCAAATAGTGGAGGGTGGTTTTACTCATTCAGAGAGGAACCACTGGAAGCAGACTAAGGTTGTTATTGTTGGAAATGTTACGAATTTAGAAGCATATAGTGTTGAAGCATGTCTTTCTGATATCCCAATAGAGACAGCTAGAGACATCCATCTAGCTATATAGCTCTGGATCTCAGAAGAGCAATCAAGATTGGACAAAAGAATTTGGGAGTCTCTGTATGGCCATGGGTATTGATAGAGTGTGAAAGGAATGAACTATAAATGAACTTTGAGAAATTACAACATTTAATGACTGAGTGGAGGAGGATGAGCCAGCAAGGAAGATTGAGAGGGACATGCAGGAGGAAAACCAAGAGAATACAGTTTCCTGGAAACCAAAGGAAGGTGGTATTTCAAAGAAAGAGAATAATAGTCAGTGGTGCCAAAAGCTACAGATGGTCCAGTAAGATGAGGAGGGATAGATTCCATTGGATTTAGCAACACAGAGATTCTCAGTAACTTCAGGAAGATTAACTTCAGAAATTAATGTGAAATCCAAGGGCAGGGGCATGTTTTACCCAATGCAGAATATAACAATATTTTTAGGGCACTAATCATAAAGTTAAAGCACAGATACATACCTCTGGCTGACTGATTTCAGAGATATGCCATATGGATATTTCTGGAAAGATTTGTAGCTTTCTGGACAAGCAGTGGGGTGGGGAAGAAATGTAGCAAGTTTATGTGTGGGGGAAAGAAAAGTAGTCAGAAGCCCTGAGTGTTAGTATTTTCAGTCAAAACTCAAAAACAGACCAGGTGATCAGAGGTGCAGCTCTTGCATCTCTAAAGCTGCGGGACTAGGATATAGTTGCCAGAATCTATGAAAGTGTGAGTGCTGTGGGTCTTGCCTCGTGAAGGCAGAAGGGTGCAATGAGAGTCTTGTCCATTCTATCGCCAGCCGTATTAGTCTGTTCTCATGCTGCTAATAAAGATGTACCCAAGATTGGGTAATTTATAAAGGAAAGAGGTTTAATGGACTCACAGTTCCACATAACTAGGGAGGCCTCACAGTCATGGCAGAAGGGAAGGTGAAAAGCAAAGGCACGCCTTATATGGCAGCAGGCAAGAGAGCTTGTGCGGGGGACACGATGTATAAAACCATCAGATCTTGTGAGACTTATTCACTACCACAAGAATCAACCCCATGATTCAATTATCTCCCCCTGGTCCTGCCCTTGACTCCTGGGGATTACTACAATTCAAGGTGAGATTTGGGTGGGGACACACCCAAACCATGTCACCAGCTCTGCATTATATTGGGGGTAACTCTGCTTTTTTTTTTTGGTGGTGGTTGTTGTTGTTTTCAATTGAGAATGACACCATTCTAGGTTTCTTTTCCTGAGGTCATTTGCAGTTTTGAAATTGTAATAATTACGTTCATCAAGGTGAACATCTAATTTTGCATGCTCAATTAAGCTAATCTGGCATTTGCTGTCCTGTCTTCATCATTGGATGAGCTAATTCTTTGTACTTTTTAAAAAAAATCACAGTATTTTGTCTCCCCACTTGCCTTTTAATCCTCTGTGCATGTGGTAGTGAGCTGTGGCACTCCCTCAAAGGATGAAGTCATGTTTGCTCCCCTGAGGCCTTCTCTGTGTAATCGTGGTCTCTGTATAACACCAAGGCCGCAATTTTCAGGAATAAACACAGATGGGAATAGATGATTCCCTGGTTTCATAAAACCTCTAAGCAACATTAGATAATGCTCACTGATAGAAGTAAAACTCAATTATTCTCTGTGCCAGTAGTTTTTATGTCTCATAAGAGATTCTACTGGAGGGATCACTCGGTATTTCAAAGATGTTTGGAAACAACACGTTGATGGAATTGTCTTCAATGGAAAGTCATAAATGTTTGCTGATGATTTTTGGTGGGTCTATCAAAATCAATTAACCCTACCATTGTTTCATTTTGTGCTCACTTAAAAGAAAATATTGAAGAGGATGAATTTTGCAGCAATGGGGAAAATACTCCTGAATACTGAAAACTCTTTGAATTCTAGAAGAATAGAAACTTGAGAATTGTTCCTCAATGGGAGAAATATTTAGAAAGGCAATTTTCATCACTTTGTATTTTTCTGTGCAAGTGGAATAGTTAAAAACATAGTGATTTAAGCTGACTCAAAGTATGATGAAAGAAACATTAAATTTCTTCTAAGTGGGGTATTTAAAAATCATACTGAAATCTGAGGATGCTATGGAAGCTGTTAAAAGTTTATTCACTGGAATATGTACAACATGTATTTTGCACAGGAAAAAATGTTTTTTGATATAATGACATTTATGATGTAAAATGTAATAGGACACAACTTCAACTTGAATGTTTAAGAGGAATTAAATAAGATCATGGCTGCAGAGTCCTCAGCACAGTGCCTGGTGCACTGTGTATGCAGATGGCAGCTGGTGTGACAACCCTCTCACTTCTCTAAAGAATTCTTCACTAGAGCCATGCTGGTGACATGTCTGCACATCATGGGAACCGTTGGGAATCTTATGTACAGCCAGTGTCTTTTCTCAAGACAAGCTGCATCCTCACAAAGGCCAGGTGCTTTGCCTCAAACTGACTGGCCCAGTTTGGGGCATTAACCAACAGTGTCCGAATATGAGATGTAATTTCTTTACAAGGTGCTTCAGCCGTTCTGTGGTGAGGTTGCCTATTGAGTAGTTATCAGTTGACACCTCTGACATTTTTTCAATGTCATAAAAGATTCTTGGTAACCTCAGGAAGATTGACTTCAGAAATTAATGTGTAATCCAACGGCAGGGACATATTTCATCCAATTTTTTTCAATGTTTTACACTGAAAAAATATCAGATGTGTCAACTGGCAAAAAAAAAAAAGGATGTGTCATAAGATCAATCAGTAAAAACAAAGGGTTGTATCATAAGAGGGAAGGGAAAGACTTGGATGGGGAAGAGGACAGAGAGAAGCTGCACCGTGGGGATAATGGCATCAGTGGAGGCAGTCGTGGGCATCTGCTGATGAAGGGTGCTCATAGTCCAGTAAGATGGGGAGAGACCATGGACTGTGTGGGGCTCAGACAGTACGGAGCCTACTTCATTTCTCCACTAGGCCTGGCTGTGTAGTTTCAGAGATGTCCTCTGAGTTTTCTTTCTTCATTACCTTCAACACCTCAGGCTGTGCTTCTCAAAATTTCCAGTGAAAGTACCCCACAGTCTGATAGTCGAGAGGAGCCTTGGAGATCTGGAGATCCAGGCTGGAGCTGCAGGCAGATTCCCTTCACTTCTCTACTTCTCTATGAGATTCCCTTCACTTTTTCTTAGGATCTCAAAAATGTACCTGATTTTGATACTTCAGTCTACAATAGATTTATTTTAATGGGGGGAAGACTGTCATCCAGAAAACAGATCCAGTAAGAAAATGTGCTGCTATTTGAGTACCACATTTGGAGAACTGATTTGAGCAACCTGGCACATCTCTGTTCTTTACAAACTGAATGGCCAGAGAACAAGATGACCTCACTTTTTTCCAGAAAGTGGAGACGGTCATTTGTAGTCTCTTGTAAAGATTGAAAGGGGGTCTGTAAGCCAAAGTTCAGGGTCCCCTCATGCAGCTGGTCCTGGGATCCTGATTAGTATTTATCATTTTCTTTCTTTACTGCCCATTCAAGATTCTTCACCACTAACCAACATTTCAGCGGGTCTGGGTGGTTTGACCAATGGGATAATCCAGGCCTTTAGCCCTGAGGGGTGTGAACTCTTAGTTGCCTTGTTTTTATAGGTGTGTGATTGAAGACATTGCTATTTACGGCTGCCACGGAGCATGAAGGCACCTTGTGGGACTGTAGGCAACAATGCAGCTGTGGAGAGATGCCTAAATTCCACTTGGCTTGACAGCCCACTGTGGACAGTGGTGGTTCAGAGTCCTTGATATTTTGCTCTTTTCATGTAATGTTTCTTAGATGCATTTCCAAGTAGCAATAGAATTCACACATGAAGCAGTTCATGTTTAGCTTCTCTGCTTCTCTACAGTGTTTTAAGTACACTGATATGTTGTCATTTCTTTAGCCAGTATTCAACTTCAAGATATTTATCTCTGTATTATTTTTTGGCTCCCAGCTTTTGGGATATCCAGCTTCCTTGGGCAGTACTTCTCCGTGATCTTTCCAGTTGGATATTTGAAAATACAGTGGAAGTAATTACATCTTCGACACAGAAATCTACTTGATGGTGTATCAGTTTATAAAAGAGGGGATGTAGACTTAAACATTTCAAAATCAGAACTTTTAGTAATCATCTAAAGTTATTTCATAGATTAAAAAATAATTCCAAGGATTTAATGATATGCTTTACCATAATCATAACAAGTTGTGCAAACATATTCATAGAAATCATTAATATATGTTAAGTACCATGCTAAGCATTTTACTGGTATAACCTCATATAATAATCTCCTGTGGTTATCCACAATTTATGGATAAGAAAATATATCCAGTCAGTAGTGGAGCTGGGACTGGAAGCTGAGACTGTGGAGACAGCAAAACCCATCCCACGAGGCCAGGGAGAAGAGATCAGGTCAGTTTCAAAGTGAAGGCATTAAAATATGTGTAAGAACACCCTTGGGCATAAGATGGGCCCCAACCCTCTGCATTTATGCTGAACCCACCAAAATGTCAAACACTGAATCCCTTTAAAAACTGTCCTTGGCTAAGTCTAAGAACAGGAGCTGGATTTCACCACATAGGCCATATGTCTGTAGCCCTCCTTCTTATGGAAGCATTTTGAAAGCACTTTCACTCCAAAACAAGTTAAAAAGATTGCTCTAATCAGCAACTCAACAATTTAAACTACATGTTGACTTAACTAAAACATTTAGATCACAGTTGGATATTATTTCTCTATTGAAGTATTTTCCACAAGGATATTATTTTTTGTGAGGTAGATTAGTAAACAGATGAAGGTAAAATATCTGAGACATGGGCTCATTCATTGGATAGAATTTATTGTATTCCCTTTGGCGTTGTTGTGGGATAATGACAGGAATGGAAACATGCATTCACGTAACAATCATTTACTCATTTATCAAGAACGTATTCAGCTGGTGCTATGTGGCAGCCATCCTGTTAGTTGCTATGTCTACAGATACTGCAAAGTACTATTTTCTTAGTACAGTGCAGATTGTTTTAGTGTGTCACTAAGGAGGTATTTCCATAGTTCATCTGTAGAAGCAGTCTTTTTAGACGTTTTCTGTTCTATGCTTTTATTCTTTAATAGTTATAACAATTATATAAAAGGGCTAGGGATGTCATCTTACAGTTATAGAGTGTTAGATTTGGAATTACATCAAGGACACCTTCTTCATTCCACAGATACGGAATTGACGCCAGGAAGCACAGTAACCTGGAAAAGTTTGCAGAACAATTTAGAGGTGCAGGCAGGAGTGAATCCAAGCCTCCTTATTTCTCCCTTGTCTTTATTTTACTACGCTACTGAAAATGAAGGCATAAATGTTTATCCTCAAGGTGAGAAATCCATTTTAACCCGTTCTAGATATGTAATAAGTTATGAATATCTCCTGCAACACTCATAACTCTCCAAATAATCTCAACAGATTCAATATGCAATGCCAAGAAATTCTTAATTATAAACTAAATAGTTCATTAAGACATTAAATCCACTTGATCATGGTGGATAAGCTTTTTGATGTGCTGCTGGATTCCGTTTGCTGGTATTTTATTGAGGATTTTTGTATCGATGTTCATCAGGGATATTGGTCTAAAATTCTCTTTTTTGTGTGTGTCTCTGCCATCCCTGGGATGCAAGGCTGGTTCAACATATGCAAATCAATAATAGTAATCCATCATATAAACAGAACCAAAGACAGAAACCACATGATTTTCTCAATAGATGCAGAAAAGGCCTTTGGCAAAATTCAACAGCCCTTCATGCTAAAAACTCCCAAAAAATTAGGTATTGATGGGACATATCTCAAAATAATAAGAGCTATTTATGACAAACCCACAGCCAATATCATACTGTATGGATAAAAACTGGAAACATTCCCTTTGAAAACTGGCACAAGACAGGAATGCCCTCTCTTACCACTCCTATTCAACATAGTGTTGGAAGTTCTGGACAGGGCAATCAGGCAGGAGAAAGAAATAAAGGGTATTCAATTAGGAAAAGAGGAAGTCAAATTGTCCCTATTTGCAGATGTCATGATTGTATATTTAGAAAACTCCATCATCTCAGCCCAAAATCTCCTTAAGCTGATAAGCAACTTCAGCAAAGTCTCAGGATATAAAATCAATGTGCAAAAATCACAAGCATTCCTATACACCAATAACAGACAGAGAGCCAAATCATGAATGAACTCCCATTCACAATTGTTTCAAAGAGAATGAAATACCTAGGAAATCAACTTACAAGGGATGTGAAGGACCTCTTCAAGGAGAACTAAAAACCACTGCTTAACGAAATAAAAGAGGACACAAACAAATGGAAGAACATTCCATGCTCGTGGATAGGAAGAATCAATATCGTGAAAATGGCCATACTGCCCAAGGTAATTTATAGATTCAATGCCATCCCCATCAAGCTATCAATGACTTCCTCCACATAATTGGAAAAAACTACTTTAAAGTTCATATGGAACCAATAAAGAGCCCGCATTGCCAAGACAATCCTAAGTCAAAAGAACAAAGCTAGAGGCATCACGCTACCTGACTTCAAACTATACTACAAGGGTACAGTAACCGAAACAGCATGGTACTGGTACCAAAACAGAGATATAGAGCAATGGAACAGAACAAAGCCCTCAGAAATAATACCACACATCTACAACCATCTGATCTTTGACAAACCTGACAAAAACAAGAAATGGGGAAAGGATTCCCTATTTAATAAATGATGCTGGGAAAACTGGCTAGCCATATGTAGGAAGCTGAAATTGGATCCCTTCCTTACTCCTTATACGAAAATTAATTCAAGATGGATTATAGACTTAAATATTAGACCTAAAACTGTAAAAACCCTGAAAGAAACTAAAAGAAAACCTAGGCAATACCATTTAGGACATAGGCATGGGCAAGGACTTCATGACTAAAACACCAAAAGCAATGGCAACAAAAGCCAAAATTGACAAATAGGATCTAATTAAACTAAAGAGCTTCTGCACATCAAAAGAAACTACCATCAGAGTGAACAGGCAACCTACAAAATGGGAGAAAATTTTTGCAATCTACCCATCTGACAAGGGGCTAATATCTAGAATCTGCAAATAACTTAAACAAATTTACAAGGAAAAAATCAAACAATCCCATCAAAAAGTGGGTGAAGGATATGAACAGACACTTCTCAAAGGAAGACATTTATGCAGCCAACAGACACATGAAAAAATGCCCATCATCACTGGCCATCAGAGAAATGCAAATCAAAACCACAGTGAGACACCATCTCACACCAGTTAGAATGGCAATCATTAAAAAGTCAGACTGCCCCCAATAATCCCTCAGTGACTGACACTTGAATATAAACTTGTGATATGAATGGTTCTTCCGAAGAATCTCACAGACTCCAATTTGGCAGTGATGAGTAACCTTGCAGGGTTTTGAGGCAAATGCCTTAAAACGAAGAATAAAATGAATATTAAAGAGAACACAGGCTCTTCATGGTCTTCCCCTGAGTTAGCACATGGAAGGATATGCATAGGTTATATGCAACACTTTGTATCAGAGACTTGAGCATTCATGGCTTTTGGTATTTGAGGGGGGTCTTGGAACAAATCCCCCACCGACAATAAGAGGCAACTATATGTGTCCAATCTAGGTCACCTACAACTTTGGATGTCTTTCCTTCTTCTATCACATATATGTGTGTGTGTGTATATATATATGTGTGTGTGTGTATATATATGTGTGTGTATATATGTGTGTGTGTGTGTGTGTGTGTATATAGTTGTTTGGTTTTCACGGGAAACAGACTGTGACATTTACATGCAGATAGCTGATTTAATGGGAAATAACACTATTTCCCACTAAGGCTGAGGAACACCACCTGTTGGAGGTGAGTCGATTGGGTTGGGCCAGGAGGTATTAATATTTGAACCTCAATGAGATTGCAAGAGCGGCTTCAGCCAATTCTGCAAGGAGCTCTGGGACTGGGTTGACTCTTCACAGTTGTCCAGCCTTGAGATAATGTACCCAGGCCTCTAAATGTCCCCAGCCCCTGTCTAGTCATTGGAAAGGGGATGCCTCTGGGCGTGGAACAGGAGTTTGAGAAATGAACAGAGTTGGTCTGGGATCTGTCTGCTGCTCTATAAAATAGTCTTTGAAGACAGAGTGACTGAAATCACATTGAGAAAATGAGACTTGAGGCAATTGGTGAGTAGTTGTTATGATACTTAAAATAGTTGATAAGGCTGAAGGTAGAGAGATGAGTTATAATTTGGACATGTCTCTTTTTTGCTTTTCTGACAAAGCAATCCAGATTCTTTTGCTGGAAGGGAGATGTTTAAATGGCATAAGCCTTCTCCTTGATTGCCTGGAGCTGTGGTTGGGAAGCCCAAACAGGCAATGACGGCGGATCAATTGCTGCATTGAAAAAAATTTTATTCAACATTAACTTCTTAGCAGGACTTTGGAAACTGGCCCAGTTCTCTACTGGCTTAGCAAATGCCTGGAAAATGGGACTTAAAAACAGTAACATAAATCAAAGGGTTAGGGCAAGGAGATATGGATGTCTAGGAGGATAGCTACAGGTTCTTGAAGATTAAGCTTTTCCTGTGCAGTTTGGTATCACAGCCTAATGAGCAATGCGTTTGGCAGGTGGATCCTGCTTGAGAGTAGGATAGAGAAATTAGGAAAGAAATGAAGAGTTCTAAAGGGAGTATTTTTTAGATTTAAGAAGGTAAAAAATTCAAAATAACAACTCTAAAAATTAAAAAATCTCAAATGTCTTACGTTCATCATTGTGGAAATAGTGTTTATCTTCTATCCAAGTCATAATCATAGGATGTGATTAGAGATATATGTGGCGTATGTGAATAGTCTTGGGCCTCCAGGATGTTGAAGGTGAGAAAACTGTGTCACAGCTGGGATCATTGAGAGAAAAGAGGGTGTTCAGCCCGGATCCCTTCTAACAAGAGAGCTGATGATGGCCTTTGAATATGAAATTCTGATGTGCACAAAAGAAAATAACCTTGTTTACATTGTGTTGCTCCAGAGAAAAGAACAGGAAGCAATGAGAAGACACAGGGAGAGAGATTTTGATTCAACCTAAGAAAGCACCTTCTGACATTAGGGTCAGGGAGGCCTGGGGAAGTGGCTCCCCTCCCACTGGACATCCTCCTGCAGAGGGAGGTGACCGTCTGCAGGACCCTGAGGAGGCATTTTCTAGACTGAACGGGACAGCCGGTCATATATCCACTAAAGGCCTTCCTTATCCTGGGATTTTATTACTCTGGGTCCTCAGAGACAAATTTTTCATCCTGGTTCCTTTTTGTTTTCAGTCATCACACCACCGTGACCATGACTAGGTTGGCGTGTAAAGGGGGCTGTCGTTAGACATGGCCTCTTCCCCTGCAACTCTGATGTCAGTGTAGCCCAGAGGAGGGGGCAAGGCCTTGTAGTAGAAAGAGTGTGGATTTGGAATCAGGCAGTTTTACATTTAAATTCTAGCTGTTATGTTGCCTTGTATAAGTCATGCCACTTTTCTAATTATTCGACTTCTCTGCATAATACTTAAGTTAAATAACACTTGAGTAATGATGCTTAAGTTAGGTGACAGGAACTATTTGAAAGTGCCTAGCTCCTAGCAGGTGTCCACAAACGCAAATTTCTCTTTCTCCAGAACTCTGTGTGTTTCCCTTCTGATTGCAGTTATTACGTGATCGCACATAATGTTCAACAACTCAGCTCCCTCTGGTACTTCCTTCTGCCAAAACTAGGTCTTAGAGATTCACTGTGGCTGAAAAAAGTGAGGAAGGAAAATGGAGAGGCCAAGAGGCAAAGCACAGCCTGGCCTGGTATTTCTCATCTTCTTCAGAACCCAGCACATCACCTTTCCCGCTAAGTCGCCTCCTTTATATCTTACTTCTCTTTGTGACATCATCATTGTCCACATCATCTGGCCCCTGGTCCCATCTATCTTGGGCAGGTGGCTGAAAAGTCGACCCAGTGTCCCCGGGAGATACTACCAGGCTTCCTCCAGGAAAGACAGGAGCCTAAATGACTGGAAGAGCCAAGAGCTGGATGGGGATATTCAACCTGCACCTGCAAGGAACAGGTGCAGGTTGAATATCCCCGTCACACTGTGAAGTCCCCTGATATGGGAACTGTTGCCTCTCCCAGTACCCCGCACGTGCCTGGATGTTGGCGAGATAGATGGATATGGAAATCTGTCACTTTAGTAGAGTTTGGGAAATGCTCTTCTACAAATTTAAAAGAGATGATAAAAACCGGATATGACATTTTAAATGAGAGAGAAAATTCTAAATACTTACAAGGAAATCAATACGGTTCCTCTGTGGTGATATTGTTGAAAATACCAGAGACTCTTTTCATGGTTTACTCAGCTTTTGTTTGTATAAATCTGAGTCTATGACATGCGTCACTATGAGGGAGGACCCTTTCACTGGTTCTATGTGCTGATGTCCTGGATATCCCAGGGGCTGCTACTGATGGCTCGGACCTGCAGGCCTCTCTGCACAGCTGCCGGGGGAATGGAGCTGCTTCCATTATTTCTCACTTGTCTCTGTGACATCATCATTGTCTACATCATCTGCCTCTGGCCCCTCCTGCAGGACTAGGCATCTTGGGCAGGTGGCTGAAAAGTGGAGCCAGCATCCCCGGGAGATAGGGAAGTCCCTCCCCTTGAAGGGACCTAGGCTCTTTGTATCTTCTCCTGTAGTGCTGGGCCAATAACTGACTGCTTTATGGAAAAAAAAAAAAAACAAAAAACAAACAAACAAACAAAAACCCACCTTGCGTTCATGCCCCAAGACTGAGCAGACTCTGTGGTACGGTTTATTCTCCAGAGGCCCCGCGGGCTCAGGCTGAAGCCGGACTGCATCGGAGACCACATCCTTTACCACTTTTCTTTCCTCCCTTCCAGATACGGCTCCCACCCACCCTCCATGTTTCTTTCTTGTGAGTGCACTCCATTAATAAATGTCTTGCACAAACATCCCCTTCTCAGGTTCTGCTCCAGGGAACTGTACCCAAGACACTACCAGCATCTGTCCCTCCATGACACACACCTGTCATCCCACACATCAAAAGGCATCCCGTGTAACAGGATGCAAGCACAGCTGCGAACACACTCACTGCCGCCGCCCCCACAACGAGGAGACAAAGGAAAAGTCCATCCCTCATCTCGAGAGACTTTTTGGAGCCACTGTTCTTGGAGCCTGTTACCTCTGGGTGAGATTCATTTTTCCCCTATTTCTGTTTTAATGTTTTACTTTTTCAAAATGAGAAAAAAGGTGGGTGCAATGGCTCACACCTGTAATCCCAGCGCTTTGAAAGGCTGAGGTGGGAGGATCACTTTAGGGCAGGAGTTTGAGACCAACCTGGGCAATATAGTGAGACCCCATCTTCACTAAAAATGAAAAAAATTTAGCTGAGGATGGTGGTATGCACTCGTAGTCCCCAGTTACTCTGGAGGCTGAGGTGAGAGGATCTTTCAACTCAGGAATTTAAGGCTGTTATGAGCTGTGATTGCACCACTGCACTGCACTCCAGCCTGGGTGATAGAACGAGATCCTGTCTCAAAAAAAAAAAAAAAAAAAAAAGGTTAAATTAATAGGCCGGGCATGGTGTCTCATGCCTGTAATCTCAGCACTTTGGGAAGTCAAGGAAGGTGGACCACCCGAGGTCAGGAGTTCGAGACCAGCCTGGCCAACATGGTGAAACCTCATCTCTACTAAAAGTAGAAAAATTAGCTATGCATGGTGGTGGGTGCCTGTAGTCTCAGCTACTCGGGAGGCTGAGGCAGGAGGATGCCTCGAACCCAGGAGGCAGAGGTTGTAGTGAGCCATTGTGCCATTGCACTCCAGCCTGGGTGACAAGTGAAACTCCATCTCAAAAAAAAAAAAAAAAAAAATTAATAAAGGAGGAAGGCTGAACAAATCACCAAGATCATGTTGCATGTTGGTTGAGACTGGAGGCTTCTACAGGGATGATGAAGTAAATGAAATGACTGACAATGCTCATAAATGTTAATTTGCTGATTAATCTATGTGATAACAAAGTAAATTACCTGGTCACCCAGAAGGACTGCCGCAGACCCTGTCCTCCGGGAGAATTTTGCTTGGCCATTGTTCTACCAGAGCATCTGGGGGGTTTTCTCTGTGGAGGGGGGACAGGGAGGTCTTAGTAACAATCAGCCATTACCCACATTGTTTATACTTATGCTTGAACATTTCAGGGGGCTGTTAGTTTGAGGGATTTTTCTTGCATGACCATTCTTGTAAAACTATGGTCAGCCATGTGCCGGTTTCATTTTTGAGAATTGTATTTGTCCAGAATAGTGTTGAAACATCTTTGTGAATCTCTTGGCTGGCTATACTTTCAGGGCTAAGCCATACCTGTGAGTCTTCTGATTTTTAGAGGAAATTCTGGGGTTCCACCTATTTTTGTGATTTTTTTCCTTAATGACCTCAGAGCATGAACACGATATTATAGAGTGGAGTTTTGGCATGGATTTCAGGGTGCATTTCTTCGCAAATCTGCTTTGGAGTCTTGCCAAAATGTTGCATCACAGACAATCGAGTATTACAAGGGGAGGAATCATCACTTTTACTTGGTGGCGGAGAAGGTACATGCTGAAGGGCTTGCTAACGTTTCTGGCTTCTCCTGTGTATCCTGATTCCAACTGCTGGTAATCTTTTCAATCAGTTCATAATCTCTCTCTCTCTCTCTGTCTCTCTCTCTCTCTGTCTCTCTCTCTCTCTGTCTCTCTCTCTCTGTCTCTCTCTCTGTCTCTGTCTCTCTCTCTCTCGCTGTCTCTCTCTCTCTCACACACACACATACACACACACCCATGGTGGCCACCACAATTTGGCCAGACTAATAGTGGATGCTGTGCTGTGCTCTGGCCCTCTGCGTCAGTGGACTGTCCTCTATTCCCTCTTCTGTTGACTTCCACTGAGCAGCGTTGGCTGAGGCTTGCCACTTCCCTGACCTTTACTGAAGGCCATAAGGAATCAATAACTGAATCCGATATTCTGACATTTAAAATGATGAATTCCTCTAAAGTCTAGCTATCTGATGAAGTAAAACATCTGACTCCCAAGAAACAAGACATACTGCTATCGTTAGACGTGCATTGCGGCTCTACCCCAGGACAATAACTTCCTGCTGGTCCCGATCCACTCTGACACTTGTTCTCTGCGACCCCATTTTGATTACCAATTTTGTATTAATTTCAGTGGTTTGACAGCAAGTGATAGAAATCCTCACAACCTGGTAGAAATGCTCAAAATCTGCAGAAGAGTGAAAGAGAATACAGTAGGATCTCCTGGAATTCTAGGGTAAGAGTAAACTTAAGCCTCTGTTCCATTTTGTGCTGCTGGGAAACCAACAACTCCAAACTGTAGTGGCATAGAGCAACCATTTTATATGCTCCTGAATACTGTGGGTGAGGAACTCTGACAGGACATGACAGGGATGGTATGCGTTGCACGTGCTCCCCAGTGTCTGGGCCTCCGCTGGAGGATTCAGAGCCTGGGGACATGCAGGCACCTGGGAACTAGAGTCCTGGAGATGTTATCATCTGTGTGTGTGGTGGCTGATGCTGGTTGTCAGCAGACACTCATTTGGGGCTGTCACTGGAACATCTACGTGACCTCACCATGTGACCTGGGCCTCCTCACAACATGGTGGTCTTAGGGTGGTCAGACTCTTTACACAGTGGCACAGAATCCAAAGGCGAACGCCTCAGCTTAGAAGGCAGAAGCCGACTTGCCTTTTGTGACCTAGCTTTAGAAATCGCACAGCACTAATTCTGCTGCATTCTCTTGGTTACAAGTGAGTCACAAGCCCAACCAGATTCAAAAGGAGGCGAACTGGACTTTACCTCTTAATGGGAAAATGAATGGCAAGGTCTTAGAAGAGCATAGGGAATGGGAGATGATACCGTTTTAGCCATCTTTGGAAAACACAATCTAGAGCCTCTCCATGATACGAAAATCAGTATTTACAAAACCCTCAGGTACACGAACAGTTTCTTTACACCTATTTCATACTGCTTTCCATTTTATTATGAGTTGCTTTTCAGTTCGCCTGTGGGATAGGGGAGAAGACGACGTTATTCCTCAGCCAACACTGCTCAGTGGAAGTCAACAGAAGAGAGAATAGAGGACAGTCCACTGACGCAGAGAGCCAGAGCACAGCACAGCATCCACTATTAGTCTGGCCAAATTGTGGTGGCCACCATGGGTGTGTGTGTATGTGTGTGTGAGAGAGAGAGAGACAGCGAGAGAGAGAGAGACAGAGACAGAGAGAGAGACAGAGAGAGACAGAGAGACCTTCAATATTATGTTTTCAAAATTGGGTCAGCAATCCCTCATAAGTTTTTTTTTTTTTGGAATTAGTGAGATACTCTAGATAAAAGAGTATTACAGACTAAATTAAGGTTGTATAGCTCCATTTACAAACTACCAAGAATGATAATCTAATTTTTCCAGATGGGATCTGGTGCTGCCCCTGGTTCAGACAGCTGGGCTGGGACAGGGATCATGGGCCCAAGCACAACCTCAGGGGCTCTCTTTAAACCAGGCGGACACTAGGGCCTGTCACATTTCCATTTGCATCATTTTGCTTCCCCCAGCTTATTTTAAAACTCTGTGTTGTCAGACGCAGAATTTCTATTCTCCCATTAAAAGTATGCACCCTCTTAGAATTCCCCAAGTGCCCTTTGCAATTAGCAAAGCCTGTGTAAATAGTTAATGAAACTCATCAGACTCACAATAGAGATGGCAATGTTGCTTTGGCACAGTACTTTGTGGGTATCCATTTATTGTTCTTTCATATACCATTTTTGTTTGAGGCAGGCCTAGGATAAATCTTGAGGTTGGCATACTTGCCTCAGTTTTCTTTGCATGACTACTTCCAGTATCCATGCCAAACATGGTGTGTGTAAGTATGCATACACACACACACATACTCCCAGGGATTCAGTGCCCAGGGTCTTAGACTTCATCCTTTCCTGACAGTCATAATGGCCATGTCTAATGGCCGTGTCTTGGCCTGCTCTACCTGGGCAGTGTTCATCATCTCTTGAACTTGCTTTGACAAACTAATTCTAATGTGGTTCCAAGTAGGCTGTAACATCAAAATGAACATCAGAAACATTCTATTGTTGATAGCCATGATATGGTAGAATACAAATTCTTAAGGCGGAAGAGACTGTAGTTTTTTTTTAATCAATTGCTGTATCAACAGCATCTAGAACAGTGCCCAGCATATAGTGGCTACTCAGTGAGTACTTGTTCCGTGTGAGATGCACAGGTTCATGTGCCATCCCTCAAAGGGAGATTTGCAGTTTTGTGCTCAGGGCTTAAAAACTTAAAAGCATGAAAGACTGCCAGTCATAAGCTTTAAGGCAGAGATATTTCTTGGGGAGATGTAAGCCCACAGTGTCCCTTAAGTAACAATTAGGGAGCTACTTTCACCCATTAATGCTTTTGCACATGCCAAACCCGCTTTCTCCATTTGTATTCTTGGTTACTATCTGCTCAAATTCAGCAAGAGAAGGTGGGTTTCAGGATTTGGTGATTAGTGCAATTTGTGGGCCAGTGACTCACTTTAGTACTTGTTTGCTTGACTTGAGAGTCTTGGATTTTGCCTGAACTATGACATGGAATAGTTTTGCTATCAAGGGTGGCCTAGAGTTTGTTCCCCATTTGGTCCCCTTGACTTTCTTTTTCTTCTTTATTGGAGACAGAATCAGAAGCAGAAGCTAAGGGATATGTTTTCATATGACTTTGTAAGGCGAGAAAGTTCTGCACAGACTTGAGCAGAAGGGAATTTAGTTCATTCTACTGAAACCTTGCTTTGCTCTGGCCCACCCTGCATGGTCCCTTTGGAGATCAGATTTCTGGTTTTGTGGCTCAGTACTGAGCTAATGGCACTGCCAAGCCCCCAAGCTGTACTGGCAACAGTTTCGGAGACAAGGACTGGCAAAACCCATGGCTCCTTCAGGATGACGGATGTTTGAATTTTTAGGTATATGTTTAGACTATACAAATAAAAAGTCAGAAAGAGATTTGCAGAGTTACTAATTGTCAATAAAATTATTAAAGAAGAATTCTGAGTTTCATGCGATTTTCCCATTTACATTGTCAAATTAATTTTTTGTGATCACTTGTATCTTTATGGCAGCAATTGCCAGCATTTTTTCCATAAGTCACTTGTCCCATACTATATTCCCTAAAAACAATTCTGCTATGAATAGGTTTTTGGGGTGCGCTTCATGCTATGTTACTCTCTTGGACATTTTCAATGCTCATTAGCATATTAAATCCCAAAGAAATATTTAGTAAGGAAATACTGGTCTTTCTTTACCTACAATATCTAAAACTTACATGACCATAGGAAGCCTTCAACTGCATTTTTCCCCCGCAAGAAATCTTTAATATGGAAAACTGATAGACTCAGACCACTACTAGGAAAACCTTGTTCTAGGGAAGTCATTAGTTTATCTGCTTTAAAGGCAAGTCCTGGACTATTGTTTCTAGGCTTAGAAGAATTTCTAAGGAAATACTTTTCTTACGGACACTCTTGCTGTTTGTGTTACAATCTACTGAGTCCTTTCTGTGGATGGATTAGGCACTGGGCCAGAGTTTTACATATGTCTTCTTGAATGCTCACAATATCCCAACTAGGAAAGTATGAAAATAGCTATTTCACCAGTGAGGAAATCGAGCACCGTGTAGGTTAATTAATTTGCCCAAAGTCCAAGTAAACCCATGTCTGTCTACCTATACACACTTTTGACAATGCAATATTGCCTTTCAAATAATGCACTTTTTTGCACCCTGGGTCACCTTCAGATGATCAACCAATAGATACATATAGCCCTTTTCCATTGCTTAAGATGAATAACTTTCTTGTCATCATTTCTTATATAGTTCCTGGTTTAGTACTGCTTGCATGTGCAGTAGTACTATGAGCAAGGAGGCAATGGTAGTGATGGATTATGCATGAGCTCCTTAAATAATGGATTACAAACAGGACACTAAGAGGTTGTGTGTTTAGTTGCTGATGTAAGCATGAGAAAAGTGGATAATGTTGGATCACGAAACGAGAGGAACTAACAAATGCTGCTTTCTGTGAATGTGCTGAGCAGTGAATCTGACAAAATTACCTCTTCGGTTCTCTTGACTGCTTCCTTCCCACTTCTCCCTACTCTAGCCCCAAACTCACATTTCCAGCTATCTGAGAGTGCCTGACAGTCATTCTTTGAGTTCCCATTATTGGCTTTGGGAAGGTTACTTCTTTTAATGCTGCACTAAAACCCACTTTTGAGCTGCTGGAGTCGAAACGGCCTCATATCAGTTTTCTAGGTGACAGCATATTTGAAAATCCAATTCAAGCTATTATATTTTACAAACCTAAGTGTGAAACACTCCATTTGTTTTTAAACAATTTGCTTTATATTTTCAGAAGAAAAATTATTATGCTCTTTTGAGAACAATTGTAATTTTCTTTTTCATCTGGGAAAATTGGGCCCTGATTTCTTTGGGACTCAACTAGATGACACTGAGCATCAATTATTGATTTAAAATTCCATGATTTTATGCTTTTGGTGATAGCTTATGATTAGTGAGGGGAGACTCATGCGTGTTCAGAGACTTCCTTCTCTTCTGAAACATGTTGCTATGAATTGCAATTGTAATTACCACGCAGCTCTATGGGTAAAGTTCAAAGAGCAGGCTATCTCCAATTAGTCAATCTACAGAATGTGTTCTTCACAGTCACTTCTGGATAATATCATCACAATTAGGACACCAACAAATATGCTGAGGTTAGAAAACAATTCCAAAATGTATCATCAGAGAAATTTAAGGTGCTATCTCCAGTGTGTGAAGTTGCTAAATGCCAAATAATGTTCTACATTTCTCAGATGTCTGAAAGATATTCAACTTAAAAAAAAACAGGAAACAGAGAAGTGAGAACTAAACTAAAAATTACCTACAACATATCACAATTTAATTTTAAATGAAAAAAATAATAATTTTAAATGAATTTATTTGGTTATTGCCTTTCATCTCACCTTCAGTTTGCCTAAATCCTGAGTTAGGTATATCACAAACTTTAATCTGGGAAAGAGTAAAAAGTCAAGAGGTAAAGCATTGCATTCATGAAAGACTTCGAGATGTCTAAGGCATTTCTCAACTCAGCTAACAAGAAACAAAGTCAGTGAGTCTATGAGTTAATCTCGTTGTGATTAACTTTTGAACCTGTTCACTGAAGTCTTCATATTACTGTCTAAGCATGAGGTCTCCTTTAGAAGAAAATTCTCTAAAAGGGGTGTATGTTTTTCTAGGAATTTGTGTTGGAAGTAGCTTCGACAACAGGCGCTGCTCCAGTCTGCTTGCTTAGTTAGAAGGGGAGAATCTTCCAGAGCTGTGGCTGACCACAATGCAGCCATGCCGTTTTCCTGAAAAACCTGGACATTCTACCTTTATCTTTCTTGGCACAGGGCTATCATTTCAGGAAGCGGGGAGGCTATGTGACTGTGGGCTTTGAGATAATTTTGCCTTGTGATATGACAATAAAATGTGCTAACCCATTCTAGTCACTAGCTAGAAATGTTTTAAAATTAGCTATTACTATTTTACTTGAAGCACATTATTTTTTCTTCCATCCCTGAACCACAGACTTAGGGAAATCTTTTAGGTTTTGGTTGAGAAGAAGAGAAGACAGATAACAGATATTCATCTCAAAATACAAAGGATGATTCCTTCCTATTTCAAAGGAGTGGAGCCACATAGAAATTTATTTCCTGAGGAACTAGACTTATTTGATTGTTCAGTCTCTACTTTTAGGAGATTGGTTGCTTCTTGAGTAACTAGATGAATATTTTCCAACTTAGCTTAGAACCCTGGGTTAAATCGGCATCTCCAGTCAATTCTGGAATGGACCTGGGTTAGTCAAAATTAAAGTAAAAAAGTAAGATGCATGCATGAAAGAGATTATATGAAATTTTAGAACAGCCACACCTACAAGTTTCCCAATCTGTAAACATGGCCAATTTCCCTTATTACAAGAAATTGATTTTTTAAAAAAAATTCTTACAAATTTTATGCTTTACCAATGTGCATTTTAAGTCAACCATAGCAGTTCTACCCAAAGAATGTATGCTTACCGATATCATTGCATTTATTTCCAAATGTGTGTCTGCTTGTTGAAATTTAGTGTAAATAAAATATTTCACATATTCTGTAACTTCTCAGAATGTTTGTGTGTAGAGAGTTGCTGCTTTTATGAAATTTAAGTTGGATGTTTTGGAAAGAGTATAAGTGATGGGTTAAGATTTTATGTTGAATTAGCTATGAGTGAGATTACAGTTTAAAAATGGGAAAAAATAGTGTAAAGTAGTTTGGAAACCTAGAAAGGGCCTTCATTTGGGTTGATTTCTACTACAGTGTTTTAAATACTGTTCTTCACTAAAAAAATTAGGAATCTTAGATATTGCTTTATGGGTATAGTTTATGCAAGGAAGACACTGCAAAGCTCCAAAAGGCAGACCCACACTCAAAGAAAATGTTTTATCCTTAGATCAAAAGAGTGGCAGAAATCGATGTTTGCATACTTTTCTTTAAAGGAAAGTGATTAAAGTATGAACATAGTATCAATTTATGATTCCCTAACTTGTTCAACTTTCTTCAACCCACGTTTCTACTACCAGTCTGGATTTTGACAGACAAATGGGATTCCATTGTAGTAGTTACCTGTAAAGCGGCAGTTCTCAACATTTTTGGTTGCAGTACCTGTTAACTCCTTTAAATATTATTGAGGACCCCAAAAGTTCATATTAATTTACCATATTAGAAAGTAAAAATAAGAAGCTTGAAAATATCTTTAATATGCTTATTTAAAACTAACAATACCATTTTTAATGAAAAGCATATTTTCCAAAACAAAGAATACTTTAGTGAGAACAGTGGCATTGTTTTACATTTCCCAAATCTCTTTAGTATCATTAATGTCTCTTTAGTAATAGAAAACGTCTGGATTTGTATCTGCCTCTGCATTCAGTCTTGTTTTTTGTCATTTTGGCTAAAATACATAATGAAAGTCTGGCCTCACACGGAATACAGTTGGAAAAGGGAGGAATATTTTAATAGCTTTCAAGAAGGTTGTGGGTATTCTTCTCTGAGACTACACCAAAACTCCACAAGTTATAGTTTCCCAATGGCTAGTTGCAATGTGTAATCTGAAACCACACCAGGGAACTTTTTATTTGATTACATTGAATCCATTAGTCTAACTTGCACTTTGAATGGATCTTTTACCTTGAATGATTTTGTAGTGTCATGCATAGGTTCCCTGAGTTACGAGGATCTTCCAAATGTTTATCCATTTTATTACATGATAACCCAAACCCCCACATTTGTCAACATTTTCACAAGCTCACCATGATAGATATGGTTTTCTAAGTAAGATTTTTTTTTTTTTTTTTTTTTTTTTTGCTTGAAAGGTCTACTTTTTTTAAATTGGGAACAAATACTCTTAGTTGTTTTTCTTCAAGTCGGATGCTTACTTTATTTTCAAGAAAATGGCTTCCAGATACCCATCCATATAATCATAATTGACATGTCAGTCATTGTCACAAGTACTATAAAAATGGTGTACCATGAAAGGAGAAGTGGGGTCAGCTCACAACTCAGATACCTGTACAAGTGCTTTTCCTGAAGATGACGGTTTTCTTCCATATGCAGCAGAAGCACTTTGTGAGAACTTCCCGTTTGTCTCACAGAATAATAAAACGATGGGAACTCAAGGGTGGAGATTTAGTAAAATAAAAAATTGCTACACGTTTATCAAAAACTTTCTTAAATAAAACTGGCTTATTTTTAAACTTTGGTAGTGAAGAATCCAATGGCCACCCATACAGTTTCATACCACTGCACTGATTTGTGCAAAGGCACTAGCAATTTCCACCAACATTGCTTGTGCATCATCAGTACAAATGTCCATGCAGTGAACTGGTTCCAGGCAAGATGGCTGAAGAGGAACAGCTCCGGTCTGCAGCTCCCAGCAAGACCAACACAGAAGGCAGGTGATTTCTGCATTTCCAATTGAGGTACCCAGTTCATCTCACTGGGACTGCTTAGACAGTGGGTGCAGCCCACAGAGGGTGAGCAAAAGCAGGGTGGGGCATTGCCTCACCTGGGAAGTGCAAGGGATTGGGGAACTCCCTCTCCTCGCCAAAGGAAGCTGTGAGGGACTGTGCGGTGAGGGAAGGTGCTGTCTGACCCAGATACTATGCTTTTCTCACGGTTTTTGCAACCTACAGACCAGGGGATTCCCTTGGGTCCCTACACCACCACGCCCTGGGTTTCAAGCACAAAACTGGGCGGCCATTTGAGCAGACACCGAGCTAGCTGCTGGAGTTTTTCTTCATACCCCAGTGGTGCCTGGAACCGCAGTAAGACAGAACCATTCACTCCCCTGGAAAGCAGCTGAAGTCAGGGAGCCAAGCGGTCTTGCTCAGCAGATCCCAGCCCCATGGAGCCCAACAAGCTAAGATCCACTGGCTGGAAATTCTCGCTGGAGCACAGCAGCCTGAAGTCGACCTGGGACATTTGAGCTTGGTGGGGGAAGGGGCATCTGCCATTACCGAGGCTTGAGTAGGCAGTTTTCACCTCACAGTGTAAACAAAGCCATCTGGGAGTTTTAACTTGGTGGAACCCACTACAGCGCAGCAAAGCCGCTATAGCCAGACTGCCTCTCTAGATTCCTCTTCTCTGGGCAGGGCATCTCTGAAAGAAATGCAGCAGCCCCAGTCAGGGACTTATAGAGAAAACTTCCATCTCCATGGGACAGAGCACCTGGGGGAAGGGGTGGCTGTGGGTGTAGCTTCAGCAGACTTAAACATTCCAGCCTGCAGGATCTGAAGAGAGCAGCAGATCTCCTAGCACAGCGCTTGAGCTCTGCTATGGGACAGACTGCCTCCTCAAGCGGATCTCTGACCCCTGTGCCTTCTGACTGGGAGACACTCCCCAGCAGGGGTCAACAGACACCTCATACAGGAGAGTTCCAGCTGGCATCTGGCAGGGACAAAGCTGCCAGAGGAAGGAACAGGCAGCAAACTTTGCTGTTCTGCAGCCCCCACTGGTGATACCCAGGCAAACAGGGTCTAGAGTGGACCTCCAGCAAACTCCAGCAGACCTGCAGAAGGGGGGTCTGACTGTAGAAGGAAAACTAACAATCAGAAAGCAATAACATTGACATCAACAAAAAGGATGCCCACACAAAAACCCCATTCAAAGTTCCTCAGCATCAAAGAGCAAAGTTAGATAAATCCACGAAGATGAGGGAAAACCAGTGCAAACATGCTGAAAATTCCAGAAACCAGAATTCCTCTTCTTTTCCAAAGGATCACAACTCCTCGCCAGTAAGGGAACAAAAGCAGATAGAGAATGAGTTTGACAAAATGACAGAAGTAGGCTTCAGAAGGTGGGTAATAACAAACTCCTCTGAGATAAAGGATCATGTTCTAACCCAATGCAAGGAGGCTAAGAACCTTGATAAAAGGTTACAGGAACTGCTAACAGAATAACCAGTTTAGAGAAGAACATAAATGACCCGATGGAGCTGAAAAAACACAGCATGAGAACTTCGTGAAGCATACACAAGTATCAATAGCCAAATCAATGAAGCAGAAGAAAGGATATCAGAAATTGAAGATCAACTTAATGAAATAAAGCATGAAGACAGGATTAGAGGATAAAGAATGAAAAGGAATGAACAAAGCCTCCAAGAAATATGGGACTATGTTAAAAGACCAAACCTATGATTGATTGGTATACCTGAAAGTGACAGGCAGAGTGGAACCAAGTTGGAAAACACACTTCAGGATATTATTCAGGAGAACTTCCCCAGCCTAGCAAGACAGGCCAACATTTAAATTTGGGAAACACAGAGAACACCACTAAGATACTCCTCGAGAAGAGCAACCCCAAGACACATGCTCGTCAGATTCACCAAGGTTGAAATGAAGGAAAAAATGTTCAGGGCAGTCAGACAGAAAGGTTACCCACGAAGGGAAGCCCATCAGACTAACAGTGGATCTCTCTGCAGAAACCCTACAAGCCAGAAGAGAGTAGGGGACAATATTCAACATTCTTAAAGAAAAGAATTTTCAACCCAGAATTTCATGTCCAGCCAAATTAAGCTTCATAAGCAAAGGAGAAATAAAATCCTTTCCAGACAAGCAAATGCAAAGGGATTTTTTCACCACCAGGCCTGCCTTATAAGAGCTCCAGAAGGAAGCACTAAATATGGAAAGGAAAAACCGGTACCAGCCACTGCAAAAACATACCAAAATATAAAGACCAATGACATTATGAAGAAACTGCATCAACTAATGTGCAAAATAACCAGCTAGCATCATGATGACAGGATCAAATTCACACATAACAATGTTAACCTTAAATGTAAATGGGCTAAATGCCCCAATTAAAAGACACAGACTGGCAAATTGAATAAAGAGTCAAGACCCATTGGTGGGCTGTGTTCAGGAGACCCATCTCACATGCAAAGACACACATAGGCTCAAAATAAAGGAATGGAGGACTATTTACCAAGCAAATGGAAAGAAAAAACAAAAACATGTGTTGCCATCCTAGTCTCTAATAAAACAGACTTTAAACCAACAAAGATCAAAAAAGACAAAGAAGGGCATTACATAATGGTACTTTACCATTATGCAGATCAATGCAACAAGAAGAGCTAACTATCCTAAATATATATGCACCAAATACAGAAGTACCCAGATTCATAAAGCAAGTCCTTAGAGACCTACAAAGAAACTTAGACTCCCACACAATAATAGTGGGAGTCTTTTTTTTTTTTTTTGAGACAGAGTCTCGCTGTGTCTCCCAGGCTGGAGTGCAGTGGCGCGATCTCGGCTCAATAGTGGGAGTCTTTAACATCCCACTGTCAATATGAAACAGATCGATGAGACAGAAAATTAACAAGGATATTCAGGACTTGAACTCAGCTCTGGACCAAGCAGATTTAATAGACATCTACAGAACTCTCCACCCCAAATCAATAGAATATACATTCTTCTCAGCACCACATAGCACTAATTTTAAAACTGGCCATGTAATTGGAAGTAAAACACTCCTCAGCAAATGTAAAAGAATGGAAATCATAACAAACAGCCTCTCAGACCGCAGTGCAATCAAATTAAATTCAGGATTCAGAAACTCACTCAAAACTCTGCAACTACATGGAAACTGAACAACCTGCTCCTGAATGACTACGGGGTAAATAACAAAATTAAGGCAGAAATAAATAAGTTCTTTGAAACCAATGAGAACAAAGATACAGTGTACCAGAATCTCTGCGACACAGCTAAAGCAGTGTTGAGAGGGAAATTTATAGCACTAAATGCCCACAGGAGAAAACAGGAAAGATCTAAAATCAACACCCTAACATCACAATTAGAAGAACTAGAGAAACAGGAGCAAACAAATTCAAAAGCTAGCAGAAGACAAGAAATAACTAAGATCAGAACAGATCTGAAGGAGATAGAGACATGAAAAACCTTTAAAAAAATTAATGAATCCAGGAGAGGATGTTTTGAAAAGATTAACAAAATATGTAGATTGCTAGCCAGACTAATAAAGAAGAAAAGAGAGAAGGCTCAAATAGACACAACAAAAAATGATTCTGATCCCACAGAAATACAAACTACCATCAGAGAATACTATAAACGCCCCTATACAAGTAAACTAGAAAATCTAGACAAAATGGATAAATTTCTGGACACATACACTCTCCCAAGACTAAACCAGAAAGAAGTAGAATCCTTTAATAGACCAATAACAAGTTCTGAAACTGAGGCAGTAATTAATAGCCTACCAACCAAAAAAAGTCCAGGTCCAGACGGATTCACAGCCAAATTCTACCAGAGATACAAAGAGGAGCTATTACCATTCCTTCAAAAACTATTCTAAACAATAGAAAAAGAAGGACTCCTCCCTAACTCATTTTATGAGGCCAGCATTATCCTGATACCAAAAGCCGGCAGAAACACAACAAAAAAGAAAATTTCAGGCCAATATCCCTGATGAACATTGATGCAAAAATCCTCAATAAAATACTGGCAAACTGAATCCAGCAGCACATGAAAAGGCTTATCCACCATGATCAAGTTGGCTTCATCCCTGGGATGCAAGTCTGGTTCAACATATGCAAATCAGTAAATCCATCACATAAACAGAACTAATGACAAAAACCACATGATTATCTCAATTGATGCAGAAAAGGCTTTTGATAAAATTCAATACCCCTTCATGCTAAAAACACTCAATATACTAGGTCTTGATGGTACATACCTCAAAATAATAAGAGCCATTTATGACAAACCCACAGCCAATATCATACTGAATGGGCATAAGCTGGAAGTATTCCCTTTGAAAACTGACACAAGACAAGGATGGCCTCTCTCACCACTCTTATTCAACATAGTATTGGAAGATCCAGCCAGGGCAATCAGGCAAGAGAAATGAAGCGTATTCAGATAGGAAGAGAGGAAGTCAAATTGTCTCTGTTTGCAGATGGCATGATTGTATATTTAGAAAACCCCATCATCGCAGCCCAAAAACTCCTTAAGCTGATAAGCAACTTTAGCAAAGTCTCAGGATACAAAATCAATGTGCAAAAATCACAAGCATTCCTATACACCAATCATAGACAAACAGAGAACCAAATCATGAGTAAACTCCCATTCACAATTGCTATAAAGAGAATAAAATACCTAGGAATATAACTTACAAGGTATGTGAAGGACATGTTCAAGGAGAACCATGAGCCACTACTCAAAGAAATAAGAGAGGATGCAAACAAATGGAAAAACATTCCAGGCTTATGGATAGAAAGAATCAATATTGTGAAAACGGCCATACTGCCTAAAGTAATATGTAGATTCAGTGCTATTCCCAACAAGCTACCATTGACTTTCTTCACAGAATTAGAAAAAAACTACTTTAAATTTCATATGGAACCAAAAAGGAGCCCATATAGCCAAGACAACCCTAAGCAAAAAGAACAAAGCTGGAGGCATCCCACTACCTGACTTCAAACTATACTACAAGGGTACAGTAACCAAAACAACATGGTACTGGTACCAAAACAGTATATAGACAATGGAACAGAACAGAGGCCTCAGAAATAACACCACACATCTACAGCCATCTGATCTTTGACAAACCTAATGAAAACAAGCAATGAGGAAAAGATTCCCTATTTAATAAACGGTGTTGGGAAAACCGGCTAGCCATATGCAGAACACCAAACTGGACCCCTTCCTTACACCTTATACAAAAATTAACTGAAGATGGATTAAATAAGACCTAAAACCATAAAAACCTTAGAAGAAAACCTAGGCAATACCATTCAGAACATAGGCATGAGCAAGGACTTCATGACTAAAACACCAAAAGCAATTGCAACAAAAGCCAAAATTGACAAATGGGATCTCATTAAACTAAAGAACTTCTGCACAGCAAAAGAAACTATCATCAGAGTGAACAAGCAACCTACAGAATGGGAGAAAATTTTTGTAGTCTGTCCATCTGACAAAGGATTAATATCCAGAATCTATAAGGAACCTAAACAAATTTACAAGAAAAAAAACAACTCCATCAAAAAGTAGGTGAAGGATATGAACAGATACTTCTTAAAAGAAGACATTTATGCAGTCAATGAACATATGAAAAAAAGCTCATCATCCCTGGTCATTAGAGAAATGCAAATCAAAACCACAATGAGATACCATCTCATGCCAGTTAGAATGGCGATCATTAAAAATTCAGGAAACAATAGATACTGGAGAGGATGTGGAGAAATAGGAATGCTTTTACACTGTTGGTGGGAGTGCAAATTAGTTCAACCATTGTGGAAGACAGTGTGGCAATTCCTCGAGGATCTAGAACCAGAAATACCATTTGACCCAGCCATCCCATTACTGGGTATATACCCAAGGATTATAAATCATTATACTATAAAGACACATGCACACGTATGTTTATTGTGCCACTTTTCACAATAGCAAAGACTTAGAACCAACCCAAATGCCCATCAATGATAGGCTGGATAAAGGAAATGTGGCACATATACATCATGGAATAGTATGCAGCCATAGAAAATAATGAGTTCATGTCCTTTGCAGGGACATGGATAAAGCTGGAAACGATCATTCCCAGCAGTCTAATACAGAAACAGAAAACCAAACACCACATGTTCTCATTCACACGTGGGATTTGAACAATGAGAACACATGGACACAGGGAGGGGAACATCACGCTCCGGGGCCTGTTGGTGGGTGCTGGGAAAGGGGAGGGATAGCATTATATAGGATATATATCAGCATCTATATCCTAATATAGATGACGGGTTAATGGGTGCAGCAAACCATCACGGAACATGTAATGAATCTGCACGTTTTGCACCTGTATCCCAGAACTTAAAGTATAATAAAAAATAAAAAATAAATAAGTAAATAAATTTTAAAAAAGAATCCACAGAGCTTAAAAAGAATGTCAGTGCAGTGAGAAAGGCAAATAATGTCATTGTAGTATTAAAAAAAGTTATAAAAATTATAAAAGTAAAATGATTAAAAATAGTATCATTTAAATATATACAAACTTATTAAAATATTATAGAAGTTTTAATACAATATTAAAATAAAATAAAAAATAATGTACCATGGGGAACTCCCAGGAATCCATGGACATACTCTTAGAACCTCTGCTCTGAGGGTCACTGTAGGGGTTAAATTAGCTAATGCACACAAGTTACACAACACGGCATGTGTACAGGACACCAGGGAGTCCTTGATCCCCATGACTGATTTTCCCAGTGCTCATGAAGCACCCAAAATGCCTCAAGTTTGCAGATATGTCTGGATCCTCTCAGGACCCTGGCAGTTAGTTTAGATTTCCCTTGGAGAACACAGGTAACTAAGATTGAAAGGAAAGGATATAGTCAGTTAAATTTTCCCTTAGTGTCCTTGAGTAGCTGATTCATTTTATTCTAGTATTTGTTACAAGGGAAGCCTGTCAGGCCAGAGCACATCTTAAAAGTGTGTGGTCGGCAATAGGGATGTAGAGGTCTTAATGCTGATCAGACCTGGCTCTATTGGTTGGTTAGCACAAGGGGTGCTTAGAACCTGAGAAATCAGCTACATATGGCCAAAATACTGATGATTGTGCCACAAAGGTAATTGGTACCTCAGGAGGGATAGTCTTTTTGTTTCCTTCTGGGAAGACCGAGAATGATCATGAGTCTGCTAAGAGTACTGGTATTTTGCTTTCTTTGAGATGTGTTGGAGAGGAGAGTGAATGTGTAGAACAGTGTTATGTCCAGGATGACAGCTTCTTAAAGATCCCTTTGGATTTGGGCAGCTTCCAGGAAGCCTGGGGTTCGTGCATGTGCTCGTGTATGTATGTAATTTGCCGTGAGTTCCGCTTTTTTTTTTTTTTTTTTTGATGAGTTTTGGGAAGATGGAGACCAATTTGCCGTCTACTCACCTTTCATTTGTTAAAAGAACGTACCCACAAAGGAGAGCAGGGCAGCCTGAGCTCTACCTGTTTCTTCACCAGAATGTCAGCAGTTTCTTTTCCTGAGGGAGCTGAGGAGCACTCACAAATAATTGGATCCCAAGAAGATTTACGCTTTTAAAGTTACATTCTTTTATCTTGCTAGTCACCTGTCTGATTTCAGATGCACGAGCAATATCAGATCATCTCTTAAAGTAAAGGCTTTGAGCAAACACTGAAGTATTGCAAAATCTGAAATGCATTGACACAGTATCATAGAAATAGAAATAGCATTGAAATTTATAAATATAGGTTAATAAAATGTTATTCTAAAATAAAACATACACATAAAAATACAATTTAAATTGTACCTCCTAGTATGCCATTTTCAAACATGGTTATATGTTTCACTAAAAAAATGTAAACAAATTCATTTATTTGAGGATCTCTAAGGTTCCTTATAGCTCCAATATTCTGAGGCTTTTTGGTTTCAATCACAGTTCATGGATGATTTTAGGCAGTGGTCTACTTGCGGCTTCTTCTCTATACATGGCTCTGTGTGCGGTGTTCGTCTGATTCCGAAGATGGCCCACCATTCCTGATGGCTTGTTGGAACGTTTGATGTGGCCCCTCTGTGGCTCCTCTCAGTGCTCATGTCCCACCAGCTGTCATGCCACGGTTTCCCCGTGGACTTCCTGGAGATAGGAGGGACGGATGAGTCTGAATGGATCCTGTTTAGCTGCTTCCTGTATTCACTTCTGTTCCTGCATTCAAAGATGGGTTGGAACAATTGCCACCATTTACCCAACACTTCCTATTCATTCCTTTCAATGCTTCCAACATAATGTGCTTGATTTTTCAATTCTATGTTTTCTGCAAAGCATGAAAGACTACTTTTTGAACTAAATTTGCTATTTTGTTAATTCTCAGAATTCTCCCGTGATTCTTATTTTGGACTAGTCAGCATAGAGGAGGAGCTAAGATGCTATTTTTTACAGAAATGGGTCATCTTAATTGTCGTTTAGAAATGCCTGTTATACTATGTTACAGTATACATGGGTTTTACATTGCATGAAAACTTGTGTTCTTAAGAATAAGTCAGAGCCTTACTTTTCTTTTAGAATGGAATCTCTTCAAGGGTTTCTGACACAAATATCCATGCCATTCTTTTTAAAACAAAACAAGTAAAACAACAATAAAAAACCTACTTTTCCACCCTTGGGAACAACACAACTATGATTTTGTCCTGTAATATATATACCCTAAGCAAAAGTCTTTTAATTGACCCAAATATGAGCTAGTGCCACTTGTAATATGCCAGATGACATATTTTTCTTATAATTGAATAATATTTTGTTTATCATGACATAATCCAAGCATGATCCTTGAAGATGAAAAGGTTAAGGGCATAATCCAAGCATGATCCTTGAAGAAGAAAAGTTCAGGGACAGAATTTGTGTGAGAGGTAATGAGGACATGCTCATCATAGGAAGTAATATGGGTTCCCACTACATCGAATCTATGCCTTTCCAAATCTTGATAAAGCTTTACTGCAAACTTTGTTTTATTGTGCTTGTTCCTGATATGGTTTGGCTCTGTGTCCCCACCCAAATCTCATCACCAATTGTAATCCCCACATGTCAGAAGAGGAACCTGGTGGGAGGTGATTAGATAGTGGGGATGGACTTCGCCCTTGCTGTTCTTGTGACAGTGAGTTATCACGAGATCTGATTGTTTGAAAGTGTGTAGCACTTTTCCCTTCACTCACTGTCTCTTCTGCCAGGATTTGAAGAGGGGAGTGAATATGTAGAACAGTGTTATGTCCCGGATGACAACTTTTTTTTTCCTTTTTAAAAAAATTTTTCATTATACTTTAAGTTCTAGGGTACATGTGCACAACGTGCAGGTGGGTAACATATGTATACATGTGCCATGTTGGTGTGCTGCACCCATTAACTCGTCATTTACATTAGGTATATCTCCTAATGCTATCCCTCCCCTCTACCCCCTCCCCAAATAGGACCCAGTGTGTGATGTTCCCCTTCCTGTGTCCAAGTGTTCTCATTGTTCAGTTCCCACCTATGACTGAGAACATGCGGTGTCTGGTTTTCTGATCTTGCAATAGTTTGCTAAGAATGATGGTTTCCAGCTGTATCCATGTCCCTACAAAGGACATGAACTCACTGGATGACAGCTTTTTAAAGGGGATGTATTTTCAAGATCCTTTTGGATTTGGACGGCTTACAGCTTTCCCTTCTCCTTCCACCATGATTGTAAGTTTTCTGAGGCCTCTTAGTCATGCTTCCTCTTAAGCTTGAGGAACCGTGAGTCAATTAAACCTCTTTTCTTCATAAATTTTCCAGTCCCAGGTGGTTCTTTATAGCAGCGTGAAATGGACCAATACAGTTCTTTGAAAAATAACACGCTCATTCTGTAAACGTTCTAATTTGTGCCCACCAATATATTGGGCATCCAGTAAAGTTAATCAAACTGAAAATACATGCACCAAAACAATTTAAAAAACTCAACACAAAAAAGTCAAGAATTTAAATGGACTTCAAAAAACTTTCGTTACTTAAAAGCTAAATAACAAAGCTTATAGTTTCAGAAACTTTTTTTCTTTTATAAGACCTGGGGACAATGAGAACACTTGGACACAGGAAGGGGAACATCACACACCGGGGCCTGTTGTGGGGTAGGGGGAGCTGGGAGGGATAGTATTAGGAGAAATACCTAACGTAAATGATGAGTTCATGGGTGCAGCACACCAACATGGCACATGTGTACATATGTAACAAACCTGCACATTGTGCACATGTACCCTAGAACTTAAAGTATAATAATAATAATAATAAAAAAAAGACCTGCGGACTAGCCCTTGCTACGTCATTGACCATCTATATACTTGAAATTGATTTATTTCATGCCTCTGTGCCTCTAATAGTCCATCCTAAAATGGATGGTGAAATCCATACACACCACACACAAAAAGAATTGAGATAGTCTTTCACCTTTGCCACCTGGTATAACTCCTGAGTAATACCCTGCCCCGCCCCACCTCCTTTGAGTGTAAGCAGGATTGTGACCACCTCCCACTCCATGTCCCATCATTTTTTTTTTTTTTTTTTTGGAGACAGGGTCTTACTCTGTCTCCAAGGCTGGAGTGTAGTGGTGCAATCATAGCTCACTGCAGCCTGGAACTCCTGGGCTCAAGCGATTCTCCCATCTCAGCCTCCCAGGTATCTAGGACCACAGGTGTGTGCCATCATGCCTGGCCAATTATTTGTATTTATTTATTTTTATTTTTTTGTAGAGACAGGGGTCTCATTATGTTGCCCAGACTGGTCTCGAACTCCTGGGCTCAAGTGATTCACCTGCTTTGACCTCCCAAAGTGCTGAGATTACAGGCATGAGTCACTGCACCTGGCCCGTGACTTACTTCTAATCAATGGGCAACGGGATGTCACTCCCTTGATTATAGCAGACAGCAAGGCTGTGAGCTCTCATGCCCATGATTATGTCACATTATGTAAGACTGTCTTAACAGTCGTGAGGGAGTGTCTCACTGGCCTAGAGGAGGCAGGCAGGCACTTTGTGTGGGGCCTAGGAGGAGGGGTGTGTGGAGAGGAACCTGGGGACCTCTATTCCTGGAGAGCTGCTTCCACCAGCAACTAGCAGAAAACCTGGACTCCTAGTTATAAGTCCACATGGAACTAATTCTTCCAACATTCACATGCACTTGGAAGAAGACCCCATGTTCCTGGAAGGAATTCAGCCAGACTGACACCTTGATTGCAGACCAGAGAACCTTAGCAGGGGATCTAGCTGAGCCTGCCGGGACTCCTGACCTGTGGAAACTGTGAGACAGCAAATGGGCAGGGAGTTTCTCCACTCTCTGCACTCACTTTCACTGCCCCCGCACGGTATCATCGTGCAGTACTGTGACATGTTTATCAAAACTGAGGAACAACTTAGGGACAATGCTATTAAAGTAAACTCCAGCCTTTATTCCGATTTCACCAGGTTTTCCATTAATACTTTTTTATTGCTTCAGAGTCCAATCCAGCATCTCGTGTTTAGTTGTGATGTTCCCTTCTCTTCCTGTGGTCTGGGTCAGTTTCTCATTCTTTCCTAGTTTTTCATGACTTGACAGTTTTGAAGAATACTGGTCAGGTCTTTTGTGCAGTGCCGCTTGATTTGGGTTTGTGGAATGTTCTTCTCGTCATTAGACTGGGGTTATGGATTTATGGAGGGAATGATAAGAAAAATTTTGGAAGTAATGGAAATGTTCTATATTTTGTGTTGTGGTGGTTTCATGGGTGTATACATTTGTTAAAACAAATGAAACTATGGCATAAACATGAGTACATTTTATTGTATGTATCATACCTCAATAAAGTTTTTGGAAATAGATATTTCATATGCACATACATACATATGCAAGCATATCAATCAATAATTAATGTTAATTAATATCTAATTGGTTCTTTACCACAAGACTGCTTAGAATCTTTCAGATTCTAAATGTACTAGTGTTTCCTGTGAGCCTCTAAGCCTCGGATCTCTCATGGAGCACTTCCAAACGTAGAATCTGAGATGTTTTTTCTAACACTTCATAGCACCTGATACACAGATTGAGACATGCTGGTTTAAGTAAATTATATTTGAATGTGTAGGAAAGATAAGAAAAACATGGAGAGTTGTGCAATTTTTCTAGCATGGCTGGCCAAAGTTTGGGAAAATGTTTTTGTCCATTGAAGTGGAAATCTCTCTCAGGTTTAGCATGTTATTACGTCTGTGTACGTGAAAAAGTAGTAACATTTTGTATTTTTCATTTAATCCATTATCTTAGAAATTGTTTGGAAACAGGCAAGGTGGAGGACTTCAGTGGATGAAGGAAGGAACCCAGGCCCACCTGCAGCCCAGTATTGTGCGGTGGTAGCTACTAAATCCGGAACTCTTTTTCACCCTTTGACATTGCTCAGTTCTTGAGCACTGGATCTGGATGGAGCTGGGAGAGGGCTGAGGTGCGGCGGCCAGCTGCTGAGGGCCTGAGGGTTGGCCCTTAACTTACAAGTGGAAGGAAGAAAGTGGGGGTAATTTTGAACTCTGGAGACAGCACCCCCCACTCCCAGGAAGCCCCCTGGTTCATACGGTCATTATTTGATATGGTTCAGTTGCTGGACACAAAAACATATCTATTTATTCACCTACCTGAATCTCTGTGAGCTCAAACAGTTCTGTGTTTAGAAGCTGAATTCAAGCATGAAACAGCATTAGCTGATTTTTATCTTGAGTTGTGTTCTGATGCTTTGACAAGACTTACTGGCAGGTTATGATTTATGACTTGTTTTACATGATGCGTGGGTCATGTTTGCAATTATATTGATAAAGTAAACATTCCTCTCATATGCAGTTCCATTATGCACTTAAATACTAGACAGTATTGAATGCTGAAAGCATTGAATTGCTTGAAAAGTTTTTCTCAGTGGGCCTCAGACCCAAAGTCTGCAATAATAACGATTTATAATGTTTGGGGAGGTTGTAAATGTACTTAAAAGTATTCAACCCATTATAATTGTGTTTGCTGCTTCCTGGCCTGTGCTGTGTCCTGAGACATGGCAATCATGGTGTGTGGCGGCCAATGGTCAGGGGCCAGCACCTGGAACTGAAAGTAGCTGACTTGGATAAGGCAAGTTTGGGACTCAGACCCAGCGGCAGTACCTGGTGAAGGTCTAGCCTGGCAACCTGCATGTGGTGTCTCAGCTGGATGGTGCCTGGGGGTAAGTGTAAGGCATCCAGGGGTCTGACCTGAAGTGGGGTGAAGGTTACTTGTTGCATTTGAAGGGAACAAGCAATGAGAGTTATCCCCAAGGAAGACTGGCTGTCCGCAAGGCATGTCTCCCCAGGAATGCAGGAGGCCCATTAGCCTTACCCCGGTCCTTGGCTTTTCAGGCTCAGAATGTGATTGTTCGTGTTCTCAGAAGTATTTGAGTGAGAGGACTCACTCACACAAAATTCACCAGGGACTGATGATTAAAAACCAAAATACCAATTTATTACTTTACAATAAGAACTCAAAGCAGAGTAGATAATTCGCTCCTCTGTGCAGCCTATTCTCTATCCGCAGACAGGTCTTCATGGGAGCCAAATTACAATCAGGAGTTTCTCAGGGACAGGGGAGCAGGGGCTGTTAGCAAGAGGAGGCTGATGTGGCAGCCCCATGAGCCCATCCCCTTACCGGGACATCCTGCCCCATGAAGAGGTTTCTGCTCTCTGGCGATAGAACATTTTCTCCTGTGCACAGGGCAGCAGACACGGGGCCAAAATTTGCTCTTCACTTGCTCTTTTCTCTGCTTGCATTACTGATCATTCTCCTTCTTCTTAGCACACTATTCCTAAGGTAGTCCAGCATCTTTCTAATTTTAATCAGGTATTGCTGGCCTGAGAGCTATTCTGGCTTTTGATAATAAATTGGCATAATTATGTTCCAATCTGCTAAGTGTTTGTTTTGGAATTTAGCTGTCAGAGATGATCCACTTTCCAAGTTCCTGGAGTAGGGAAGTTGTGGAAGAAAGAATCCCTCATTGTTGAACTGAAGCACTGCCTGTAGTGAGTAGTTCAGTAAAATGATAAGGATGCCAGGAAGAGCCATGTTTAAAGATGTAAGACCCAGGAAAGCATACAACAGGGCTAAAAACACCATTATATTCATTTATGCATCACTTTTGGCATCCCAACTCCATGAGGCACAACCTGATCTATGATTAGGTTCAGTACTGCAGATGGAAGACAGCAAAAACATTCCTTCCCTTACCCTTCTCTCCTTCCTTCCTTTTCTCCATTCCTTCCAACAATTAAGGTTTAATGGCTTCCATATGTAGTCACTTAAAATACAACCTGCCAAGTACTAATTCTGATTAATAACAATTTGCATTGAGTACCTGAAACATTCCATGTTTACCTGATATTGTTGGCATTTGTTTGTCATGCTCAGCTTCTATCTTGGAGACTTGCTTTTCATTTAGTGTAACTTCCAGATAATAGGAGTAGTTTTATTCCCCCTTATCCATCAACTCCACCTTGATTTACTCCTTCAGAGATTTTTTTTGCTATTGTTTACCTTCTTTTGGTCTCCTTCTTTCCTCCCAGTGGGATGATGCTAGATGGATGCTTCATTTTCTTTACCGATTGCCTCCCTGAAACATTTGCTTCAATTAGAGGAATTGGCAAATCTAAAAGGTTCTTAAATATTTCAGAAAAATAAATGGCAGATAAATTTCTTAAATAGTTAATTGTTGGAACTTCCACTTCTGGGAAGATAGAGTAGATGTAGTTTTCCCTATTCCTCCCACTAAGTACAACTAACAACCCTGAACGTTATATATAAAAAATAATATATATATATATATATGAAGACTCTGAAGAGTAGGGAGAAGAAAGCACTGTCTAGGGATGTGGGAACCCAAGAAGAGCATCATGGTGGGTTCCCTAGATTTTCTTTTTCGCCTCCTATGTTCTAGACTTGGGGCTAAAGAAATCAGCATCCTGTAAACACCAATGAACACAGATGAAAAGAGCCCCAACAAAAGCCTTCTCTCTCTAGACAAAGGCTCAGGCAGGGAGCAGTTGAGCCAGATAGAAAACTTTAAGATAACACATGCTCTACTGCCGCACCCAAACACCACAGAAAAAGCAATGGCCAACCCAGGTGAATGGGGAGCCTAGACCTCCACTCTTATCAGGACCCTCAATCCCTTCGTGAGGTGGTGTCAGAAGAGGCAGAGTAAAGAGCTTGAACTTCTATCCCTGACAGCCAGCAATGAGACCCCCCTTCCCAGGGTCATTTGAGGTCATGTGGGAAGCCTGTACTTCCTACACACCCAACAGGAATAAAGGTTGTGTTGTAGGAGGCCTAGTGGAGACTCAGGACTTTTGCTGCCGTTCTGAGGAGTACCAAGGCCCTGCGGGGTCAATGGAGGCTATATGGGGACAGTGTGGGGACAGTAGTGAGGCACTCCTGCTACTCCCAGTCAGAGTGATATCTGCAGAGGTCTAGTGGGAAGCTAAGCCTCTCCTCCCTCTTCTGTCCAGCAATACTGAAGATCCTGTCCCCTGTAGGGGTTATAACATAGTTGGGAAATGGGAATGGGAAATGTGGACTTCTACCCCTATCTGGTGCTGATGAGGCAGCTCTTCCCACCTGCTTCTACTGAAGTGGTGTCAGAGGAGGCCAGTAAGGTTTAAATAAGATCCAGAGTCTCATAAAACACCCAAAGTATCCAGATTTCAAAACCAAACTACTTGCCATATCAAAAACCAGGGAAATATCAACTTGAATGAAAAAATGTAATCAACGGTGCTAACACTGAAATGTTGGAATTATCTGACAAAGATTTTAAAGTAGTTATCACAAAAATGTTTCATTAAACTATAAACAAATGCTTGAAACAAATAAAAAAGACAGTTTTATTAAGTAAATAAATAATATAAAAAAGAACCAAATGGAATTTTTGTAACTGTAGAAATATAATTACCCAAAATTTAAAAACCAAGTTGGTTGGCTCTTTAACAGAAGAATGAGTATGAGGAAGGAAAGAATCAGTAAATGTGAAGGAAGAGCAATAAAAATTACCCCATCTGAAGAAAGAGAAAGTAGACTGAAAGAAGAGCCTCAGGGTCCTTTAGGACAATAACTAAAAATCTAATTTGTTGTTGTTGAGAGAGGATCTTGCTCTGTTGCCCAGGCTGGAGTGCAGTGCTGTGATCACAACTCACTGCAACCTTGACCTCCTGAGCTCAAGAAACTCTCCCACCTCAGCCTTTTAAGTAGCTGGGACTTAGAGGCATGTGACACCACATCTGGCTTTTTTTTTTTTTTTTTTTTTTTTTACTTTTAGTAGCGATGAGGTATTGTTATGTTGTCCAGGCTGGTCTCAACTTCCTGAGTTCAAGTGATCCTCTTGCCTTGGCCACCCTAAGTGTTGGGATTATAGGCATGAGCCCCTGTGCCTGGCTAAAATCTAACATTTGTGTCACTGCAGTCTAGAAAGGCAGGAGAAAGAAGCTAAGACTAAAAAAGCATTAAAGAAAAAATGGCTGAAAACTTTCCCAATTATTGCAATTTTTTTTTTTTAGAGACAGGGTCTCACTCTGTCACCCAGATTGGAGTACAGTGGCACAATCATAGCTCACTGCAGTCTCAAACCCCTGGGCTGAAGTAATCCTCCTGCCTCAGCTTCTTGCACTGCTAAGACTACAGGCATACATCACTGTGCCCAGCTAACAACTTTCCAATTTAGACAAGCTTCACACATCTACAGATTTAAGTAGCTGGAAGAATCCCTTAATAGGTCACATCCAAATATATCTACATCATGACACATCATAGCCAAACATCTAAAAACTAAGGACAAAACATCTTGTAAGTCACAAAAGAGAAACGGTATTTTACATGTAGAGAAAATAAAATTCAAATGACAATGATTCCTCATCAGAAACTACAAAAACCAGAAGAAGGGGCACACCATTTTTGAAGTCCTGACCTGAAAGAAAGCAATTGTCAACCTAGAATTCTATACGCTGAAATTATCCTTCAGGAATGAAGAAGAAATCAAGATGAAGGGGAAACTCTTACCAGCAGTTCTTTCCTAAAAGAACGGTAAAAGGAGTTCTTTACAAAGAAAGGAAAAGATACGAGAAGGAAACTTGGAACATCAGTGTACCAGTCTGTTCTCACACTGCTATAAAGAACTACCCAAGACTGGGTAATTTATGAAGAAAAGAGGTTTAATTGATTCACAATTCTACAGGCTTAACGGGCAGCATGACTGGGAAGCCTCAGGAAGCTTGCAAACATGGCAGAAAGCAAAAAGAAAGCAAGTGCTTTCTTCACATGGTGGTGGCAGGAGAGAGAGCGCGAAGGAGGAAGTGATGCACACTTCTAAATAATCAGATCTCGTGAGAACTCACGACACAGCACCAGGGGAATAGTGCTAAACCATTAGAAACTGTCCCCCATGATCAAATCATCTCCCAGCACGCTCTCCTTCAGCACGTGGGGACTACAATTCAACATGCAATTTGGGTGGGGACACAGAGACAAACCATATCAATCAGGAAGGGAGAAAGAATAACGGAAAGAGAAAAATATGCATAAATACAATACATATTTCCTCTCTTGACTTTTCTAAATTTATTTGATACGTAAAGCAAAAACTATTGTGCTTACTGATGTGTACCTAAATGTGTATAGACTAAATATGTAAGACAATTGTAGATGTGTGATGGTAAAGAGAGGTAAATTTTCCAAACCTCACTTGACCTGGTGAAAGGTTGACACCAGTAGACTGCTAAGATATATATATATCTCCCTAGAGTAACCATTAAGAAAGCTACACAAAGAAATAGAAGAAATAGAATAAAAAGCACTGTAGATAAATCAAAACAAGATTCTAAATGAATGTTTAAATAACTAACAGGAAGGAAGGAAAAGAAAAACAGAAAGGAAAATCAGAAGAGATAAATGGAATACAAAAATGGAAGACTTCAGATGTCAATAATATTACATTTAATATAAATAGTCTACATACACCAATTAAGACAGAAATGGACAATAATTGGTTAAAAAATGACCAACCATATACATTCTATAAGAAACTCATACCATGTTCATGGATTGAAAGATTTAACATATTAAAGATGCCAGTTCTCAAATTGAGGTTTAATGCAATTCTTATACAAGTTTAATGTGATTCCTATCAAAATTACAAAATGTGATTTGTTTTTGGTGTGTATATATACACTTTGCTGTGTCTTACTTGGTGGATTGACTCCTTTATAATTATAGATATCAATGGACTTATCCTAAAATTTATAAGGAAATAAAAAAGAACTTGAATAACTAAAATAATTTTGGAAAAGAATAATAAAGTGGGAAGAGTCAGTCTACTTGATTTCAAGACTTACTATGTAGCTTTGGTAATTAAGACTATGTAGTATTAGTGAAGGAATGGTTATATAGACAAATGGAACAATTTCGAGAACTGAGAAGTAGCCCCACACAAATATGTTCAACTGAGTTTTGGCAAAGGTGCAAACGTAATTCAATGGTGGAAGGATATCCTTTTCAGCAACTGATGCTGGAGTAATTGAACATCCATAGGCCAAAAGGTGAACCTCAACCCAATTCTCACACTTTATACAAAAATTATCTCATAGTTAATCACAGACCTAAAAGTAAAATTTAAAATGATAAAACTCCTAGAAAAAAATAGGAAAAAAATATTTGGTATCTAAGGCTAGGCAAAAGGTTCTTAGACTTGACATTAAAAACACAATTCATAAAAGGAAAAAAAATAATAATTTAAACCTCATTAAAATTTAAACTTTTACTTTGCAAATGGCCCTGTTAGGATAACAAACAAAAATGAGAGAAAATATTTGAAAACTACATCTTAATCAAAGTACTAATATCTAGGATATGTAAAATTTTTCAAAACTCAATCATTAAAAAACTAATTTAGAAAATATGCAAAGGTATGAGTAGAAATCTTATCAACGAGGATATACAGATGGCAAATAAGCATATGAAAAATATTCAACATCTTTAGCCGTTAGTTTAATGCACATTAAGGTAACAAATGCTGTTGAGGATGTGGAGAAACTGGGACACTTACACATTGCTGATGGTAATGTAAAACAGTGCAGTTACACTGGAAAATAGTTTATTAAATGAAATAAAAAATGAAACGTGCAACCAACATGTGACCCAGCAATTATATTCTTGGCCATTTATGCCAGATAAATGAAACTTCTGTTCACGCAAAAAGGCTTGTACCTGAATGTTCATAGCAGCTTTATTCATAATCATGCCAAACTGGAAACAACCCAGACTTCTTTCAGTCAGTGAATGGTTAAACTAACTGTGCTATGTCCGTACCATAGAATACTACTTGCAGTAAGAAAGAACGCACTGTTTACATTCACAACAGCTTGGATGAATCTCTAGAGAATGATGCTGGGGAAAAGGTTCATCCGAAAGATTGCACCTTGTAGAACTCTACTTATAAAGAATTATTAAAATGATAAAATTGTAGAAATAGACAATAGATGAAGTTGCCAGAGGTGAGAGGGAGGCCCAGAGGGAAGTAGATGTGACTATACAAGGTATCAAAATAGATTCTTTGGTGATGAAATTGTTCTGTATCTTGAGTGCACACTGTCTATATCATGACTGTGGCAGTGCACTATTATTTTGAAAGAAATTATCATCGGGTAATCTGGATAAAGAGTACATGGGACCTCTCTGTATTATTTCTTAGACCTACATGTAAGTCTAGAATTGTCTAAAACTTAAAAGTTAAATTTAAAGAGTTAATTATTATAAATAATGAATTGATTCTAATATAAACTTTGTAATACTCTGGGAAGAATTTACTTTGGAGCTGTTTGTCTCTTATTCACCTTACTCCTAGTCATAAATGAGTGTTTCTCCATTTCAAAGTTTCTGGTTTTTATTTTTAGAGTTAATTAATTTACCCATTTGTCAAGCGTTATCTCTTCATATTGAATTAAGCAATTTTAATTAGTAAAAGAAAAATAATAAAACTTAGCAGTGTTTCAACCTATGAGGTTCTGAAAATTGATTACAATTAGAATTTTAGAATTTTCTTCCCCAAATTATATGAATTTCAGATCCTAGTGTTTGTTATCTTTATATTTTATTTTTAAAGATGATAAGTACAGTTTTGCTTTACTCATATTCCACTTGGAGAAAAAACATCTGGTCTCATCAAGGAGCAGAGGAAACATGGAAAAACAGCAAGTTATGACAAACAGAGGAGGCAGCATTACACAAAATAAATTTCACTTAAATTCGTCTTACTAACTGAGCAAATGAATTAACCTATGAGAAGCTATTTCTTAACCTATAAAATTGGTGTGATAGTATCTATTGTACTGGGTTGGGACGAGGGCTTCCTAACTTGTGAAGTGTCCTGCAAATGTAAGTGAAGTCTTATATGGTGCAGGCAGGACAAGAGTAACTGAAAAAGTCTTTCATACAAAATGGATTATGGGTGGTGTGACATTTATTTAAATTTTAGAAGACACATAAGGAGGCAACCTTAGGTAAATTAGTAAGATATTTGAGATCACGTTGAGGTTTTCAGCTATGAAAATACTGGAGGAAGTACGGAGCTGATAGGCCTTGTATGGGAGGGATTTTCACTTGTTTCTAACTTTGTACTTTATTAATATTTTAAATTAGTTATTCAGGTTACATTTTAAAATATAACTGGTAAAAATAAATATTTTTGAAATATTTATAATTCACTTGTATTTCCCCATGCCCTTTAATCCAGATATCTTTTGAGGCTTTAGTTATGTTTATTGATTTATAAAATATTTTTATATATTGATTGTTATGTCTTTTACACATTTTTTAATTATTTGTTTTAAATGTTCAACTATTATTATTAAAGGCTCAGGAATTTTTAATCTTTAGTTAAATTTTTATTTTTTCTTTGCTAATTTTTTATATCTTTAAAATTTCCTATTTATGTAATAAAAATATATTTGCCTCTATTCTTTCTGGTTTTCTAATTTTTTTTACATTTGTTGCTTTAATCTATCTGTCATGTATTTGATTTTATAGTGTGAGGAGAATATCTGCAACATTTTGACTTTCACATACTAGTTTTATCTCTAATTTTCACTTTAAATATTCTCAGTTCTTGATCAATAATCACTGAGATCGGCTTACATTTATAAATATTAATTTCATTCAATAACTTCAACTGTTGCTGCCACCAAAATTTTTATCAATATACTTGAGTAGAAATCAAATGAATTGATATACAAAAGTTCCTCCTTTATCCTTGGAGAATATGTTCCGGGACCTCCAGTGGATGACTGAAACTGCGGTTAGTACTGAACCCCGTATGAATTATGTTTTTCCCTACGCATACATACCTGTGATGAAATTTGATTCATAAATTAGTCACAGTAAGAGGTTAACAATAATAATAAGCTAGAGCAATTATAACAATATACTGTAAAGTTATGTGAATATGATCTCTGTCTCTCAAAGTATGTTATTGTGCTGACTACACGGATTTCAGTCCGCAGTTAACTGTAGGTAATGGAACTGCAGATAAGAGGGGATCTCTGTATTTACTGTACTCTTCTGCCTGTGGAGTTGCAAGTGTCATCTTTCTGCACAGCAAGAGCGATCATAGGCTGAGCACAGAAGCTCACGCCTGTAATCCTAACACTTTGGGAGGCTGAGGCAGGTAGACCGCTTGAGCTCAGGAGTTTGAGACCAGCCTGGGCAACATAGTGAGATCCTGTCTCTACAAAAAATAAGCAAACAAAAAAATTAATCAGGCATGGTGGCACACGCCTGTAGTCCCAGCTACTTAGGAGGCTGAGGTGAGAGGATCACTTGAGCTCAGGAGGTCAAGGCTGCAGTCAGTTATGATTGTGCCACTGCACCCCAGCCTGGGAGACAGAGTGAGATCCTGTCTCAAAAAACAAACAAACAAAGAAATCCCAAAAACTAACAACAAAGAAAGAAACCGAAACAAACAAAAGAGAAAGTGCCACCAAAAATTATCTGCAGAGAGTTAGCAACACATGGTCAGTGTGCTCTGGGAAAAGCTATTACTTTGGTGCAAAAGTAAATGCTGGTTTTGCCATTACTTTGAATGCCATTACTTTTAATGGCAAAACCAGCAATAACTTTTGTACCAACTAATGTTCACAGCACATAGGGAATTCCGTTACATTCACTATGGTCATCATGAAATGGAAAGAAAACTGAGATCTAAACATATTAGTGGCTAGCGCAAGTTTACCCAGCATGTTAGAGGCAGGACTTGTCCCAGGAAAAACTACTGCTCCTTTGCTGCTCAGTTTTCTTTCCCTAGCACTGTAAATAACCTGAAAACCGCCCATTCATCACAGCATGGATCTGAAACCTAGACTGAGTAATGACGCCGATTCAGCTCACGTGACTCCTGGGTTCTTCTTGTGTGGGAGAAAAATGGGATGAAAACATGGGCTTGTAAACTTTTTGGTATTTGTAAAACAGAAATAGCCACAAATCTGTTTCTTTCTAATGTATTCTCTTTTGTGCATTTAAAAAATCACTCTTCAAATTTTGTTTTTTCACAAGTTTAGCAATGAGAACTAATACACATGTAACACGACATCAGAGCAAGTGATTTGAGATTACATGAGAATGTTCCATTCGTTTATTATTTATTTTATTGACTGGCCTTAATGGAACTGGCATTCTTTATAAAAATGTTTCTATATCCTGTGACGGGAACATTCAAATGATTTTGTCATCGTTCAGGATCATCCCTTAAGGTTCTAGAAGTCAGTATTGGTGAAGCACTAGATTATGTAGAAACAATGTGGACTGGGGTGGTTAAAGGTTTAGTATGAATGTGATTAGAAATGTTAGAAAGCTACTCAAATACATTGAGATTAAGGGAAGAGACCCTGGCTACACGATCAAATAAGGCACGTATGTGCTTGTCTTTGAGGGAGGAGGTGACAGAAGTAAGAGTAAATATGTAAATTATCTAGAACACATTAACATTAATTATTTCTAAAGACATTGTATTCTGATGTTTCACATTTATTTGTCTAGAAAAGTTAGAATTATTAATACTAGAAGTCATAAAATGGAAATCAAACATTTCTGATGCCTCATCAGTAAGGCGTGTTGTTTTCTTCTTTTTTCCCCCAAGTATTTCACTATTCTTGCTGGAGGCACTGATGAATGGCCCGGCCTGGAACCTTCCAGAGGCATGGGGTGCTTAGACAATAAAACAAAATTCTTTGGCGGGGAAGAGATTGTGTATGCTTTTCTTTTATTGCTTACTAAAGGCCAACATTCTACTTTAGAGAGATCAATATTCCTGAATTGCAAACTTTTTAGAAGCCTAAAGGAAATGAATCCTTGTCGAGCTAAATGTTAACCCTCTCCCTGTTACTGAAAAGAGCAAAGCTGTTTTTCCCCTGCATTTTTTTATTATTATTTATTATTAAGTTCTAGGGTACACGTGCACAACATGCCAGTTTGTTACATATGTATACATGTGCCATGTTGGTGTGCTGCACCCTTTAGCTCATCATTTACATTAGGGATTTCTCCTAATGCTATGCCTCCCCCATCCCCGCCACAGGTCCCGGTGTGGGATGGTTCCCACCCTGTGTCCAAGTGTTCTCATTGTTCAATTCCCACCTATGAGTGAGAACATGCGGTGTTTGGTTTTCTGTCCTTGTGATAGTTTGCTGAGAATGATGGTTTCCAGCTGTATCCATGTCCCTACAAAGGACATGAACTCATCCTTTTTTATGGTTGCATAGTATTCCATGGTGTATATGTGCCACATTTTCTTAATCCAGTTTATCATTGATGGACATTTAACTTTGCTCTGCTTTAGAAGAAAGAAGAAGTAATCCCCCAGGAGGCCATGACTGGTTAGCTTTAGTTTTGTATTGCAACCAACCCTTTCTTCTTCTCTTAAAAAATATAATCTGGGTCTGGAGCTCTTGAGAACACAGTAAGACGTAAATATTTGCTAAGCATTCAAAGACCCCCCCAATCTCACATGTGTCCCTTATCTCACTGGGCCATGACTAAATTACCTCTTCTTTCTGAAGGCTTCAGCTTAAGTGTTATCTCTAGGGCACCTTCCCTGGCTCCTTAGAGCCGTTGGCCTTCCTGGCACGTGTTCTCAGAGCGGACTATTTTTCTTCTGTCACAGCACTTCTTATTTTATTCTTAATATTCACTTAATTTTGTCTTCTCTGCTACTCTGTAAACTCCATGAAAACAAAGACTATGTCTACTTTGTTTTAGAGAACAGTGGTTTGTGCAGATTAAGGCACCTGATAAATATATGTATTGCAGGCCTGAGTGAAAGTCATTAACCAGGCTCGCGCTATGCCCAAGGCCCTTGTCGCCTGGGCGGGCGTCACTACACTCACCTCAGACCTGAGGACATGAAAATTCAGAGAGCTGGCGCAATTTTCTCTGGGTTTGCAATGAGAGGTAATTCTGGTATTTTCAAACCCAGCCCTATATATCACCCAAGTATATGTTTCTTTTGCTATAAAATGCTTCTTTCAACATTTTCCTAAGCTCCAGATAGTTTTGGGAGGCAGGATATAGGAGGCCCCTGGTTTCCCATTCCCTATGGTCTTGTTGAAAACACTGCCCAGAGAAGTCTTCTTGCTCACTCTCAACTAAAATTATGTCAATGGGCGGTAGACTGAAGGTGGCACTCTCATCCTCTGGCTAACTCATAACTTTCTCTGGTTGTTGCAGTGGACAACCAGAGAAAACTTTCTGGGCTCTTGTTGGGGTGGGAGCTTTACAGTCTGAATTAAAGACTGGGGCCTCATTTTGGAATGCACTGGGATACACTAGGACCACAGATTGCCAACAGCTTCACTATCCTGGAATATGTGAAGTTTCAGAGTCCCAGGAGAAAAGTAAGCCTGTTCCAGCCTACCTCCCAGCCTCAAAGACATACAGAAGAGCTAACTAGAGCAGGTTTCTACTTAGTTCAAATGAAGCTCTGTGGCCCCAGGGAGTCCAGATCTGGCCCAGCATCTGTTTGGTATGGTCTGCAAGATAAGAATGGTTTTTATTGTTTTAGAATAATTGGAAAAATGTCAAAAGAATAATAACATTTCATGACACAAGAGAACTATATGAAATCCAAGCTTCCATGTTCATGAATAAGGTTTATTGGTACATAGCCACACCCATTTACTTACGTATTTTCAATGGTCAGTTTTGCACTAAACACTAGAGTTGAGTGGCTGCAACAGAGAATACCTACCCTGTAAAACTTAAAATATTTACGGTGTTGAGCTTTAGAGAAAATGTTTGCCAATTCCTACTCTAGTTGAACATCATAAAGAAGAAATCCATACCGTTAATCAGACAGCAAGGTTGTCTCGCCCAGCAATCTTTCCATTTAAAAATCTTCAACTACTAAAAGTTAATAATCTGGAAAACATTTTCATTGGTTCCAACAATAGCAGTAACCACAAGTGCAAACCTCTACATCTCTCCAACCTTTAAAACCGGAGTTGGGGGGCGGTTCCAAGATGGCCAGATAGGAACAGCTCCAGCCTCCAGCTCCCAGCGTGAGCGCCAAGCCACAGTTTTTCTCATCTTGTGGGCTGGGGTCACTTGTTCCCAGTTACCACGTCAGAGGATGGCACCATCACTGCGTCTGTGATCAGAACCTAGGCATAAGCTGCCTCCACTCTCCCACATGCAAAACTACTCCTCCAAGTTGTGGGTAAAGGAAGTGTTTGAAGACTGGGGTGCCAGCCGGTGTGAACCGAGGGATAGAAGGAGTGATGCAAGCAGAGATTGAAGAGACATGTGTGATTCTGGTCATGCTGAATCTTATGACCCACGTAAGGGTTTGAAATTTTACACTAAAAACAATGTAACAGTATTAAACTGCTTTAAGCAGGGAAGTGTCATAATATGGTCCTTATTTAAAATATGTAGTTGGGCTGCTCGTGGAGGATATGTCAGAGAAGGATAGAATAAGGAGCCTAGTTGGAGGCATTGCAACAAACCAAGCAGAAGATGCTAAGGTCTGATGTTAGAATGATGTTAGTGGAGAGTTAAGTGGGCCGATTTAAGATGCGTTTTGGAGGACGATTGAAAGGACTTGAGAAAGGAGGTGAATAATAATGTTATTTACTGGGATTAGAAGTTTGGAGGAAAGAGAATTGATAGAAAAATTCAGGACCTCTATTTTTGGTATATAATGTTTGAAGGTCCTATTAGACATCAAAATGGTATATTAAGTAAATGGTTTGTACTGGAAATAAACCAAGAGGAAACTGGAAAATAAACATGGTAAATTGTCTCTCTAGTTGCCATAGCAGGAGCTACTGTATCAAGAACCAAAAAGAATGGGCTTAAATGGCCTCGCAGGGACAGGAGTTCAGGTATGTCCTGTAATGCAAGGCTGATTGCTGACCTGGAGATCTTATATGGAACTTGGACTTTGGAAATACCATCAGTGAAAGAGCGAATAGAAAATTTTACTTTTGCACAGATGACAAATGAATTTGTCTATCTCAGCCTGAGTTCTGGGTACAAATGAAGAGTCATACCTGAGAATTTGTAACCACAGGCCTATCTTCATGTAGTTTGTAGTTTAAATACATATTGCCTGCTTGATTTAGTAAACCATAAACCCATAAGCGCAATTAATATTTAAGCATAGTTTATGGAGCCAGATCCAGAAATAATCAAAACAGTCAAATCCAGAAATATCTTTGATCAGACTAATCCTCTTGAACATAACAATTATAAACTCTGAATGAAATACTTTTTAAAGCACAACTATTAGAAGTCACTGAAGAATAAGGAGAATCAGGAGGAAACTGATTGAACCTGGAGGAAATTTGACCCTGGAAAGAAAAAAAATTCACTGAGAGCTACATTCATACCATTTTTGTCCTAAAAACCGTCCCTAGTGCACACATTGTGGTGATACCTAGAATTCAAGCAGAAAAAACAGTACTGTTTCATTTGGATAATATGTGAAAATATGGAGTTCAGGGTTGTCAGAGAGAGTGGAAATGGAGGAAAACCATCTTGAAAGGAGGGAGATACAGAGGAAAGAGCACACAAATCAAATATCTACTACCCACGTATATTTGGCTTGCCCATGAGCTGTGCAAGAGAATACCAGGAGGTTGGAAGAAAGCAAAAACATTAAGGCTGAAAAATCTAAGCAGAATTTTAACTGCTTCCCATCACAGGGGAGGCAGAGTTTGATGTCTGAATCTTGTCAAATTAAAAGAACTGGGCCTTTCCACTGAAATCCAAGAGAGATCGCAACTTAGAAAAAACTGTTTATCCCAACAATAAAGATGAGTTCTAAGATGAAAAGAAAACCTGGACATTTGGTATGATAACAAAAATGTAGCCTCCACATGTGCAGGGTGATGAGTAAGTAATTAAACTGCATTCAAGAACAAAAGTAAGCACTCTTCAGAATAGAATAACAAAGTCAAGAATCTCTGTAGTGTCAACCACAATGCCCAGTATACAACTTAAAATTACTACACATGGGAAAAATTAGGTAAAAGATGACAGAATCAAGAGGAAAAGCAGTCACTAGGAACAGACTATAAAACCTCTCCGATATTAGAATTAATAGATAAAAAATTTAAAGCAAAAAGGTTTTAAAGCCAAATTTAAAATACAAATTGTAAAATCAATGTGAACTTACAGCAAAAGATAGTCACAGCAAGTGAATAGGTATGGTATCCTGGTAAAGAAATGGAAAATATGCAAAAAGTCAAATGAAAATAAAATGAAAAAAGTGATTTAAATTGAAAATGAGATGAATTGGACTTAACAGCAAATTAGAGAAGGCAAAAAAAAATTCAGTTTGAAGAATTATCAACAGCAATCATCTAATTTGAAGAGAAAAAAAGATTTAAAAACACAGACTCAGTGACTTGTGGGGCACTTTCAGACAATATGGAATATTCTAATGTGTATAATTGAACTTCCCACAGGCAAAGAGGGAGATAATGGAGAATAAAATTAATTGAAGAAATAATAACCCCCAACTTACCAAGTTGTGTAACCCTTCATTACCTCATAGATTCAGGAAACGCATAGAACTCCAAACTTGGTAAGTGAAAAAGCAAACAAACTAACCACACCACATCTCCACATAGCACGGTCAAAATGCTAAACCCAAAATTCAAAAAGTTGAAGAGATTTCAAATTATCAATCCATCATCACACTTAGAATAACTAAAAAACCAAGAACAAAGTAACTCCACAGGTAGCAGAAGAAAAGAAATAACTAAAATCAGAGCAGAACTGAATAAAATTGATACCTAAAAATGCAAACAAAGGATCGACAAAACCAAAAGTTGGTTCTTTGAAATGATAAACAAGATTGATAGACTACCCTATATTTACAAAGAAAATCAGAAATGAAATAAATCATCAGAAAGGGAAAAGGTGACATTACACCTAATCTCACAGAAACACAAAATATCCTCAGAGACTATCATGGACACCTCTATGCAAACACACTAGAAAATCTGGAGGAAATGAACAAATCCATGGAAACGTACGATTTCCCAAGGCTTAATCAGTAAGAAATTGAAACACTAAACAGACCAGTAGAGAGTTTCAAAATTGAATCAGTTATAAAATCTACTAACCCCCCAAAAGCTCCATATCAGATGGATTCATGGCCAAGTTCTACCAGATGTACAAAGAAGAGCTGGTACCAATCCTACTGAAACTATTCCAAAAAACTTAGAAGTAAGACACCTCCCTAACTTATTCTATGAAGCCAGCATCACCCTTATACTAAACCCTGGCAAAGACACAACAACAACAAAAAAGAAAACTACAGGCCAATATTCCTGATGAACACAGATGTAAAAATCGTCAACAAGATACTAGCAAACCAAATCTAGCAGCATATCAAAATATTAATTCTCCATCACCAAATAGGCTTCATTCCTGAGATGCAAGGTTAGTTCAACATATTCAAATCAATAAATGTGATTCACCACATAAACAAAATTAAAAACAAAAACCATATGATCATCTCAATATACATAGAAAAATCTTTTGATAAAATCCAACATTCCTTCATGATAAAAAAAAAAAAAGGTCAAGAAACGAGACATTTAAGAAATACATATGAAAATAACAAGAGCCATCTATGACAAACCCACAGCCACATCATACTGAATGGACAAAAACTGGAAGCATTTCTTCTAAGAACTAGAACAAGACAGGAATGCCCACTCCCACCACTCCTACTCAACATGATACTGGAAGTCCTAGCCAGAGCAATCAGACAAGAAAAAGAAATAAAAGGCATCCTAATGGGAAAAAATATGGCTGAAATTCCTAAACTTGGTGAATACCTTTAACTAAACAGATCCAAGAGATCAATCTTGAAGAAGGTGAATACAAAGAAACTAGACTACACATCATAATCAAATTTCTAAAAAAGTAAAAATGAAGAAAAAGTCATGAAAGCAGCCAAAAAATAGTACATACAGATAAACAACGATAAGATTGGTGGACAATATTTCAACAGAAACAATGGAAGACAGGGGATGTTGGAATGTCACAAGAGACTGAAAGAAAAATAAAACTGCAACCAATAATTCTATATCCTTCAAAAGTATCTTTCAAAATTGAAGTATTAAATTAAGCCATTTTCAGATGAACAACAACAAAAAATTTCACTGCTAGCTGCGACTACACTCCAGCCTGGCAACAGAGCAAGACTCTGTCCCAAAAAAAAAAAAAAAAAAAAAAAAAAAAAAATTACTACTAGCTGATTTTTACCTTAAAGTATACTAAAGAAAGTCCTTCAGAATGAAGAAAAGTAACACCTGATAGTAACTCAAGCCTGAACGAGGAAGTAAAAGCATTCGAAATGGCAAATATATGAGTATATATTTTTCCCCTCAATTTGTATGAATTTCTATTGAAAAGTTTCTACATTTCGTCAAAAGTAATTAAAAATTAGCTTTAAATAGATTGTGATAAATTAAAGATGTATGTTTTAATCCCCAAAGCAACCTCTAAAAACAATTCAATGAAATGATATTAAAAGTGTCCACAGGGCTGGGCACGGTGGCTCACGCCTGTAATCCCAGCACTTTGGGAGGCCGAGGCGGGCGGATCACGAGGTTGGGAGATCGAGACCATCCTGGCGAACACGGTGAAACCCTGTCTCTACTAAAAATACAAAAAATTAGCCGGGCGAGGTGGCGGCACCTGTGGTCCCAGCTACTCGGGAGGCTGAGGCAGGAGAATGGTGTGAACCCGGGGGCGGAGCTTGCAGTGAGCCGAGATCGTGCCACTCACTCCAGCCTGGGCGACAGAGCGAGACTCCGTCTCAAAAACAAACAAACAAACAAACAAAAAACAAAGTGTCCACAGGCTGGTTGCGGTGGCTCACGCCTGTAATCCCAGCACTTCGGGATATTGAGGTGGTCGGATCATGAGGTCAGGAGATCGAGACCATCCTGGCTAACACGGTGAAACCCCATCTCTACTAAAAATACAAAAAATTAGCTGGGCTTGGTGGCGGGCACCTGTAGTCCCAGCTACTCGGGAGGCTGAAGCAGAAGAATGCAGTGAAAAACAGGAGGCAAAGCTTGCAATGAGCTGAGATTGCGCCACTGCACTCTGGGCTGTGGGACTTAGCGAGACTCTGCCTCAAAAAAAAAAAGTGTCCACAACAAATACCCATGCTGACAGGACGTTTGACAGAAGCCCTTGATTGCCAACCAGTGATGACCACTCAATATTTTAAATTAGAAAACTGCTTGAGATGGCTGCCAGGTAAACTCTTTTTGAGAGACCACTGTTAGCCTTTTATTGATCCCTGATGGAAACTGTATCTATTACTGAATGACACAAATTATTTTGAAACCTGGAATACTCTGCATGTAATGGGTTATATCAGATGAATACTCCAATTGGAAGCTAACTGCACAAAGGAACTGCATCAAAAAGAAATGGTGTATTCAAGAATATGTCACAGGGGAATCCACTGAAGGAACCCATTGCAAACACAAGCAAGTGGCAGTGCTGTCTAGGAGCCCCACATGCATCTCCCTGATGACTTACTTAACTTCACATCTGAATGAGTATCCCCATAAGATTAATATTGCAGGATCCCCAAAAGTAGCACAGCTTACACAATGTAGCTCAGATGTGGAGGGCCCACACTGGTCTCAAAGTTGGCTCCATTGCAGCCTGCTCATGGCTAGACAATTATTGAAGGGAAAGATTCATTCACTCAATGGACAGAATTCAGAGTGGCGTTCATAAATATATTAACAAAACTAAGTGATATTAACAAAAATGAGGTATGGATTAATATTGACTCTTGGGCCACAGCCAATAAATTGATGATATGATCTGGAATATGGGTCTTAGATGACTAGAAACAAAGAGAAATCATAGTAAGGGGTACAATGTTATGAACATTGTAGGCTTTGTAAGCCAGCTTCCAACGTGGCCCCAAAGAATTCCTACCTCATGGTATTTACAATCTTGTGTGGTTCCCTCCCTTGTCATATTAAGGATGGTCTCTGTGACCAGTCGAGATAACTTACTCATTTGGTCTCCCTTGTATCAGTCATTCCAGAAAAAGCCAGCTGCAGTGTCATTTCCAGCCTTATTTAAAGGCCAGCATGGTGAGAAACAACAGCCATTCAAGTGGGATGAAAAGCAGATCCACCAGCCACCACACTCAAGCCTTCAGGACTGCAGCCGTAACAGACAGCTTGACCACCACACTCCATGAAAGCCTCTAAGGCACAACCACCCAACTAGGTTGCTACTGAATTTCTTCTCCTCAGAAATTATGTGAGATAATAAGTACTATTATCTTACATTGTTTTGGGGGATCATTTGTTGCACAGCCGTAAATAATACAGATATAAAAAGAAAAAATCAAAGTGTGTCATGTTGATACTCAACAGTAAAACTTTCTTTCACATTTGGAAGGGAGGCAATAAAAGAATGTTCTAGTCCTCCCTGGAGGTGGCCTATTATGTACACAAGGTTAGTGGTCATGGGGGCATTCAGGCAAGTTAAGAAAGGCAGATCTCTCTGACTACCTCTCAGGCTCAATATGAGACTTTCATTATTTTTTCCTATAGGTTAACTATAAAGGATTTTATGTACTGAGAGGATACAGTTAGGCGGTGGACTACACGGGCCTTTGCCTGTGGACCCAGAAGGATAGGGATGGGTTTTGAATGTGCTGAACACTTATTTTGGAGTTGGATTTGGTAATGGGAGCAAATGCTTTGAATATCATCAGATGATTAGAAAAATAAATTTTATTTCAATTTAGATCCTCTACCGAGGTATCTTCATATCAAGGACCCTGTTTCACTGAGGATACAATGCAACGATAGGCTAAAGTGCCACATACAATAGGTATATATATTATACCATCCACAGAACGGTGGATTATTAGAAAACTAGCACAATCAAAACACCTGCTTACTAAATTGGGGAAATGTGTTGGAATGAAGGATTAAAGGAATGGTTTGTATGAATAAATGAATACGTGTCACAACTTCACATGTGTGACGTTAAGACAGATCATTGGACCAACTGAAAGATATATTGGAAATGGAAGAAGAGGGAAGGGAGAAGATATTGTCAGTTATGTAATCATTTTTACTCCTTATTTTTTATGGATACATAATATTTCACTTATTTATGGGATACATGTCAGTATTTGCTATACACATAGAATGTGTATTACTCAAGTTTGTTAGTGTATAGTTGTTCATAAGAGTTTCTGATGATCTTTTATATTTCTGTGGCATCAGTTGTAATGTCTCCTTTTTCATTTCCGATTTTGCTGTTTTAGCCTACTCTCCTTTTTTATTGGTTAGTCTATCAAGTGGTTTATTCATTTTAAAAAATCTTTTCAAAAACGAACTTCTCATTTTGTTGATCCTTTGTATTTTTAAAAGTATCTATTTCACTTACTTCTGCTCTAAACTTTATTATTGCTTTTTTCCTGCCAATTTTGAGTTTGGTTTGTTCTTGCTTTTCTAGTTCCTTGTGGTGCATCATTAAGTTGTTTATTTGAAAACTTTCCACTTTTTAATGTCGGCTCTTATTGCTCTAAACTTCTCTCTTTGCACTGCTTTTGTTGTATTCAAGTTTCATATGTTGTATTTTGATTTTCATTTACTTTTAGACTTTTTTATTCTCCCTTTAATTCCTTCTTTGACCCACTGTTCACTCAGGAGTATGTTCTTTAATTTCCATGTATTTGTACAGTTTCCAAAGTTCCTCTTGTTACTAACTTGCTAGTTTTATTCCCTTGTTGTCTGAGAAGATACTTGATATGACTTGGATTCTTTCAAATTTGTTGAGACTTTGTTTTGTTTTGTGTCTTATCATAAGGTCTATCTTGAAGAATGTTCCAGGTACTGATGAGAGAAGTGTGTGTTCTGTAGCTGTTGAATACAAGTTTTGCAAATGTCCATAAGGTCCATTTAGTTCTAATGTACAGTTTAAATTCAATGTGTATTTGTAGGTTTTCTGTCTAGATGATCTGTCTAATGTTGAGAGTGAGGTGTTGAAGTGGGGACTATTATTGTATTGAAGTCTACCTCTTCCTTTAAGTTTAAAAGTATTTGCTTTAAAAGTATGAGTGCTCCACAGTTGTATGTATATATGTTTAGGATAATAATGATAATGACTTCTTTGCCTCCTTCTACTATTTTTTTACTTAAAGTATGTTTTATCTGATGTAATTACAGCTATTTCTGCTCACTTTTGGTTTCCAATTGCATGAGATATCTTTTCCCAGTTTTTCACTTTCAGTCTATATGTGTCTTCACAGGTGGTATGAGTTTCTTGTAGGCAGCATGTAGTTGGTTCACTTTTTAATCCAGACAGTCTTTATCTTTTAAGTGGAAAGTTTAATCCATTTACATTCAAGGCTATTATTGATATATGGGGGCTTATTTCTGTCATTTTGTTAATTGATTTCTGGTTGTTTTCTTTTCTTTTCTTTCTTTTCTTTTCTTTCTTTCTTTCTTTCTTTCTTTTCTCTTTTTATTTCTTGTTTTTTATCATTGACTTAATTTTTGCATATGGTGATAGGTAGAGGTATATTTCATTCTTCTACTTACAGAGAGCTGACTATTCCAATACCATTTATTGAATAGAAAGTCCTTATCCAATTGCTTATTTTTGTAAACTTTGTTGAAGATGAGATAGCTGTGAATATGTGGCTTTATTACTGGATTCTTTATTCTGTTCTATTGGTCTATGTGCCTGTTTTTGTACCAATACCATGCTGTTTTGATAACTATGGCCTTATAGTAAAGTTAGGTAATGTGATGCATCTGGCTGTGTTCTTTTTGCTTAGTATTGCTTTGGCTATTCAGCCTCTGTTTTGTTTTCATAAGAATTTTAGAATAGTGTTTCTAGTTCTGTGAAAAAATGATTTGGTAGTTTGATGAAATACAGGTAGATAGCAATTCATTGATTGCTTTGGGCAGTATGGCCATTTTAGCAATATTGATTCTTCCAATTCATGAGCATAGAATGTTTTTCTGTGTGTTTGTGTCATTGATGATTTCTTTCAGCAGTTTTTTATAGCTCTCCTCATAGAGATTGTTAACCTTGGTTTGATGCATTCCTAGGTATTTCTTTTTTTGTGGCTATTGTAAATGGAATTGTATTCTTAATTTGACTCTCAGCTTGGACACTGTTGATGTGTAGACATGCTGTTGAGTTTTGTATGTTGAATTTTGTATCCTGAAGCTTTACTGAAGTAATTTGTTAGTTCTAGAAGCATTTTGATGGAGTATTTAGGGTTTTCCAAGTATGGAATTCTGTTGTCTGTGAATAGAGATAATGTCACATTTTGTTTTCTTATTTGGATGCCTTTTATTTTTCTTTTTCTTTCCTGGTTGTTTTGGGTATGACTTACAACACTATGTTGAATAGGAGTGGTGAAAATGTGCATTCTCATCTTGTATGAGTTCTCAAGAGGAATGCTTTCTGTTTTTCTCATTCACTATGATCTTGACTGTGAGTTTGTTATAGATAGCTCTTATTATTTTGAGATATGTTCCTTTCATGTGCAGTTCCTTGAGGGTTTTTATCATGAAGAGATGTTGGATTTTATCAAAAGCTTTTCTGTGTCTCTTCAGATCGTCATACGATTTTTGTTTTTAATTCTATTTATGTGGTGAATCACATTTATTGCTTCAAGTGGGTTGAACCAACCTTGCATCTCAGGAATGAAACCTACTTGATCATGGTGAATTGTTGTGCTGTTGGATTTGGTTTACTAGTGTTTTCTTGAGGATTTTTGTGTCCATGTTTATCAGGGATATTGGCCTACAGTTTTCTTTTTTAATTGTGTGTTTGCCAGGCTTTGGTATGAGGGTGATGTTGGCTTCATAGAATGAATTAGGGAGGTGTTCCTACTCCTCATTTTTTTTTGAATAGTTTCAGTAGGATTGGTACCAGCTCTTTTTGGTATGGGTGGCAGAATTCAGCTGTGATTCTATTTGGTCCAGATTTTTATTTATTGGTTGGTATATTTTTGATTGCAGATTCAATTTTGGAACTCTCCATTCATCTGTTCAGGGTTTCAATTTCTTCCTGATTCAATCTTGGGGGGTTGTGTATTTCCATAAATTTATTCATTTCCTTTAGATTTTCTGGTTTGTGTGCTTAGAGGTGTTCATAATGGCTGCTTAGGATCTTATGTATTTCTTTGGGTTTGGTTGTAACGTCATCTTTTTCATTTCTGATTGTGCTTATTTGGATCTTCTCTTTTTTTTGTCTTTGCAAGTCTAGCTAGCAGTTTATGAATCTTGTTTGTCCTTTCAAAAAACACACTTTTGGTTTCGTTCATCTTTTGTGTGGAATTGTGGGTCTCAATTTCATTCAGCTCTGCTCTGATTTTAGTTATTTATTTTCTTCTACTAGACTTGGGGTTAGTTTGCTCTTGTTTTTTAAATTCCTCTAGGTATGATGTTAGATTGTTAATTTGAGATCTTTCTAACTTTTTGAGGTAGGTGTTTAGTGATGTAAACTTTCCTCTTAAACTACTTTTGCCACATCCCAGAGATTTTGGTATGTTGTATCTCTGTTTTCATTTGCTTCAAATAATTTTCTATTTCTGCCTTCATTTCATTGTTTACCCAAAAGTTATTCATGAACGGGTTGTTTAATTTCCATATGATTGTGTGGTTTTGAGAGTTCTTATTGGTATTTATTTCTATTTTTATGCCATTCCAGGTATGAGATTATGGTGGGTATGATTTTGACTTTTTAAATTTTATTGAGACTTGCTTCATAGCCAAGCATGTGGTTGATTTTAGAGTATGTTCTATGTACAGCTGAGAGGCACACACATATATACACACACACACACACAAGACATATATAAATATAATATATAATATATATTATATATTCTGTGGTTGATAGAGTATTCTATAGATGTGTATTAGGCCCAGTTGCTCATGTGTCTAATTTAATTCCAGATTTGTTAGTTTCCTGGCTTAATGATCTGTTTAAAATTGTCACTGGGGTGCTGAAGTCTCCCACTATTTTTGTGTGGCTGTCTTTGTCTTTTCATAGGTCTAGAAATATTTGTTTAATGAATGTGAGTGCTTCAATATTGGGTGCATATATATTTAGGATAGTTAAGTGTTCTCATTGAATTGAACTCTTTATGCCTTTTTTGGTACCTATTTACTGCTGTTGGTTTGATTTGTGTTCTATTTGATATAGGAATTGTAATCCCTGCTCTTTCTGGTTATCCATCTTCATAATAGATTTTTCTCCAGCTCTTAACTTTGAGCCTATGGTGTCATTATATGTGGAATGGGTCTCTAGAAGACAGCAGACCGATGTGTGTTTTCTTGGTCCAACTTGCTACCCTGCACCTTTTAAGTAGGAGTATTTAGACTATTTTCATTTAAGGTTAATATTTGTAGGTGAGGTTTTGATGATATTGTGAGATTGTTAACTGATTGCTTTGAGTTTCCACTGTATAGTTGCTTTATAGGGTCTGTGTGCTATGCACCTAAGGGTGTTTTTATGGTGGCAGGTATTGTTCTTTCATATCCATGTGCGAACTCTCTTAAGGATCTCTTGTAAGGCTGGCTTAAGTAGCAAATTCCCTTAGTTACTGTCTGCCTGGAAAAATTTTTATTTCTCCTTTGCTTGTGAAGCTTAGTTTGGTGGGATATGAAATTCTTGTTCGAAATTTCTTTTCTTTAAGAATGTTAAAAATAGGTCCCCCTATCTCTTTTGGCTTGTAAAGTTTGACCAGGTTATTTCAAAAGATCTGTCTTCAAGTTCTTAGTTTCTTTCTTCTGCTTCATCTAGCCTATTGTTGAAGCTTTAAAATGTGTTTTGTATTTCATTCAATGAACTCTTCAGTTCTAGAATTTCTGTGTTTTTTTCATTCTTTTAAAAATTTTTCATTCATATCTTGAATTTTTTTCTGATTCTTTTGTATTACTTTTAAGAACTCTCAAAAAAAATGGGCAAAGGACAGGAACATTCACTCCTCAAAAGAAGACATACATGTGGCCAACAATCGTATGAAAAAAAGTTCAACATCACAGATCATTAGATAAATGCAAATCAAAGCCACAGTGAGAGACCATCTAACACGAGCCACAATGGCTATTATTAAAAAGTCAAAAAGTAACAGATGCTGGCAAGGTTGTGGAGAAAAAAGAACACTTATACACTCTTGGAGAAGAGTGTAGATTATTTCAGCCATTGTGGAAAAAAGTGTGAAGTTATTAGTGGAGACTGTGGTGAAGTTTTGCTGAGGACTGGAATGCCATATGAGCCAGTCTTTGGGCCATTGTGGTGGTAGCAGTGAGCTGAGCATGCCTGTTATTGGGCCCCAGCGTGGTGTACATTGGCACTGGCATTAGTGGGTACAGTTGGGTCAATTTTTGAGCCTCCAAGTGGCTTACTTAGGTGCCAGGAGTAGTAGTGGTGGGTGAGGTGGGTGGGTTCTTGGACCCCTGGGCAAAAGGTGTGGTAGGAGCAATGGCAGTAGCAACCCTCTGGGTCTAGAGCAGTACGTGCTAGTGGAGATGCAGGGGCTGTTGAGCCCTATGGCAGGGTGCAGTTTATTGGGGACCAGGCTCTCAATGACACTGTACTGCAGCTTCTTAGGGTTTGGGGGTGTGAAACCCAGTGTTCTCTCTCTCTCTCTGGAGCAATGTCATTGCATAGTCTTTAGAAAACTCACTTTGTTAGTTTTCTGGTCCATGAGGGTTGAGGAACTCCACCATGGCTAGGATTGCAGGAGTCCCCGATGGGAACACTGAGTATCTCTTTTCCTTTTCCTGCTTTGAGGAGTCTCTCCAGGCTCCCAGCCAATCCTGGCCGAGTAGGCTCCTGATCCCTCTCTTTTATTTAGGTGTTTCCTGTCACTTCTCTTTTGAATTCCGGTGTTCTCTCTTGGATCGTCTATTTGAAGTGTGATTACCTACTCAATATTTAAGTTCTTCTTTGTGGATGAGGTGAGTATGAGATGTCTCTATGGAGTCATCTTGAAGCCCCTCCTCAAAAATTTCCTTTCTCTTCACTTGACCTCATAAAATGGGTCCCAGATTGCTTCTAGAATTTCTATTGCTAAACGAGACAAAATGGCAATGCCTTTGAATATAATTGCCTAAGTTCCAAAGGGCATGATGATTGTCAACTTTCTTTCCTCATCTGAAGATCTTTAGGCTCCTGTCTACCTAGCAGATGAGATAATCCTATATGCTTATATTTATCCAGTTGTTCCCAGAGTCATTGGGAATGAATGAAAAGGAAAGTATAGGTTTGATTTATATTGCTACTAGCTTTATGGGCTAATCCTTTTGTTGTGCCTAATAGTTCTATATTGAGGAAGACATAGGTAAATTTAATAATAAGTGAAAAGAAAGCAAATGATTACTGAGGGAAAGGAAATTAATATTTGTATAATGGAATATTGCTTTAGTGTCCATGAGACTAGTTCAGGATTAGAAAATAGCATTACCTCTTAGTTACATTCCATATGTCACCTTCAAATAAAGCCAGATTATCAGACAGGACAGAGAGCAAACATATCCAACTATATACTATTTATAATAAATGTACTTTGAATAATACAAAGCGGCAAATAGGTTGAAAGTAAAAATAGTGAAAAAGATATATTATGAAAACAGTAAGTAAAACAAAGAAAAATTATCTATATTAGTATTAAAAATAGATGGTAAGGAGTTTTGCTACAGAGAGATTTTTACTATGATATTTAATTTAGCAGAAAGAGATAACACTGATAAACGTATGTGTGTCATAACGGAGTCCAAAATATATTAAACAAAACTGTCAAAACTAAAGGAAGAAATGGAAAAAGGACCAATTATAGTGGGAAATTTCAATACTCCTTTCTTTGTAATTGATGAAAATAGACAATCAATAAAGATAGAGACTTGAACAACACTACCAAACAAGCTGATCTAAATAACATGAATGGAATCCTCCACCCAACAACAAAAAAATACTTATTCTTTTCCACTGCACATGAATATTCATCAAGATAAACTATATACTGAGACTGGGCGTGGTGGCTCATGCCTGTAATCCCAGCACTTTGGGAGGCTGAGGCAGGCAGATCACGAGGTCCAGAGGTCGAGACCATCCTGGCTAACACAGTGAAACCCTGTCTTCACTAAAAATACAAAAAATTCACTGGCCAAAGAAGAAATCAAAAGGGAAACTAGAAAATATTTTGAATTCAATAATAATGAAAGTACAACATATCAAAACTTGTGAGATGTAGCTAAGATAGTATTAGAGGGTTCATGTATTGCTTTAAGGAATATTTATTGCTATAAGAAAAAAAGCATAAAATAATTATCTAAATTTCCATCTAAGAACGTAAATAAAAGAAAGCATATTAAACCAAAGGGAATTCCAATATCAGGAGTAAAAGAGTGGACATCCTTCCAGTTTCTATAGATAGTAAAAGAAAAATAAGAAAATCTCATGACAACTTAAAAGAAATGGTAGTATTTTTTTTTTTTTTTTTTTTTTTTGAGACGGAGTCTTGCTGTCGCCCAGGCTGAAGTGCAGTGGCGCAATCCTGGCTCACTGCAAGCTCCGCCTCCTGGGTTCACACCATTCTCTTGCCTCAGCCTCCCGAGTAGCTGGGACTACAGGCGCCCGCCACCGCGCCCGGCTCATTTTTTTTGTATTTTTAGTAGAGATGGGGTTTCACCGTGGTCTTGATCTCCTGACCTTGTGATCCGCCCGCCTCGGCCTCCCAAAGTGCTGGGATTACAGGCGTGAGCCACCGCGCCCGGCCCAGAAATGGTAGTATTTTTAAAGAAACTACATTTACCAAAACTGACTTAGGAAGAAACAGACAACTGAAGTGTCCCATATCAATGAAACACATTGGATTCATAATTTAAAATATTCACAAATAGAAATGTCCAGACTCAGCTGGCTTCATTGGTTAATTCTATCAAGTATTTTAGGAGGAAAAGAACCCACAAAAGCCATAAAAGCTGTTGCATAAAATTGAGGCAAAATAACCCTTCTCAACTCATCTTACAAGGCCAGTATTATCCTCGCACCAAAGCCAAAGAAATAAAAGAGAATAGAAAAGACAGAGAAATGTCCCCCACGAACATAAACACAAAAATCCTTAACAACATATTTTCAAAGAAAATGATACAATATGCAAAACGTAATAAGTTATAAACAACTGGGTTGTATCTCAGGAATTCAAGATTGTTTAATAGTTGGCAAATAAATCAATATATGTCATATTAACATATTGACAAATCATAATATTTCATATTAACAGAATTAGGGAGAATAAATAGAATTTTTCTCAACTGGGGTCAAAAAAGCATTTCGTAGAATTTGACTCAAACAGTAAAACTCTTAGCAAACTAGAAATAAAAGATAACTTCCTCAACCTGATAAGAGACAGATATGAAAAATCTACAACCAATATCACACTTAATGGTAAAAGACTGAATACATTGCTCTTGAGATTATGGACAAGCCAGAATCCCCTTTCAACATTGCATGGGAATTTCTGTAAGGTCAGAAAACAAAGCAAAGGGAATACAGATCAGAAATGAGCAAAATTAACTTTTTCTGTAGTTAACATGTTAACGCAGGCAGAAAATCCAAGGAAATCTACAGAAAGAAAGCTAAAGATAAGAAGTGACTTTAGCGAGGTACAAAAAACAAGGTTGAGGTTAAAAATACCATTGATTTTCTATATATCAGTGAGGAGAACACCTATTGGATGTTGAAATGAGGAACAACTCAGTTGTCAAAGCAACTCTGTTTACAAAAGTACAAATAAAATTCCTTTGAATAAACTTAAGAAAAGACAAGTGAAAAGTAAGAAAAGACGAGTGAAAAGTATACATCTTGTTCACTGAAAACTACAAAAACTTTTTGAGAGAAATCAAAGACTTAAATAAATGGAGAAATAGATCATTGTATATATTGTAAGACATGACAGCTAAGGTAGTAATTTCCCCCAGATTCAGCAAGTTTTTGTAGCAATTGTCAAGGGAGGGGCACCAAAATTTATATGAAATCAAAGGACCTAGAAAAGCCAAAAATATTTTGAAAAGAAAAACCAAGTTGGAAATTATATACCTTTTGATTTCAAGGCTTATTATAAAGCTACAGCAACCAAGACAGTGTGGTTTCGGCTAAAGCATTTTCTGCCTATGTGAACATGTTCCAACATAACAAAATAGAGTTGAAATAGACCCACATATATATGTTCAATTGATTTTTGACAAGGGCTCCAAGGTGAAAGCAGGCTCCAATGGTGAAAGCAAATTCTTTTCAAAGACTTGGTCTAAAGCTGTTGAATATGTGAATGATTAAAAAAAGGGGGGACAAAAGCAAAACTTACTTAGAGTACATCTCACATAATTCACAACTCTTAACTCAAAGTGTATCGTAGACGACATATAATATCCATAGAGTTTTCAGAAGGAAAGAGAAGACAATTCTCATGACCTGGAGTAGACAGTTTCTTAAATTGAGCCCCCAGCTCCTGCCAAATGAACCATAAAATAAATAAAAAGATCAAGTAGACTTTACTGAAATTTAAATTCTTTTCTTTAAAGTAAGAAAATGAAAAGGCAACTCTCAGAGTAAATACTTACCAAACACATATCTGAAGAATGACTATTATCAAGAACATACATTTAAAAAACACACTCACAACTCAAAAATAAGACACAAGCTTTTAAAAAATATTAGCAGAGGATTTCAAGAGACATTTCACAAAGTAAGTTATGTAAATGACCAATAATGTGAGAAGTTGGTCAACATTACTAGTTTTCAGGAAAATGAATATTGGAACCCCTAGGTACTCCCTAGAATAGCTAAAACTTTAAAAATAAAACACAAAACGTACAATCCCAAGTGTGAGAAAGAATGTGAAGCAACCATAACTCACACATTGCTTGTGGGAAAATGGTGGCACCACTTTGGAAAACAGTTTTGCAGTTCATTTTATAGTTAAATGTATACTTACCTTGTTATTCAGTAATTCTGATTCTAGGCTTTTACGCATGAGAATGCATACATTCATACTAAGACTTGGATGTATTCACACAAGCATTATTTAATGTAGTCAAAACTGGAAACAACCCAAATGGCTGTCAACTGGAGAATGAGTAGATAAAATACAGTGTAGTCTTAACATGGAGAAACACTCAGCTGTAAAAACGAATGAGCTACTGATGCACCCAACATGGAGAAGTCTCACAAGCGTCACACTAAGCTGCATGTACTGTATGATTCCATTGATAGAAAATTGTAGAAAAGCCAAAACTGTAGTGACCAACAGTTCATCAGAGCTTGCCTAAAACAGGAGTGGCAGTGGGGATGGGGAGATGGGGAGGAGGGACGACAGTGACAGCAAATGAGGAACACGTCTAGGTGGAGGAAATGGTCAGTATTTGGAGTGTGATTGGGCTGTATGACGATGTGCATTAGCCAAAACTCAACAAACTAGACACTATTAGGCCCCAGCAAAACAATTTAAATATGGGAGGCAAAAAAGTTTACAATAGTACAAATACTAAACATTAAAACTTGACAGTTGTAACTACAGTGACATTTCCAGAATTTTGTATAGATTTAAATGGTTATACTGTTAATAAAAAAAATTCTCATGGATTATGGGCTCATATCATGCTTTACAATCAAGCAACATGAGAAATGGGGGGATTAGCTCTCACAAAAAAGGGCTGTAATCAGCTGAAGCCACAGCTCTGAATATTCAGCTCAGTGGTATGGTGGCGTTAGGCCATTTTCTCCTCCTGAAGCTTCTGTTCTCTGAAGCTGGTACTATGGAGAATTCTCAGACCAGCTTCATTACTTTTGATGAGTTCTTCTATGGGGCTAACTGGGTCTTAGGATTCAGTTGACTGTTATGGCTGCTGGAGGAGGAATGGGGCATACAACTGGAACCCTCTGGAGATAGAGGAATGTCTCTCATCAAGATGTGTTAGAGGAGAGAAGAGCCAGAGTCCAAGAAGTGATAGTGGAGCTGAGATGAGAAGGTGGACTCTGGAGGGATGCAGGAGGAACACTGGTAGCTAATGGACTAGTGCATGTGTGCGTGTGTGTGTATGTGTGTGTGTGTGTGTGTGTGTGCAGAAGGCGATTCAATAATTATCTTTGCTTTGGGACAATGGCTAGAATAGTGGAGTAATTTGCTGAGGTAGGAACTATGGGAGAAGGAACCCATTAGGATGGGTACGCTGGGCACATTGAGGAGTGAGGTGGCTCAGAAGGAGACCTCCAATATGTCATTGGTAGTAGAGGTCTGGAGAAGGTGAAAGAGGCTTTAACTGGAATATTTGAGATTCATCCATGTAGATGAGATCATGGAAGTCATTAGCATGAAGAAGGCTGCTTGATGATCACGCCAGGATGGGAGAAGGCTGGGAGATGGAACTGTGGAAGCACTAATGCTTAGAGAAGATAAATCCGCAGTGAAGACTGAGGAGGAGAAGGGAGGCAGGAGGAAATTCAGAGGGAAATGAAGATAGCAAGTTTGGCCAGTCAAAGGACACCTTCTTAGTTTTTATTGACTCAGAACAAGTTACTTCCCTTCTCTGGACCTAAGTTTTCTCATCAGGCTGATTTTGGGTTAGATAATTTCTTGATCCCTTCCGGTTTTAAAATTCTCTCATCCAAACATGGTTTTTTATTGCCAAAGAAGCATTAATAGCTTAAACACATTTTGTGGTATCTTCATGAGAAATACGGCACATGTACATGCACATGCAAACACCTGAGAGAACAAACACCACTTCTATCAGTGTGGTTTGTCTCAAGGGAATGGCATAAAAAGATGGAGGAACAAATTGGTCAGTTAACCAAATGCAGCATCAGAAATACTCTGTTGACACAGCAAACCACAAGGAGTGTTGAAGAAGTGGCAATGTAAACTACTTTCTCTGCAAACGTCAAGGGATTAGAAGGGAACAGATGCAGGGTGGCCCAGTGGGTGTGGCCCCACCAAAGTCATGGCGACTTGGAGATTGAAAAATGAAAGGCAAAACCCCAACACAGAAAAGCTTCTGGGTTCCTGGCCTCTGATATCCACTGCTGTTTGGAAAGCTCAATTTTAAATATAAAGTAAAAGTTACAATCAGCTTTTAGCTGATTGATTAATGGGTTTAGCCCACAACCACTGAGAAGGCTGCTGAAATCAGTACATATCTCAAATTTACAATTGCTTTCAGCAAAACACCAGTGGAAATTGATGAGAGATTTAAAGATGATTTTTCTCCTACACTGATGCATTCTTCACATTGCCTCACTTCTCTTTAACACACTGTGATTATTAGCTAATAACTTCCCATTGGTGCTACCACATTTTCCTTTCAATTGATAGTGTAATACAGGCATGCTTTGTCTTATTGTGCTTCACAGATGTGGTGTTTTAAGAATTGAAAGTTTATGACAACCCTATGTTGAGCAATCTATTGGTGCCATTTTCCCAACAGCATGTGCTCACTTTGTCTCTGTGTCACATTTTGCTAATTCTCAAAATATCTTCAACATTTTTATTATTACTGTATATGTTATGTTGATCTGTGATCAGTGATCTTTGATGTTACTGTTGTAATTGTTTTGGGGTTCCATGAACCTTGCCCGTATGAGACAGAGAAAGTAATTGATCAATATTATGTGTGTTCTGACTGATTCACTAGTCAGCAGTTCCCCGATCTCTCTGCCTCTGCTTGGGACTCCCTGTTCCCTGAGACACACAATTTTGAAATTAGACCAATTAATAGCCCTATGATGGCCTCTAAGTGTTCAAGTGAAAGGAATTATTACAACATCTCTCACTTTCAATTAAAACTAGAAATGATTAAGCTTAATGAGAAGGGCATGTCAAACAAAAGCTGAGATAGGCTGGAAACATGGTATCTTGTACCTGCTAGCTAAGTTATAAATGCAAAAGAAAATTTCTGGAAAGAAATTAAAAGTGCTACTCCAGTGAACATATGAATGATAAAAAAAAAAAAAAACGTGAAACAGCCTATTGCTGATATGGAGAAAGTCTGAGTGGTCTGCATAGAAGATCAAGCCAACCACAACATTCTCTTAAGCCAAAGCTTAACCTGGAGTGTTGCAGGAAGTCAGGGACCCCAAATGGAGGGACCGGCTGGAGCCACAGCAGAGGAACATAAATTGTGAAGATTTCATGGACATTTATCAGTTCCCAAAATTAATACTTTTTTAATTTCTTATGCCTGTCTTTACTGCAATCTCTGAACATAAATTGTGAAGACTTTATGGACAATGATCAGTTCCGAAATAATGCTCTTTTAATTTCTTATGCCTGTATTTACTTTAATCTCTTAATCCTTTTATCTTTGTAAGCTGAGAATGTACATCACCTAAGCACCACCATTGTACAAATAGCTTATTGAACATGTATGTTTGAACAATATGAAATCTGATTGTAAAACATGGGCATTTGAACAATATGAAATCAGTGCACCTTGAAAACGAACAGAATAACAGCGATTTTAGGGAACAAGGGAAGACAACCAAAGGTCTGACTGCCTGAGGGCTTGGGCAGAATAGAGCCGTATTTTTCTTCTTGCAGAGAGCCTATAAATGGATGTGCAAGTAGGAGAGATATCATTGAATTCTTTTCACAGCAAGGAATATTAATACTTAATACCCTAGGAAAGGAATGAATTCCTGGGGGGAGGTCTATAAACAACTGCTCTGGGAGTATCTGTCTTATGTGGTTGAGATAAGGACTGAAACATGCCCTGGTCTCCTGTAGTACCCTCAGGCTTATTAGGATAGGGAAAAAATCCCACCCTGGTGAATTTGAGGTCAGACCAGTTCTCTGCTCTTGAACCCTGTTTTCTGTTGTTTAAGATGCTTATCAAGACAATACGTGCACAGCCGAACATAGACCCTCATCAGTAATTCTAATTTTGCCCTTGCCTTGTGATCTTGCTTTGCCCTTTGCCTTGTGATCTTTATTGGCCTCAGAAGCATGTGAACTTTGTTCTCCTGTTTTGCCACTTGAAGCGTGTGATCTTTGTGATCTATTCCCTGTTCATACACCCCCTCCCCTTTTGAAATCCCTAATAAAAACTTGCTGGTTTTGCAGCTCAGGGGATATCATGGACCTACTGATATGTGATGTCACCCCCAGAGGCCCAGATGTAAAATTCCTCTCTTTGTACTCTTTCTCTTTATTTCTCAGACCAGCCAACAGTTAGGGAAAATAGAAAGGACCTACGTTGAAATATTGGGGGTGGGTTCCCCCAATACCAGAGCAAGACCCTAACTCTCTTTAATTCTCTGAAGGCTGAGAGAGGGGAGGAAGCTGTAGAAGAAAAATTTCAAGCTAACAGAGGTTGGTATGAATTTTAAGGAAAGAAGCCATCCCCATAATATTAGAAGTACGAGGTGAAGCAGCAAGTGCTGATGGAGAAGCTGCAGCAAATTATCCAGAAGATCTAGCTAAGTCCATTGATGAAGGTCACTCCACTGAACGAGGTAGACAAAACAGCCTTCTCTTGGAAGAATATCACCTCTAGGACTTTCATAGCTAGAGAGAAGTTAATGCCTGGCTTCAAAGCTTCAAAGGACAGGCTGACTCTCTTGTTAGGGACTAATACATCTGGTGACTTTGAAGTTGAAGCCAATGGTCATTTACTATTCTAAACATCCTAGGACCCTTAGGAGTTATGCTAAATCTACTCTGCCTGTGCTCTAGAAATAGAAAAACAAAGCCTGGATGATAGCACATCTGTTTACACATAGTATTTTGAGCCCATTGTTGAGACTACTGCTCAGAAAAAAAGATTCCTTTCAAAATATTAGTGCTCATTACTATTCACAATAGCAAAGATGTGAAATCAACCCAAATGCCCATCAATGATAGACTGGATAAAGAAAATGTGGCAAATATACAACATGGAGTACTATGCAGCTATAAAAAGGAATGAGATCATGTGTTTTGCAGGGACATGGATAGAACTGGAAGCCATTATTCTCAGCAAACTAACACAGAAACAGAAAACCAAACACCACATGTTCTCACTTATAAATGGGAGCTGAACAATGAAAACACATGGACACAGGGAGGGGGCAACACACATGGGGCCTGTTGGGGGGATGAGGGGGCAGGGAGAGCATCAGGATAAATAGCTAATGCATGTGGGGCTTAATACCTAGGTGATGGGTTGATAGGTGCAGCAAACCACAATGGCACATGTTTATCTATGCAACAAACCTGCATGTCCTGCACATGCATCCTGGAAATTAAAATAAGAAAAAATTAGTGCTCATTGATAATGCACCTGGTCACTCAAGAACTCTGATGGACTTATAAATAGAGATTAATGTTTTTAATGCCTACTAATGCAGCATCCTTTCTTCAGCCCACGGATGAAGGAATAATTTCGACTTTCTGGTCTTATTATTTCATAAATACATTTTGTAAGACTAAAGCTGCCATAGACAGTGATTCCTCTAATGGACCTGGGTAAAGTAAATTGAAAGCATTCAGCATTCTAGATGCCATTAAGAACGTTCGTAGTCCATAGGAGGAGGTCGGATTACCAGCATTAACAGGACTTAGTTGATTCCAACCCTCATGGATGACTTTGAGGGGTTCAAGACTTCAAGTGGAAGAAGTGACTGCAGATGTGTTGACTATGGAAAGAGAATTAGAATCAGAAGTGGAGCCTGAAGATGTAACTAAATTGCTGCAATCTCATCATCAAACTTGAACAGATGAGGAATTGTTTTTTACAGATGAGCAAAGAAAGTGGTTTCTTGAGATGGAATCTACTCCTGGTGAAGGTTGAACGTGAGCATTGTTGAAATGAAAGTAAAGAATATTACCACAACCTAGTTGATAAAGCAGCACCAGTGTTTGAGAGGACTGACTCCGATTTTGAAAGAAGTTCCACTGCAGGTAAAATATTATCAAGCAGCATTACATGCCGCAGAGAAATCTTTCATGAAAGGCAGAGTCAATTGATGTAGCAAACTTCATTGTTGTCTAATTTTAACAAATCACCACAGTTAGCAGAACTGTCATCAACTACTACCCTGATCAGTCAAGACCATCAACATTGAGACAAGGCTGTCCACAAGCAAAAAGATTAGGACTCACTAAAAGATCAGGTGATCTTTAGCATTTTTTAGCAATAAAATATTTTTAAATTAAGGTCTGTATACTTTTAGACATAATGCTACTGTACAAAATAGACTACAGTATAGTGCAAACCTAACTTTTATATGCACTGGGAAACCAAAACATTTATGTGACTTGCTTTATTTCGACATTCATTTTATTGTTGTGGTCTGGAACTCAACTGTAGTATCTCCAACTTATGCCTGTAATCATAATTTTTTCTAGGATCAAATGATTGTAGACTTGCATAATGGTTATGTTACTTCAAATAGTAGAATATGTAATCTCAATGGCTAAAGGGGACTTAGCTTTGAGCCTATGCATTCTATGCATACTGAATAGTTTTCAAGGATGGACTGGAAATGGCTTGAATTGGAACCTCCTCTATCCTGGTGTGGCCCACTGTTCGGGCAAGTGAAGTTGGTCTTCAGGTTCCCCAAGACCCTCTCTTCTAAACTTCTAAATTAAAAAGAAGAATAAAACTTCCAAAGGACTCTATATAAATAATAGTTGAAATTTGAAGAAGCTTCTGTGTTATTTAAACAAATAGAGATTAGAAATAAAAGTATAGTATGCCTAAGTGTTGAGTATTATGAGAAGCAAATAGAAAGCTAGAATCATGTAGATTGGAAGGCCTGATACTAACTGCACTCTGCTATTTTTCCATAGTGATACTGAATTAAGTTACAAAATATATTTTCTTTTTCAGTTCCTCTGTGGTACAATAAGTGGAAGTAACATTGTTATGAGATCAAATTGTAGACTTCTAGAGTGTTCTGCTACAGTACATGTGGGAGTTCATTATGAACGTGTTTGTCTTACCCTGAGAAAACCTGAGAAAAGAAAATCTTTCTAAATGAGCTAGAGAAACACACATAACTGAAAAAATATATAAATAATAATCTCTCTACCTATATATGTTAAAATATGTTCTACCTATATGATTATCAGATGACAGCTGACATCAAGTATGCTGGATAACTGGCATGAGGTTATGACTTTTTTTCTGAAATATTTTTAGAATTTTCCAGTTTTTACAAATTCAAACCTAAGCCCAAAATGTACATTTGCATTTGCTGTATTTAAACCTTGAGAAGTTTTTCCTTCTTGTTGAATTCATGTCTATGTTTTACTTCCATGCTTTTCTAAGAACTAAAGGAACACTGTTTCAGGGTTTCTAAATGGAATTAATTTGCATATCTGAAACACATCTCTGCATATTTCTCTAGAAAAACCATGTAGGGTACTCTATTTGCTATATATGCAAAAGAACTATGGAATGTGGAATGAAAGATCTCTTCTTCAGTGGAATACGTTCTTAAGATTTTCCTAAAATTGATATTTTATTTTATTTTATTTATTTATTTTTGATGGAGTCTTGCTCTGTCTCCCAGGCTGGACTACAGTGGTGCGATCGCGGCTCACTGCAACCTCTGCCTCCTGGGTTCAAGCAACTCCCCTGCCTTAGCCTCCCTAGTAGCTGTGATTACAGGTGTGTGCCACCATGCCCAGCTAATTTTTGTATGTTTAGTGGAGATGGGGTTCCACCATGCTAGCCAGGCTAGTCTCGAACTCCTGGCCTCGAGTGATCCACCTGCCTCAGCCTCCCAAAGTGCTGGAATTACAGGCATGAGCCACTGTGCCTGGCCCTAAAATTGATTCTTAATCGTGCTTTTTGAGAAAAAAATTCCTAGTAGCTACAGTAAAGACAGATCAGCCGGTATTCCCAGATCATGTAAAGGACTTGGTCTTCATCACAGGACAGTATGTTATATAGCACTGAAGGGCATGGGGTGACAAAATCAAACAGATGCAGATGGCAGCATTCTGTTCAATTCTGTATTTGATTTTTATCACGACAATTCTGACACTGTGCAATGAGTTATGCAGTGCAAGAGACTGTTTTTTTCACTGTTGCATACCTCGCGCTTACCACAGCAATGAGCACTCAAAGGAGGTTGGACAGTAAGTATTTGGTAGATGAACTGAGGAAGAAACAATCGAAATATATACATTAGGAAGCGTGCCTAAACCTACATAAGAAGAAACCGATTTTATCTATTTATAGTCTTTTCAAGAGATTCCAACTGTGTGTGTCTCTGTTGGCCACACAGTGTCCTCCAACCCCAGACACTGACAGTCTCACAGAGGCAGTCCTGATGGAAACGTGGGTAGACTGTAGATAATGTGTTTTCTTTTAGAAGTTCAAAAAGTGATAACCCTGAAAATGAAATGTTTTTCAGAAATCCCAAATCTAGATGGAAACGATTTCTTCTTTAGATTTCGTGAGTCAAATTCCATTGCTTGGGCACGAGTGCAGAAGAGTGCAATGATTAAAAATGTGACTAGAAGGGTCGTTGTCCACTGACGTTTGAGGGATGTAGTTGCTAGTCTGACAGAGGTATCATCATGGAAGTGATGCTTTGGAAGGCGGGCTGTGGGCTCGATGCTTGGGAGGCGCTGAGGACGGCTGCTTGATATTCGAGGGAAAGCTTCCTCTTTAAGTCTCTGGATAGTCAACAGAAAGCCATCACAGGCTTCAGATATATTAATGTATTTTAGAACTACCAGTAATGTTTTCAGCTTTGTCGGCATAAACTTTTGATAATTTTTCTTAAATTACTGAAGTCAAATAAGAAAGGTGTCATTGGCTGCCTGCATCCTGTTGGCAGTGTGGCCAGAGCACCCAGTTTCCTTTCTCTCTGCAGCTGGTCTGGGGAAATTGCTATGGGAGAATCATGGCACATCAGAGCTCACTTCTGTGATTCCAGTGAGGCTGCATTGCTTCCGACTTGACTCTAGGATTGGTGTGTGTGTGTTATTTTTTTTACAGAGTTATAAGAAGAGGAGGAAAAGAGTAGAGTGGGTCAGTTAGCTTATAACCAACGCTGTGCAACAAAAGATAGTAGGCTCCACGGTGGGGCTTTGAAGGAGGCTTCTTTGTGCCCTCTCAGACCTCAAGCATGATGGCTTTTAAAATGCTTGTGTTGGCCAAGTCACACATTCAAAGTGGAGCAGGTGTTGTGGTGCCCACACGTGTCTCCTTGCTTACTGCTGCCGTGCCCTGGCCTGGCTTACTGTCCGCTCCTGCATTCCTTTATCTATGGGCTTGTTTTCTGGCCACCAAAACCCACGGTGTTGGCCCATGCAACAGAGCAGCAATGGGGTTACTTTGATGTGTTGGGGAGGGAATTAATATCCCATAGGAGTCGTTCTCAGCCAATGAGAGAGGTGGAGGATAAATCTCTTCAATATTTCATCCCTTGGATGCAAGGCGAGGCCTCTGGGCCCATGCTCTGCCGTGGTTCCTGGAGCTTTCTGGGGCCTCAGGGCCTACCGGTCTGATGCGGCTGCACGCACTGGCTGTCTTTACTCCCTTGTCTCATGGCCCTGCTCGCACTGTGATGTTTCCTTCATCTCCCCAATAAACTACCTGAGCTCAAATCCTTGTCTCAAGGCCCACTCCTGTGAGGACCAAACTAAGACATTATGCAAATCAAGTCACTTTTAGTGACAATCTGGAGCGAGGCTGAGCAGCTGCAGAGAGGACGCTCATTAGACCCACAGACCGCTGCCCGGTGCTGTGAAAGTCTTCGACCTGTACCACTCTCTGTAGTTACAGCAAGCACTACTAACAAAGCGAAAGCAACCTTCCTTAACCCAGTTTGATGATTTATCTACGTTCACTCTTTCTACATATTCTTTTTCAATATTTAAAAAGTCCCAATGAGATGAACTCTAGATGTTGATTCTTCTATATGAATTGAAGCTGTGCTTGAGAAGGGTAAGAACATTACAGGATCAGCTCCAAAGGATCTTGATCATTTTAAATCTATCCCCATAGGAAAATGTGGCCATTTCCATGGTTGTTGAGGTTGTCCTTTTCAGGATAAAGGATCATACTATATTTCAGGTAAAAACTCACCTTTAGAATAATGTCTGTTATTTCTAATGTTTTGCCCATTGGTTCATGGAACAAAGATTTATTCTGCACTAACTCTGTGTGAGATCTATAATGGACTCCAGTGATTCAGATGTTTAGGGAAGTATTTAATGAAGAAACATAGCTCTAATGCTTTAAAAATTTTATTAACAATTTAAACTCATTTCTTCCGTAGGAAGTGTATTTTCTCTGCTCTAAACACCCAGATCACTTATATTTTATCATTCTGATGGCATTTACATTTTAGCTTGCAATTTTTTTTTTGTAAATATCTTCTGTAAATAGTCTCTACTAGATTGTAAACTCTTGAGGAACAAACCATGTAGTATTAGCTTTGTTGCTCTTACATTGCTTAAAATATACTCTACTTAAAATAGAAGCCAAGTAAATATTTCTTACATAACTCTTTCAGGTAATATTCCTTCTAAAACTTAATATTCCTTCTAAAACTTGTTCATGATGAAACTTAGTTACCACTTTCATATCCATGCATAATTTATTGAGATCATCTTAAACTTTCTTCTCAACACTTAGGCATTTTATTATTTAGAGAAACACAAGAAAACAAGACAACTAAATATCATGTTCCTTCTTAGTGATTAGCGTACTGGGGGGATGGGGTGGGAAGGTGAATTTCTGCTTTGAGTTAGTACATAGATCAATGGTCTCCACGTTTCTCCCCGTTGTTAAGATTCTATAAATTAGTTAGTAGGGGAAACGTGCTTATTGATAGCTGAGTAAGACCAGTGAAAGAGAAGGTTCTTCTTTTGCTATTAAGAGCACATTCCCATTTAGCTTATGTAAACTTAATGGTCATAAAAAGCACTTCCATATGATGAGTGCATCTAGATAATTCTACTAAAAATCTAATGCCATTGCCAGTATGGAGTTTAACCATTCAAGCACCAAGAAATTTGGTGAAAAGTCACAGCTAACTGGATTATTTCTTGAACTTTACTTGATGAATACTTTTGAGTGAATGTGGGTGACCACATGGATTTCTTATTCACCTGGATTTTTAAAGGAATAGGTGGGTGAAAGTGAATAAATCTAGCCTGGGCATTGATGAAGGCGTGACAGTCTTTGAAGTGAACAGTAGGGATATGAGTGTGATTTACTATTGTTATCATCATTGAGGTTTTATTGGTTGAGGATCAGTAGACAGAATTTGAATTTGTACACAGTTCTTAACATACGTATCTAAAATAATCTAAGAAGTCATGTATATATATTTTTTACCACCAGAAAATAGTGCAGGATATTTAATTGTGGGAGGCTTTGACAGTCTCGGGCATCAGCCTCCTCCTGCCGCTGGAGGTGCTGAGACCCGCGGCAGGGGCGGTGGGAGACCCCATGGAACCCGACTGGGACCCGGCTTCCTCCTCCCCACCAGACCGTGCCAGTGAGCTCCTCCTCCCCGGCATAATTATTGTTATTATGGATTAATGTGGAGAAAGCAATCCTCATAAGAATCAGGGTTGCTGCTGTAATTGCCTCTAGTTGGCCTGGAGGGCTCCCAGCCAGCGTTAGGCCAGTGTGTCGTCAGGCCAGACTCAGAGGAGGCAGCGTGGCACAGCACCTGGTAAACAGAAGCGGGTCATCACCTGGAGACCCCAGCGGCAAGTGGGCTGCCCACCAGGCCGCCAGGAAGTCTGCAGACAGCAGGGAGCCCAACCAGCAGGAGGGAGTCCCAGAGAGCGAGGACCTGCGGGACTGGGCCTTTAGTGAGGCTGGTGGGCGTTATCCCTCGGGCCTTCCCTTGGGAAGCGGTGGTTGGCTGGCTTCAAGAAAACACACTTGATGGGGACCTTTCTTACCTGACTCTGGGCTTGGTCAGGTTTCATCGGGGTCAGCAGCTGTGAGATACGCTGGGGTTGGTGAGATGAGGAACCAGCTGTCTGCAATGCATGGGAAGGGGAAGTTTTAAAGAAGCTAAAGATAGAATAACTGGGTGTGACTGGATTTCAGACCACTTATGGCAGGCCTAAAAATGGGTGGTGAAGCAGCATAAAATTTTAAGAATTCACTGTGTGCTTAGATATTAACGAGACCTGGCACCAAACCTCTCAGATCAAGTCAGATGGCGTAGTTGAATAGAGGGGAACTAGACACAGGAAGAGAGAAAGGTGAGCAGGAGCTGGAGGAAAGGATTGTGTTTATGTGCCAGGCTGTGCTAGGTACTCTTCTCACACGTGTAATTTCATTTAATTTTCAAAGAAATTTTGCAAAGGAGGTATTTCTTCAGGCCCACTGGTGGAGCTTGCTGGAAGTCTGAATAAACTTGTTGAGGGGTCAGTCACATAACTTGTAAATGAGAGAGCTGACCTCAAACCCAAGCCTATGTGACACCAAAGCCCTTGATTCCAACAGGACACAAGAGGGTAGGAAGGAGGGAGGATGAGAGGGAGGGAAGGAGGGAGAGAGAGAGAGAGAGCAGGGAGGGAGGGAAGGAAGGAAGGAAGGAAGGAAGGAAGGAAGGAAGGAAGGAAGGAAGGGAGGGAGGGAGGGATGGAGGGAAGAAGGAAGGGAGGGAGGGAGGAAGGGAGTGAGGGAGGGAAGAAGGAAGGGAGGGAGGGAGGAAGGGAGGGAGGGAGGGAGGGAAGAAGGAAGGGAGGGAGGGAAGAAGGAAGGGAGGGAGGGAGGAAGGAAGGGAGGGAGGGAGGGAGGAAGGAAGGGAGGGAGGGAGGGAAGAAGGAAGGAAGGGAGGGAGGGAGGGAGGAAGGAAGGGAGGGAGGGAGGGAAGAAGGAAGGAAGGAAGGGAGGAAAGAAGGAAGGAAGGAAGGAAGGAAGGAAGGAAGGAAGGATAATACTGGTAAATAAAGGGCCACAGGAGGGTGGGAGGGGGTGGACGGAGGGAGGGAGGGAGGAAGGGAGGGAGGAAGGAAGGAAGGAAGGAAGGAAGGAAGGAAAATACTCACGAATCAAGGGCCACAGCATGGTAGGGTGGACACAGGCAGGAATGCCACCGGGAGGTGCTGGGTGGCTTAGCGTCCAGTTTGGGTCTTGCAGATCCACTGCACTCACAGGGTGACAGGAGTGGGTCTCCTGGAGGGTGCTGTTTTCCTTTTCCTCAAATCACCTAAGTTGAGCCTGGCAAAAGAGTATTATTTTGAATCAGTTATTGTGGGGAAAGGGCACGGAAAATTATTAGGATTGTCTTGAAATAGTGAAAAGGATAGTAAAAAGGATGCTCCAAGGAAAAAGTTTTATGTGCCTGGGGTGTTTTACTTGGCCTTGGCTTTCCATGGCTGAAATAGAATCAATCAAATTCTGAAAATAATTATTAAAATAATTATCCCTCTCTTGAGAGAGGAAAACTGATTAGATCCAAAGTTGAGAAGTCTCCACAGGCAGATGGAGGAACCAGGAAGGGCTGGGCCATCGGTAGGCCTTGCAGCAGGCGCTGGGCTGAAGCCTGCGGGATGCTCCCTCTCTCTTCCCTCTGATGCCTGTGAGAGGGCCTTGGGCTCTGGGGGGGCCTCAGTGGTTAATGTGCAGTTTGTAAATGCACTTGCATTTATGAGCAGGACATCAGGATGCATTATTAATGCCCAACTGAGAAGAATAACAAGAGGCTTTTGTGGTTTATGCAGTAAACTGTGTTTTCACTTAAGAGTGGAACATAGTAAATACAAATTGATGATACAGGCAATAGTAATCATAAAACCACAGCACAGGCAGGCTGACAAGAGAGGTCCCGTGCCAATTTGCAGCTATTTCCATGGCACGCATTTGCCTTTAGAACGCTTCCATCCTGGGTAGCTGGGCATCAGCAAATACTCCTGTCACTTTAGGAAGCTTTGTTTATGCACAGATCTCTGAGTTACTGTGGTCTAGAAAGACCAATTATTGTTCAGATATAATTTGGCTGACAACTTATTTAATGGTTATTATTTTGAGAACACAGCTCTTTCATTTTTAAATAATGTGATTAAGAATATGATGATTGAAACCAATTTTTCTTTTTTTTTTTAAATTTCTAATAATAGAAAAATACTAGTTCTTATTGAGACAACTTTTTTTTTAACCCTTCTTGTTGTTCTGAGAGAACCTGGTGTTTATGAAAACTTTAGGGTTTTCAGCAACTAAAGAATATGCATGTCAACAAAGAGTCAGCTTGGACATGCAGGCCTCTGGTACATGAATCCTTGACATATGAGTCATTGGACAGCACAAGTGGGCTTTTCTGGCTGTCCCCACATTGCTGAAGCCACAGCTACCGGAGCCATGGCTCTTGGTCAGGACCATCTCAGCGGCAGTTTGGGTAAAATGGGTTTCTATGGGCTGGCCAGGTAGTCTAAATCACCATGTGTGGTTACCTTGGGGAAAGCGACGTTAACTGCAAACAATCAGGTTGGAAAGGGTGATGGGAGTGTAACCCATTCTCAGGTTGGGAGCTACCCTGAGTGACTCATCAAGTTAATTCTGTGTCGGCTTACTTCTCAATGTGACACATCAGAATATCTCCCCAACAAAGCCCTTGAAAGAAAGCTTAAGGTCAAGATACAGAAAGCCCAGCAGCAGTTCTCATGGGGTTCTTCAAAACAAACAAACAAACAAAACTGTTTCTTTCTATATATTTGAAGATTTCAGATATTTGTCTAAAATTTGCAGTGTTATGGATGTCAGATTTACAAATTATTTTCTTTTCACTCATCATAATCTTCTATGCTCTTTACAGAAAGGAAAAGCATATCCCAAATTCCATCTTTGTCATTTTTAGCAATAAACAATCAATTTAGGAACAAAGAAAAGACCCCATGTACATAAAAGTAAAGAGATTGGTTGATGGTGTGTTTGTGTCATGCAAAATGTGGTCTATTTTAATGAAAACAAAGAGCACTAGAGATTTTACTCTCTTGTGTATTACTTATTTTTAAATTATGCATTGCTTTCATTTTCTTAAAAACAAAAGATGGCATAAGTGATCACATAAAGAACTGGGCAATTTATTTGGGGGAAATTTCTCGATGAGTAGTAAAAAACAAATTTGCAAAGCGTGTAAAGGTTCAGCTGCAGAGCCATCCAGCTCCAGAGATCGTCTTTCTGATTTGTCCCAAGCCTTTCCAACATATTCACCTCTCTGGCTCTGTCTTTCTCTGACACTCTTATTTATGAAGTTGTTCTTTAGTGATCACAGAAGCTGCCCAATATAAACATTTCCCATTTCCTTTTCATAAACCATAGAAAAGTATAAGAAGGACTGATATTTCTGAATCTCTTTGTTCAGAAATCATGGAGCTGGATATAGTGGTTGCATGACTGATTTCTGAGGATAAGTGGCTAAACTATTTAGAAATGAAAACTATATGCTTTAATGTTAGATTATGGTTTTGCATTCTTTAGTTTGTCATAGAATTTATTGCTCTGAAGAATGATTACATGATGTTTTCAGATTAGGGCCAGATGTATATCCAGAATATAAAACTGCAGAGAGAAATGTGTAACATATGGTCTGGAATTCTTAGGAAAGTTATGAAACTTCTAGGTCTCAAGAATTATTATGACCTGAATGTTACAAAATGAGGTCACTTTAAAGATATTTATACTTTTTAAAATTGCAGTTGTGTCATTAGCTGAAAGAGAATGAGATACTGGGAGGTTTGGGGGCCAAAAACTTAGTGGCACAAGCTTCTCATCTCTGTAGAATGTGTGTTATATTCTTACCCCAGTGCCTGCAAGCCTGCAGCACCGTCTTCACCATGGAAAGAGGAACGCATCTGCTCTTTATGAGTGGAATTGCTGCTCTTCGCTAAGCTAGCTCCATGGTTGGTGGAACTGGTACCCAGAGACTCTAGGATGACTCTGGAGGCCTGGATTATTTTCCTTCTTGAGGGTTGTAGCTACTTTCAGATTAAGTTTGAGCACATTGCTAGGTGTTACGGAGAAAATGTCTATGTCCCTCCCAAATCCATGTGTTGACGCTCTAACCCCTACTATAATAGTGTTTGAAGGTGGGGACTTTGGGAGGTGATTAAGATTAGATGAGTTCACAAGGGTGGGGTCTCCTGATAGGATTAGTACCCTTATAAGCAGAGACACCAGAAAGCTCCCTCTTTCTCTCCCCGTGAGTGCACAAAGAAGAGACCATGTGTATAGCGAGACAGCAAAGAGGCTGTCTTCCAGCCAGGGAGAGAGTCCTCTCCAGAACCTTACCTTGCTGGCGCCATGATCTCAGTCCCAGCCTCCAGAACTGTGAGACAATAATCACTCAGTCTATGGTATTTTCTTATGGCAGCCTGAGCAGACTACAACATCAGGTGTAAAAAGAGAAGATTGAACTAAATAAAGGAGACTTTCTTACCCTCTGTAGTAGGCTGAATAATGGCCACCCAAGATAACAGGTCCTAATCCTTGGAACCTATAAATGTGACCTTATAAGGAGAAAAGTTCAAGTTAAAGATCCTTTTTTTGTTTGTTTTTTGGAAACGGAGTCTTGCTCTGTCGTCCAGGCTGGAGTGCAGTGGCGCCGTCTCTGCTCAGTACAACCTCCGCTTCCCGGGTTCAAGCAGTTCTCTGCCTCAGCTTCCCAAGTAGCTGGGATTACAGGCGCTCACCACCATGCTGGCTAATTTTTGTGTTATTAGTAGGGATGGGGTTTTACCATCTTGGCCATGCTGGTCTTGAACTCCTGACCTCGTGATCCACCCACCTCAGCCTCCCAAAGTGCGGGGATTTACAGGCAAGTTAAAGATCTTAACATGGGAAGATTATCCTTAATTATCCAGGTGGGCCCTGCATCCAATCACACATGTCTTTATAAGAGAGGGACAGAGGGAGACCCCCCATACGCAGAAGAGGAAGAGGGTATGTGACCATGGAGGCAGGGATTGTAGTGATGTGGCCACCAGGAACAAGAGGAAGAAAGGAGTGGATTTTCCCCGAGGATCTCAGGAGGGACCATGGCTCTGGTGACACCTTGCTTTTGGACTTTTGGCCTCCAGAAATGTGAGACAATGACTTTGTTGTTTTAAGCCACTCGGTTTGTGGTAATCTGTTATCTGCCACAGAAAACTAGTACCCTCCAACTTCTTCCTTCTTCTGGCTACAGGGCTTGTTAACTGGATATGCAAAGCTCTTACCTTGAGGTTTGGGCTTCCCTCTGTAGGTAGCACAATTCCAGCCTTAAGCCTGGCTGTCTTATAGAACAGGAGAAGGTCTGAGAGAAATTATTTTACCCTCTGGGTAACTGCTGACAATAATATGTCTCTTCTCAGGCCTAGAGATCAGACTCAAGTACAGTATGTATGATAGTATTTGGCAATTTAGCCTTTTGTTATTTCTATAGGATAGTCCATTGACTGTGTCAAGGGTGTGGTGCAGAAAAGATAGCGGATGATAATTAGAAAATTACTCTGCTACCAAATCACATCTTAATTCTTTGAAAGAGCTATATTAATTTTCTTTTTAATATTTCTGCTGTGCTTTCTGTTTATGGCAAAGAATGCTTGAGGTGATGTTTCTGGAGTATGAACCTATTATATGGCAACCAGACAAGTAGAGAAAATGTTAGTCTAATAAGAGCCTCAACATTATCCTTTTTCTATAAATTATTCTAATGTTTGGATTAGAGGAAAGCCATTTGGTTGTTGGAAAGGTCATTTTATTCTCAAAGGACCAAGAGAAGGGGGTCCTCTGAGAACTCTTTTACTCAAAAAGGCCAAAAAAATCCGGCCAAAATTAATTGGAAGTTTAATTTTGAATCTCTGTTGGGGATTTGGCTGAGGATCAGCCCAATAATGGATAGCACATGCATAAACTCTTTTGCTACCTCCATCTTCTCCTCTGGATTTCCTTCCTTTTTTTGAGATCTGCATCGAAAGTCTTTCGAGTGTCTATGCTTGTTGTTCACATTTGCCAGGAAAAAAACAGTATGTGTCTTGTTCTTTTGTCAGTCAACTTCTTGTGAATGTTATAGACGGCTGGGCCAATCGCCCAGTTCCTGATTTTTCTGCTTTAAATGATCAAAACTTAAAGCATAAAGACTAACAAATACCACTCGTGTCATTTTCTAAAATCTTTCTGTAATCTCTGAAGCTACTAATTAATTACTCATGAAGAAAATAAAGTATAAACCAAAGCTCTGCAAATCCCTGCCTTCCTGTTTATGATGAGAAACTTTGAACAAATAAATATTTCCCAGAGTTAATACCTGAGAAGTTATGCTAGAGATTGCATTAAAAAAGTATACTCCACACAGGGGATTCAACTGTGTGCTAGAGTCTCATTGTTAAATTATTTCATTTCCCCCATCTTTGGCTTTTTGGGGGGTTACCCACAATCTAGTTAAAGAATCGCTTATATTTTGAATTCATTCAGCATCTGAAGCATTCACATCTTTGCCATGTGTTAAATTTGAGTAAAGCCCTTGAAGTGTGATTACAGAAGAAAGGATGCTAAAAAGAGAGAGGAGAATATCTCCCACATGTGTGGACAACCAGTATTCAGGGACCAGAAGAGCCAACAGTTCTTGGCCGCTGTTCTGATAGAGGCCTGGTTTTGGCTAAATCTGAGATGTGCAAGTACAATATGCAGCAGCCCTGGGGAAAGCGCTCAGGCTTAAGCAAGCCCTGTCAAGGAGATTCTAGACATCTTAGTCATCATCTGTGTCTGGAGCTCAGTAATTCCCGGATGGGTCGCACAGTATGACTGAAAAATGTTTCTCAGCTCAGAGATGTCAACAATGCACAGTTTTTCCTCCATAGATTTGTCCACCTTAATTTGGTGATTGCTACTAAACAGTAAGTGTTTACTGTTTGTACCAACCAGAAGAATTTTAAAAGTTATTCATTAGAACAGTTTTATTCACTCAGTCACGAACACTCCCAGACATGTGTGGCCTTCTGGATTCTGAATAAGGTGAGTCTCAAAACATGTACAAGCAACTTGGAGGCTCACAGTACATTTTAAAAATATAAATAGTACAGGTCTTTGCATGTTTCTACATTTAGATCATTTTACTTCAGAAGTTCAAAAACCTGTGCAGAGAATATATCACTAATGTAACATTAGGGCCTGATGAAGTGCTGGAGAAGCCAAGAAATTCACACCAAGGCTAGAACACCACACTTCACTCATCCTGATGAGCTGCCCACTTAGCGTTTTCAACAATGAGCGCCATCTGTCCACTAAGCGGACAGCTCATCGTAAGAGACCATGGTTATTGGCTAATGTCACGTGTTTCTATTCCAGAGAGTTACAATTAACAGCACCAGTGATCGCTGTAATGCAGTGCTCGAGGTTTCCATGAATTGAAGCTTTCTGTTTTGTAAGTACCTGGTGCCAACCAATTGTGCAACTGGAGCTACCAGAGTTAAAGTTTTCTGAATTGTTAACAAACTAAGTAACATCTTTAATTTCCTAGAGGAAATTGGGAGTGTTCAATGCATAAAAATGCCATTCTCCTTATCTAAAAATTAGCGAGATTTTAATAAGTTTAACATTTATCTAGCGTCTATGTGAGATCCTATGCTAGGGATAGATGAGTATAGCACATAGAATTTCTTCGGGGGAGAGAGACAAAATGAAAAAGACATTTAAGCTGGCCGTGGTGGCTGATGCCTGTAATCTCAGCACTTTGGGAGCCCGAGGAAGGTGGATCACAAAGTCAAGAGATTGAGACCATCCTGGCCAACATGGTGAAAACCCATCTCTACTAAAAATACAAAAATTAGCTGGGCGTGGTGGCCGGCACCTGTAGTCCCAGCTACTTGGGAGGCTGAGGCAGGAGAATCACTTGAACCCTGGAAGTGGAGGTTGCAGTGAGCAGAGATTGCGCCGTTGCACTCCAGCCTGGTGACAGAGTGAGACTCCATCGCAAAAAAAAAAAAAAAAAAGAAAAAAGAAAAAGACATTTAAATAAAATGTTAAACAATCAAATATATAGGAGCAATGGAAGCAGAGATTTGGGGACACTGAGCTCAGCCTGAGGAGGCCGGGAGAGGCGATGCCTAGCCTGAGTCTTGAAGTATACATAGTAGTTTAGCAAATACAACTGAGAAGGACAATTCACAAAGAAAGAAGAGCATAAGCAAAGGCCTAGAGTCATACATGTCTATGTAGGCATGATAGCTTGGAATTTTGGGAAACAAAATGCAATCTAGAAACTAGTGAGAAAGCAAATGTGGACATCTGGTCATAAGAAACCTTGGATTCCACGTGGAGAATATTGGTCCTTGTCTTCCACATGTTAGAATGGTCATTCCAGCAGTAATGGAGACAGTAATTGCAATGCCCCAGGTGAAAGAAGGTAAAGGATTAGGGTGGAGTAATCTGGTAGAGATAGAGAAAAGAAGATTCATTTAAATTTCTTTATAGTTTTGGTTTCTTCTCTAAGTTTACAGTGTAGTAAATCATAACTGGGTGTGAGGTGGGTATATAAAAATAGCTATATTATAAGACACGTTATCGAATTTCAATACTTGTATGATGCTGTAGTAATCAAAATAGAAATTCAATAGGGAAGTAAATAAACTTGCACAGTAAAATGAACTCCAAACCCAAACTCTGTTTCACCACACACACACACACACACACACACACACACACACACACACACACAGTGAAACTTCTAAAAGAAAATGTAGGAGAAAATCTCAACACATGAAAAACTATTCTGGGGCTGGGTACAGTGGCTCACACCTGTAATCCCGGTATTTTGGGAGGCCGAGGCAGGTGGATCACCTGAGGTCAGGAGTTCAAGACCAGCCTGACCAGCATGGTGAAACCCTGTCTCCACTAAAAACACAAAAATTAGCTGGGTATGGTGGTGGGCGCCTGTAACCTCAGCTACTCAGGAGACTGAGGCAGAAGAGTCATTTGAACCCAGGAGGCGGAGGTTGCAATGAGCTGAGCTCAGGCCATTGCACTCCAGCCTGGGCAACAAGAGTAAAACTTTGTCTCAAAAAAAAAAAAAAAAAAAAAAAAAAGAAGAAAAAAACAAAAAGGAAAAACTATTCTGCATGTCAGGAAATCCTGAAGGCTGGGCTAACTCCTCTAGGGCAGCCCCCATAAATTGTACTAGGAGCTCTGTAGGGATTGTGGAGAGAGGGATGCTCTCTCTCCCTTTTCTGGTTAGAACCAATATAAAAGTCACAGTCTCAAGGCGTGTCATGTGACTCCAATAGGCAGAAGACAGAATAAAATCCAATGAAGCCAGTAAGGTAAGCAGAATTTTTGTTCCCATCCTTTGGGAAACTATGAACATTTTAGCTAGAATTTATATATAAAAAAAAATAAAACTGTCGCCCTTTTGTCTCTTGGTCACAATAATTATAGAGTCAGCTATTGAAGTACAACATTTTTAGGATATAGTTTCCTTCTGATAACATAAGCTAAAATAATTGCATCATTTTAAAAGTTAAAATAGTATGTAAACTATAATAATATTTTGTAACAACACTTTAATCCATTTGCTTTTACTTCTATATAGATATCTGGAAGTCATCTATCCATGTTCAATACGCGATTACTGAACTACTACCTTGTGACATGCACTGAGCTACTTGATCAAGGCTAAAGAAAAAGAAGTGATTTTGCCATTAATCACCTGTAGTAATCTTGCAAATCTCTTGATGTTAGTTTATTCATGCATCTAAAAAAAAAGAAAAGAAATTTAGCCAGATGTCCTATGAGGTCCTTGCTGATTTTAAAATTCAATATACGTAATGAGTGAAAACATCTTTTCAATTGTGCCTTAGAGTCTGGTTCTTCCATCCCTTTGGAAATAGTATGTGACCTAGAAAATAATTCTTGCTCTGTCACTTTTTTCTTTGCTTTTTATTTTGTATATGGTCTGAGAAATCTTTACCTTCCACAATGTGCAAAGATTTTCTGCTACACTTTCTTTTAGAAGTTTCACTCTGTGTGTGTGTGTGTGTGTGTGTGTGTGTGTGTGTGTGGTGTAAGAGAGTTTGGGTTTGGGGTTCATTTTACTGTGCAAGGTTATTTACTTCCCTATTGAATTTCTATTTTGATTACTACAGCATTATACAAGTATTGAAATCAGATAACGTGTCTTATAATATAGCTATTTTTATTTTTCAAAACTGATTTAGCTATTCTTTGTATTTCCAAATGTGTTTTAGAACCACCTAGTCAATTTCTACTAAATATGTCTGCTAGGATTTTGAATGGGATTGAGTTGAATCAATAGATCAATTTTGAGAGAACCAAAGACTTCACAATACGAAATCTTCTAATCCATGATTATGATATTTTCTGTTGATAGAGATCTTTAATTTTTCTCAGTTTTCAGTGCAAAATTCTTGCTCATATTTTATTAAAGTTATTGCTAACTGCTTTATTTTTTCATAGTATTGGAAAAAGCTTATTAAATTTTTAGTTAATTGATTTTTTTACATTGACTTTGTATTTTGTGGCCCTGATAAATTCACTTATTAGTTCTAATAGTTTTTGAAGACCTTTTAGGAATGGCAATATATTTAATCTTGTCTTTTGTGAATGGAGTTTTACTTAGCACTTTATAATCTGTATGCCTTTTATTTCCTTTTCTTGCCTTATTTCACTGGCTGGGAACTCTAGTACAATGTTGAGCAGAAGTTGTAGGAACAGACATTTTTGCTTTATTTCTGAATTTACATATGATGTGTTGAGCCTTTTCGCCATTGAGTATGATGCTAGCTGTAGGTTTTTCTTTTATGTCCTTTACTCAGTTGAGAAAGTTTTAATTTTAGTAAGAATTCTTAACAAATTGGTGTTGAATTTACTGAGTCTATTGAACTAATCATATGCATTTTCTCTTTTATTTTGTAAATGTGTTTAAATTACACTGATTTTTAAATATAAATGAACCTTGTATTTCTTTGATAAACACCACATGGTTATCATGCATTATCCTTAATATACATAATCACTGGATTTTAGTTATAAAATTTTGGGTGTTTTTTTGCACTTACGTTCATGAAGGATATTGTTTTTTGTTTTCATTTCTTGTAATGTCTTTGTATCAAGGTAGTGCTCCCCTTGTAAAATAAATTAGAATGTCCCTCATCATCCATTTTCTAAAAGAGTTTATTAGGAACTGTATTATTTATGCTTTAAAGGTTTAATTAAATTTACCAGTGATGATATTTGGGCCTGGAGGTTTCTTTCTGAGGGTTTTAATTATGAATTTAATCTCTTTAATATATTTTCTACCTTAATAAATGGAGCACAAAAATTTGTGTTCATTTTGGATATTTGTATCTTTTAATAATTTTGTCTAATATATTAAAGTTGTTATTTATAATAATTATCCTTTTAATATTTGTAGGATCCATAGTGACATCTCCTTTTATGCTTCTAATCACGATAATTTGCGTCTTCTCTTATTTTCTCCCCCTAGATCAATCTTGCTAGGGGCTTGTCAATTTTATTGATCTTTTTAAATAGCTAGATATTGGTTTCATTTATTTTCTTTCTTGGTTTTTCTATTCTACTTCATTGATTATTCATCTACTTCATTGATTATTTCCCTTTGTTTTTATTTTCTTTCTTCTACCTACATAGGTGTACTTTTTCTTCTGATTTCTTGCAGTGAAAACTGTAAAACTTAATCTCTATTCTTTCTTTTCTAGCATAAGCATTTAATTTCTCTCTAAGCATTCTTTTGTCCATGCTTGAAAAATTTTAACATTTTGCGTTTCATGACAATTTTATTTAATCACTGAATGATATTCTTCGTGATTTCTTATTTCACCTGTTGATTGTTTCAAAGTGTTTAAGTTGTAAATATTTGGGATTTTCCTATATATCTTGTTGTTGGTTTGTAATTCAATCCTATTTTGGTCAGAAAACACACATGACTTGAAACTTTTAAATTTGAGACCTTAAAAAAATTACTAAGCATATGGACCATTCTAGTAAATGTAGCTTACATACTTGTAGAGAATATGTATTCTGTTGTTGGGTGGCTGGGTGGCTCTGTATATATCAGTTTACTGTAGTTTACTGATAGTGTTGTTCAAACATTCTCTGTCTTCACTGATTCTTTCGTTGAACTGGTCTGTTAAGTTGCTGGCCCACAAGCTGTCAGATTAAGAATGATTTTTATATTCTTAAAAGGTCACACACACACACACACACACACACACACACACTCAAAAAGAATACATCGAAAGCCTGAAATATTTACTCTTTGGTCCTTTAGGAAAAAAGTTGGCTGACTCCCGTGTTAAAATATATAATTTGGAGTGTGGAATTATCTGTTTTTTTTCTTTAATTGGATCAAGTTTTGATTCATGTACTTTGAAGCTTTGTTAAATTGATAACTTGCACATCTTCCTGATGATTTGACTATTTTATCATACTGTCTATCTTTATCTCTGGTAATTTTTTTTGTCTTTAAATTTGTTTTATGTTATATTAATTGAGGCCTATAGCCTTCTCGTGCTTACGTTTGCATGGCATATCATTTTCTATCCATTTACTTTCAGTATATCTGTATTTATACCTAATCTATATTTTTGATGGACCACATATAATTTGATTGTTAAAATGCATTCTAATAATGTCTTCATTTAGTTGCATCATTCAGCTTATTAACATTTAATGTAATTATTCTGTTATAGAAAAAAACCCAAAAAACTAAAAACATTTAATGTAATTATTCTAATCATTAGATATGAAGATTTCATGTTATTGTTGGTTTTCTATTTATCCCCTCCCTTGTTTGGATTGTTTGAATACTTTTATAATTTCAATCTAATTTTCCTGTTGACTTTTAGCTATGTTTCTTTGCATTATTGTAGTGATTGTCCTAGAGGTTATGGTACATAACTTTAGCCTTTTACTGCCCACTTGAAGTTAATATTTTACCACTCCCTGTAAGACATAGAAACCTTACAACACTGTATGTCTACATATACTCACATTCTTGATGCTATAGTTGTTTATGCTACACCTCTACTTTAAGTGGCAAATAAGTGTAAAGGAATGTGACTCATCTACCATTTCCAGTGATCTTCATTCCTTTCTGAGAATCCAAGTTTCCATCTGGTGTCATTTTCTTCAGTCTGAAGACTTTCTTTAGAAACTTCTATAATGATTTCCTTAGTTTATCTTTTATCTGAAAATATTTGTATTTTGCGTTAATTCTTTAAGTATCGATTCACCAGTTATATAATTCTGAGTTGTTCAGCCTCTTCTTTGACCACTTAAAAGATGTTGTTTCATTCTCTTCTGGCCACTTTGACTTTTGATGAGACAACCCCACTAGCTGAATTGTTTTCCTTTATTTAATGTGTCATTTTTCTCTTTCTGCTTTCAAGATTTGCTCATCCCTTTGACGTTGAAATTTTTGATTACGATGGACTTCGTGTCTATTCTGTTTGGTGTTTGTTGATCATCTTGTGTCTTTAAATTTCTGTCTTTCATCAGATGGGGACATTTTCAGTCAGTATTTCCTGAGATGAATTACTTTTTCCCCATTACCTTTCAGTTCTTCTGGTACTCTAATTAGATTTACGTTGCTTGGTTTTGTATTATTTAACAAGTCAGTCCCTGTGGTACTCTGTTCATGCTTTTCATTTTTTAGCTTTTATTTCTGTTTGTCTTAGTCTGTTTTCTGTTGCTTATAACAGAATGCGTAAAACGGGCAATTTAAAAGAAAAGGAATTACTTTCTTCAGGTACGGACACTGAGAAGTCCAAAGTTGAGGGGCTACATCTGGTGAGGGCCTTTTTGCTGGAGAGGACTCTGTAGAGTCCCACAGTGGTACAGGGCATCACATGTTGAGAGGGTGAGCTTGGTCAGGCCTCTCTTTTCTTATGAAGCCAGTAATGTCACTCCTGTGATAACTCGTTAATCCCTGAGTGGATTAATCCATTCATGAGGACAGAGCTAACATGACATTGTCACCTCTTAAACACTCCACCTTTAGATATGCCACATTGGAGATTAAGTTTCAACATGAGTTTCTGAGGGGACAGATATCCAAACTATAGCACTATTCTTCACATCGTGCTGGGTCGTATTCATTGCTCTGTCTTCAAGTTCACTTACTCTTTCCTCTGACATCTCCATTCAGCTATTACATTTATTCATCTAGGACCTAACTGGGACCCAATAGCAACCAAGAATTGATTTTTTAAAGAAGAATAACTTATTGCAGATAATTTATTTTTCAGTTTTAGAATTTCCATTTGGCTCATTGTTATTGTTTCTATTTCTAAGGTGAGATTTCCTAAAATTTCACTTATTGAGAACATATTTATTGTACCCTCTGAAGATAATTATCACAGCCACTTGAAAATCTTCAATTATTAGTTTTAATATCTGAATCATCTTGGGGTGATTCACAGGTGATTTTCTTTTCTCTTGAGAATGTGTTCCCTTTTCCTGGTTCTTTTTACTTTGGTCATTTTGGACATTATAACATTTTCTCCAATGCTTGTTTTAAGCATTTAAGCATTTAAGCAGGCAATTGTCTTGTTTGAACTTGAACTGAAAACTTTATTAGATGGTGGCTCTGTTCTCAGTTTAGGTAGTTTGTCATTTGCTAAGCTGCTTTGAGTTTATTCTACGAAGGCAGGTTCCTAAGTCACTCAGAGATGTGGGTAGGCATATTTTGGAATCTCTTCTTGGATTTTTCTGTTCCAAGTTTTTCCCACTTTAAATAACAGTTTTCCCAAATCAGTTTTCTAATTTCCCAGGTCAGAAAAGTTAAGTTTTCTCTGCTGGTGTCTCCGCCACCTCATACACTATGCCAACAATACTTGTACCCAAGCTAAAGGCCATGAAAATGATACCTCCCTTGTACAACTACCTTCCTCTAAGTATGTATCTCCACTGCTGTTATGTCTGCTTCTGCTCACTCCTGATGATGCCTTCAGTCTGGTACAACAGAAAACACCCATTTCGTTTATAGCAACCTGGATTAGTTCAGTTTCAACCAGGATCCAATAGCAAACCAAGAGCTGGTTTTTAGAAGAAAAACTACTTGCTGAAGAGAGTAGAGCTTTGTTGCAAAACTCAGGGGCATTCTCTGTGATTTTCCTACTGGAATTTGCCACAGGAATTTGCCACAGCCTCCCAATAAACTATAGACACATTGAGGGTCTTTTCAATTCACTGAATCATAAAAGCTAAGGGGCAAGATATCTTGCCCTGTAGTCCAAAAGATTGCTTCATAAATGAGTTAGAACAATACATTCAAATATGGAAGTGTTCTCTTTAAAATTTAATGGGCCAATTAAGCACAATAATTTTTTAATGGTAGGTGTTCCCAGTGTAGCAAATTGTCTTTAACTAGGGAGGTGATATTTGACCGTGCCCTAGACAAATTGGCCTCCTGAAGTTTTACGGGATTCACTCTTCATCCTTTGTCATGCATATGCCTTACCAGGCCATCTAAGGTACCTATGATTACTCTAGCATCAGGTCCCGTCTTTGTGATGTCACCAATGCAGTGGACCAACAAAATATCCTTTGTTGGGGGGAGGGGGATGATAGGATCAACATCTCTGATTATTGAATTTTTCATGGCAGGAAGCTATAGAATTGATGTAGTCTTGAGATAAGAACATAAATGTGTGCCAATAATCTAGACAAGTAAAAAATAGATTCTAGTGTTTTCTGCTTATTGGAATGTGAGGAAAACATTTCTTCTAGGTCAAGAACTTACTAAGTACCTGGTATGTGTCGATTTACTCTGGGAAAAATATCCAAAGGAAATAGCAGCTGCCAATGGAATTAACAAATAGTCACTATGATAATCCACTCTATATCCAGGATTTTGTATTGTCTTAATGGAAAACTTTTGCAGAATAAATTAAATTAGAAATAGAATTTTGTTTGTTTTTTTTTTTGATTGTGTACCATTCTCTGTCAGGTCATGTGTTGTAATTGGTCCCTGGTGTATTCTTGGATCTGGCTTTATTCATGTTTTTTTGTGGAATGAGGAGTGGTAGAGATGGAGAGTAGTATCACCATATCTCAGTTCTTTGGAGGTGCCATTTACGTGGGCTGAGATCAAAACTGTGCCTTCTGGAGTCCTTCCACCGATGGCTCTATGGGCAGTCAGTGAGAGAGTTGGAACTTCCTCACAAGGTGGCTAACTAACACAGATAAACTCATTTCAGGGCCTTCAAACAAGTTAAAATCCACAAAATATGAAGAAAAATGAATAACAATGTATCAGGGAATTAAACTGAGATGTTATACAGCCAGGATCCAAAAATTCAGAAGAAATATCCAGTCTGCACTAGCAGAACCCCAAGGGTGCTGCTTAGAATCCAAGACAAAATGTTTTGGAAACTGTAAGCTCTACTACAACTGATGCCGAACTACCTAACACCCTTTCCCCTATGTTTACCCGAAGACTTCATTTCTCTTCATGTCTTCTACCTCTGCTGCCCTCTATTACCTCAGAATTCTTGTATGGGTTCATCTGCTTAACAGTAAGTTGACCTCAGAGGAAACTCTATTTGCAATAGAGACTGGGAAAGGTAGTTTTCATCTTTCCCAATTTTGATATTACAGCAAGAACAAATAAAAGTGAACAGAAACAGGTGTTGAATGACCCAGTCTACAATATTTACCACAGTTGACTTTGTAGCCCAATCACCTTTCCATCACACTTCCCATCATTTTTAATTGAAAAGTATTTTAAAGTGCTCATGACTTGTGTCATTGATAGAAATCCTTAGTATTAGCCCATGTTGAAGACTGTAATTCTTAATGCACTACATTTTTGTTTCAGACAAAAACAATCTAGGAGAGATGGTACTTTAGTAGGTACTTGGAAGGTGCAGCCTGATGTACTAAGGCTTTTTCTCCTAATTGTAGCTCTGAGATAGCAGAGTGATAGAACACAAAATCCTTGAGGGGTAAAACCAAAGGAAATATACAAACCCCACCATCCTTCCTTATCTGCCTCTAGTTAATGATTGGAGATTGTACTTGAGTTGGCAGAGAGTAGAAAAAAAATGAAGATACATAAATCCACTTTATTGACAAACTCTTGAGCATTATTAAAGACAAGCAAACAGATTTTAAAAATATCATGGACCTTTGAAAAAGTACCCTAAATCCAGGCAAAGAGAGCACTCTAACGGAATCAGAGGGCACATATGAATCTAGAAAAAAATCTAAAAGAACAAAATTTAAAAAACTCTTTGTAATCATAAACAGAGTAAAGGAAAATATAGCCTCTATGAAAAAAAAGTAAAATATAAAGAGGCAAGCAACTGTAATAAATAACAAGAGAAAGGGAAGAAAAGGGAGATGAATGAGATAGGAAGAACTTCTAGGGTGCTAAAAATTTCATAATTAAAATCCATATATATTCATGTAAAAACCAGAATTGGTTCTACAGAAGATCGTATCAATAAAAGTGAAGGATGAACTTGAGAAAAACTTTCCCCACAATACAGAAAAAGTAATCAAAGATGGAAAAATTATGAGCATAGTGAATTCTTATGATTTTATATTGCCTTGACATCCATTTGAAATACGTTTAGCTTTCTCATATCAGAAGCAGGGCTCAATCACGCTTGACACAGTTTTTAGTTCTACACCTCCTCCCAGTTCCTCAGTATGGTCTATCCAGGTATCTCCTTATACAACTGCCTCCTGGTGACCAGGTGGTCACCTGCTTGACTGGCCCTGCTGAGCGCCACACCCTGCGTGGACTGTGAGACATGCTGCAGTGAGCATCGCGTGGAACTCATGCTCGTTTCTTTCAAATCTATCAATGAAAACTTCTCTCCAGAAATGTGTTTAGACACTATCCTGAACCTTAATAAAGGTATTGACCCATGGATCCCTCACTCTCTTTCCCTGCCTGATCTCCCTGACCTCAGTGTGCAGCCTCTGGGCGTGCCATGTGCCCTCCAACCTGTAAGTAATAAAATCTGTATTTCTATCTTGTACTTCTCCTAATTATTGAAGAGGTGTGCTCTGTTTTAAACATTTTAAATCAAAACAGGTCAGGTGCAGTGGCACATACCTGTAGTCTCAGGTACTTGGGAGGCTGAGGCGGGAGGATCACTTGAGCCCAGGAGGTTGAGGCTGCAGTGAGCCATGATTGTGCCACTGCACTCCAGCCTGAGTGACAGAGCAAGACCCTGTTTAAATAAATAAATAAACAAATACAAACAGTGAGATAACATGGTATACATATAAAGATGGAAGGAGACCCAACACAGACATAATTGACTGGAAGAGAAATGAGGGGAATTTAACAGAAGCAATAATTAAAGATACAATGAGGTGGAGATGGCAGTAGAGAGCAACTTGTCTGAGCTGGACGTACAGATGAAAAGATTTTATCACGTGATGCCAAGACAAAGGGACTACAGATAACCTGGCAAAATTTTCGAACTAGAAGAATAAAGCTAGCATTTATAATCATCTAGGGTGAGATAGGGGAGAGGAAGGAGGAAAAAAAGATTGACTTCTCACAAAGGAAAAAAGAAGTCAGCCTCATCTGAGACTTCTCAGATGCAATGGTAAATGCTGCTCTGAATTTTGTCCTGTTACTCTTTATTTTTAGAGACAGGTCTCATTCTGTTGCCCCGGCTGAGTGCAGCGATGTGATCATAGCTCACTGCAACCTCGAACTGCTGGGCTCAAGCGATTCTCCCACCTCAGCCTTCCGAGGAGCTGGACTACAGGCATGCACTGCCATACCTGGCTAATTTCTTTTTTCTTTTTTGAGACAGGATCTCACTCTATCACCAAGGCTGCAGTGCAGTGGCATGATCATGGCTCACTGCAGCCTTGACCTTCCAGGCTCAAGTGATCCTCCTACCTCAGCCTCCTGAGTAGCTATGATCACAGGTATGCACCACCACACTTGACTAAAGTTTTTAATTTTTTAATTTTTTTTTTTTTGTAGAGATAGGGCCTAACTGTGCCACCCAGACTGGTTTCAAACTGCTGGGCTCAAGTGATCCCCTTGCTCAGACTCCCAAAAATGCTGAGATTATAGGTATGAGCCACTGCACCAGGCCTGATTTTGTCTTCTATAATCACCCCCTTTTAATGTGTCAAGGCAAAATAAACACATGCTCACACATGGTTCATGCACCTGCTTGTGATATCTGTCTGAAGGTACCCATCTCTTTGAAAGATAGATCTACATTAATCTCAAAAAGGGGGAGACAAGTACCAAGAGAGGTATGGCAAATGGGAGAGAAGTTAAACAATTGAAATAAATAAAAACACCCGTATACCTGATTTAGAAACTGAATTCAAATGTCAAACATTTTCTCAAAAAAGGATATGTATAAAGATGATAATATAATAAGATATTTAAAATTTTAATTTTACAAATAAAGTCGAGCAGTGGGGACAAAGGGAAGAGTAGATGGAAACACAAAAATATAATTAAAATATACTACTGCATAGAGAAGAAAGCAAAAATATACTGTTTTTGACTTAACTATGACAGTGTAAAAATGCACAGGTTAAGAAGTATAGATTAAGTATAGTTTTGAAAGGCCTGAAAGAAACTGGTTGTTGAAAACAAGATATGATGTATCTATCTATCTATAAATTGATTAATCTATCAATCATCTATCTTGCCAATCTCTCTATCCATTATGTATGAAAACACTGGTTATGATAAAAATGAAGGTCGTGTATTTTATTTGGCTACAGAACAAAAACAAAAGAAACAGCAAGAAAATTTAAAAACATGCAAGAGCAGGATAAAAAGATGTCTAAATATTTCAGTCATATATGCTATTGGTTGAACTACCATATTAAAACACAAAGCCTTTCACATTTTATGTTGTATAAATAAACATATCTAAAGCAAAGCCGCCTTTAAAAGAATGAAAGCATAAGTGTGGACACATAAATCATGAAAAGGAAACAAAATAAACCAAACTTCAGTATACTAAATAGTAAAAGGTAAACAATTCAATGCAAACAGATTAAAGTGGGAGAACAATGATTATTTGACAGGTATAAGGTACAATTCTTTTTTAAAAAAATTATAATGTAAATGGTTTCACATTGCATATGTTCTTCTATACTTGCTTATTTTTGCTAAGTAGGTTTTTAGATTTATATCACTTGAAAAGTCTTACTCAAGGTCATTTATTTTTATTGCTGCATAAAATTCCACTATATAAGTATCTTATAATACTATATTATTTATGAATGTTTTAGTAAAGGTATAAAAATTTATGAGAAACATAAACCTAAAACTCAGTATAAAGGTTTGAATTGGGACAAATGAAGACGGATAGCCCAAGGGAGAGATCACAAAGATGAAGTAACTGTTCAGTCAGTGTTTTGGTTTTCAAGTTGATTTGGTGGTACACAGGCATCTGTGTGTTATTTTTATAATTTTGTATATTTCTTATTGTGAAATAAAAATTAAAAAAAAATTCTTCATTTTGTCAATATAACATCTATGACACTCTCTGTGCTAAAACAAATGGAATTAAAGTATGTAAAGCAAAAGATCTTAGCATTTCAACAGGAAATTGACAGAAACATGAGCATTGGGAAACTTTAAAATTGCTCTCTCAGCATGGTAATAAAGAAAACAGAGGATTTGGAAATCTACTAAATTATTAAATTTTAATAAAATACAAAAAATTTACTAAATTATATAAGCTATTCTAATAAATGCATATGAACTTTCTATCCTGTATACAAAAATGACTCTCCCATTGTTCATCAAATATATTTTTTAAATTAATGACATATTAGACAATAAAAAGGCAACATTTTTCCCAAATCAAATATTATGCAGGCCACATTTTGTGAACACTACTGTCATTAATTTCTAATTAGTCCATCATTTTTTTTTAAATGTCTTATTTGACCTAGTAGTTATCAAGTGCTTGTTATTTGTTTTTTATTTCAACATAGTGTTTTCTTTTTTTTCCCCTTCAACTTTTATTTCAGATTCAGGGGCTACATGTACAGGTTTATTATCGGGGTATATTGTGTGATTCTGAGGTTTGGGGTATGAATGAGCCTGTCACCTAGGTACCGAGTGTAGGACCCAACAGTTTGTTTTTCAACCCTTTCTCCCTCTCCCTCCTCTCGTAGTCCCCAGTGTCTATTGCTGCCATCTTTATGTCCATGAGTATCCAATGTTTAGCTCCCACTTGTGTGTGAGAAGACATGGTATTTGGTTTGCTGTTCTTGCATTACTTCATTTAGGATCATGTCCAGCTGCATTCATGTTGTTGCAAAGGACATGATTTCTTTCTCTTTTTATGGCTGCACAGCACTCTATGGTGTGCATATACCCAATATGGTGGATTACCTTCGATCACATTTTGGCTAAGCAAGTTTTGAAATGGGGTAAGTCTTTTTCCCTCCAGCGTTTTATTCATTCATTATTGATATTAACTAGTATCTATAGACTCATTTATTATAGACTCAATCACTTTCTACTGTCAAATGGGAAATCACAAAGACTCACTGATGTTTCTTAGTGTTGTATATTGATGGTATAATTATTGGAAATTCCCTATACGGGGACTATTGTCAAGGATCAGAACTTCTTTTATCCTGCTCCTTTGCAGATGGATCACTTTTCTTATTCATTGCTGTTTTTTAGAATAGTTTTCCATTCAGAACAAAGGGTAGATTCAGTTGGGCAGCAAGGAGATTTGTCTAATAGGAGCAAAAAAGGAGATCTGAAAAAGGAAGAAGGGATTATCCAGACTATGATGGCCAGATGGAAAGCAGGGCCAGGCATCAGGCAATGAGGACAGCCCACAAGGACACAGTTTGTGTCTATGAATGGTACAGTCCTACACTCATGAGGTCGACTTGTAAAACCATGTGAGTGGTTGATTCAGACTGAGAGACAAAAACTCATTTTCTTGATTGTTTTGGTTAGGAAGGGTTCTAGAAGAAAATAGTTGACTGAGTTTCTTGAAGGGAGAGTTGATGAAGAACGGAGAGAGCACTGCAATTATCCTGCTTTGAGACTGCTGAATGTACACATTTTATTTCAGCCAGGGTTATGTGAAAAGATGAGGGTGTAAGCAAACCAGTAGTTTACCTAAAAGAGACAAGGATGAAATAAAAATAGGTGGAGATAAGCACATTACATTTGGAATTACCTACTGAGCAATAGTACATAATGAGAGAATTGATACTACTTCTGCAACAATGCAATTAGAAACATTTTATTGGGTTTTTGCAAGTAACATTTGATATCTGTTTTAAGGATAGTGATTAAAGAATCATGAATTCCAGGAAGTACAAAAACTGTAAATGTTTGCAATTCATTATCATCAGTATAGGCAGAATGAGATGCCAGATTATTTACATGGGGCAGAACCGAATGGGTTGATCCAACCCTCAAGGTCTCCCTGCCCAGTAACGGCCATTTTGGACACAGTCCAGGAAATGGTTTAACTTTATAAATAATGCAAGCTTTCTACAATTTCCTTTCCCTCTAGGTTTTGGTCTCTTGAATAATTTCAGGCGTGATCCTTGGTGTCATTGCACTAAGACCCAGCAAGGGTCTGGTGCTGGACAGGTAACGTTGAACAGAGGAACCAGAATGTTCACCTGCACTGCTGGGCTCTGCAGTGTGCACTGCAGTGTCATTTGGTAAAATAAATTGTGAGAGGAGATAATGCTGTTTGAAAGAGTTCTTCAGATCCAGTTATATATGCATTTTCTTTGGTCTTCTTTAGTGATTGCCATTCTTCCTGTCACACTGAGAGGAGCACTTGGAGACGCTAATGTCTTCCTTTTCCTTGTGAAAGGAAGGCCATGGGTGGCTCAGGTGGTGCGCCCACTGACACAATGACGAGAAATTCATGGTCTCAGGCCATTGTGACCTTCGACATTTTGATATGGAAGATTTTAAAATACAAACTCAAAAAAATTATAATTATGGCAACATTGATACATTGTTCATCAAGCTTGTGGCTTCTGAAACAGATCCCATAATGTCAAACTAAGCTATGGGTCAATGTTTTATATGGCACAGTTAAATAGCTTCCATATTTCCATGTAATTTTCTCATTGGAATTAACTAACTTTTATATCTATTACACAGATTTGATTCCTTTAAGGAATATTTTCTGCCATCAAATTTGAAAGACTCACTTCTCCTGTTGTGAATTTTCATTTGCAGTAATTATTTCTCTTGAGGACAAATTTTTATAGATTGAATTTTGCAGTTCTATAATTCAGGATATTGTGATTTATCTGCCAGTTTTAAAGCAACAGAAAATCTTACTGCATGAGGTTTCAGTCAGTGTCAGTTTTACCTCTTTCTGATTATTTTCTGAAGTGAATGCACCGTTTTGCACCAGCAGCAACACTGGAATTGTGTACCTGGGAGGATTATGGCTGCCTCTGCTGAGTCATGCAGGTTGGAAGTGGGGAAGAGCCAGCAGTCACAGGCCTCACCCGGCTCCCACTCAAACTGAAGGGCCGGCCTCATTCCCACCGCGCCCTACACAACAGTCCAGAGTCTGTTTCCAGGAGGAGGGTGAGAAGGGCTTGAAAATTTGCCTGAAGTTATCCGTCTCCCAGCTGCCAGAGAAAAGGGCTTGGTTCTTCCCCTGCCTGTGAATTCCTGCACTCCCCTGAGTTCTGGCTGGGAGGTTTCTCCCTGGGTTCAAATTGTTAACAAAGTTAAGCGAGAGAATTCCTTCGCTCTGTGGGGTTTTACCCCTGCTCCTCTGCCCACCCTCCCCATGGATCCTTGTGGTGCCAGGCGGGAATGGGCTGCTGGGGACCCAGTGAGCTCCCTGGGCCTTTTTTTTTTTTTTTTAATTATACTTTAAGTTCTAGGGTACATGTGGATAATGTGCAGGTTTGTTACATATGTATACCTGTGCCATGTTGGCATGCTGCACCCATCAACTCGTCATTTGCATCAGGTATAACTCCCAATGCAATCCCTCCCCCCTCCCCCCTCCCCATGATAGGCCCCGCTGTGTGATGTTCCCCTTCCCGAGTCCAAGTGATCTCATTGTTCAGTTCCCACCTATGAGTGAGAACATGCGGTGTTTGGTTTTCTGTTCTTGCGATAGTTTGCTGAGAATGATGGTTTCCAGCTGCATCCATGTCCCTACAAAGGACACAAACTCATCCTTTCTTATGGCTACATAGTATTCCATGGTGTATATGTGCCACATTTTCTTAATCCAGTCTGTCACTGATGGACATTTGGGTTGGTTCCAAGTCTTTGCTATTGTGAATAGTGCCGCAATAAACATACGTGTGCATGTGTCTTTATAGCAGTATGATTTATAATCCTTTGGGTATATACCCAGTAATGGGATGGCTGGGTCATATGGTACTTCTAGTTCTAGATCCTTGAGGAATCGCCATACTGTTTTCCATAATGGTTGAACTAGTTTACAATCCCACCAACAGTGTAAAAGTGTTCCTGTTTCTCCACATCCTCTCCAGCACCTGTTGTTTCCTGACTTTTTAATGATTGCCATTCTAACTGGTTTCTCATTGTGAGATGGTATCTCATTGTGGTTTTGATTTGCATTTCTCTGATGGCCAGTGATGATGAGCATTTTTTCATGTGTCTGTTGGTTGTATGAATGTCTTCTTTTGAGAAGTGTCTGTTCATATCCTTTGCCCACTTTTCGATGGGGTTGTTTGTTTTTTTCTTGTAAATTTGTTTGAGTTCTTTGTAGGTTCTGGATATTAGCCCTTTGTCTGATGAGTAGATTGCAAAATTTTTCTCCCATTCTGTAGGTTGCCTGTTCACTCTGATGGTAGTTTCTTTTGCTGTGCAGAAGCTCTTTAGTTTAATTAGATCCCATTTGTCAATTTTGGCTTTTGTTGCCATTGCTTTTGGTGTTTTAGACATGAAGTCTTTGCCCATGCCTATGTCCTGAATGGTATTGCCTAGGTTTTCTTCTAGGGTTTTTATGGTATTAGGTCTAACATTTAAGTTTCTAATCCATCTTGAATTAATTTTTGTATAAGGAATAAGGAAAGGATCCAGTTTCAGCTTTCTACTTACAACTAGTCAATTTTCCCAGCACCATTTATTAAATAGGGAATCCTTTCCCCATTTCTTGTTTTTCTGAGGTTTGTCAAAGATCAGATGGCTGTAGATGTGTGGTATTATTTCTGAGGACTCTGTTCTGTTCCATTGGTCTATATCTCTGTTTTGGTACCAGTACCATGCTGTTTTGGTTATTGTAGCCTTGTAGTATAGTTTGAAGTCAGGTAGCGTGATGCCTCCAGCTTTGTTCTTTTGACTTAGGATTGTCTTGGCAATGCGGGCTAATCCCTGGGTCTTTCTGCAGCTTTCTCCGACCCCTGTATGTCGCTGGCTCTCTAACTGGTCTCAGCTCTGGGTAAAGTCGTTAACTTCTCCGGCAAACAGACCTTCAGCTTCTCTGGCTGGGGGGCGAGTTCGGGACAGGAGGGTCTCCCTTTTCCACTTCGGCAGTCGAGACACTCACAGTATTTGGGGTGTCCTGCAGGAGCAGTCTGCTTCCTTCAGATGGCATGCGGGTCCTCTCCGAATTGCTAGTTTGTTCTTGCAGTCGATCTGGAGCTAAAAATCACAATGCAAGACTCCACATGCTACTCTATCCAGAGCTGCAATCTAGTCCTCTCTACCATATTTTTCTAACCTGATGTCTGAGTTTTCTCTTCTCTTCAAGAACTCCTTATGCCACACTGATTTTCTTCTATGTTTTCTTCTAGAAGTTTGGGAGTTTAACTCATACATTTAGAACTATAACACCTTTTTGTATTAATGTTTTATGTATATTGTGAGGCAATGGTTGAACTTAATTTTTTCCCCCCAAACTGTTATCCAATTATTACAGCAAGCATTCTTTAAAAGGACTGTTTTTTTCTCATTGAATTTTCTTGGAATCTTTACCAAAAGCCAACTGACTATGTATGTTTGCATCAGTTTTGGGATACTCTGTCCTGTTCCATTGATGTGTATGTTGTGCCGATACTACACTCTTTTGATTAGTTTACTGTAATTTTTTTAAAACAAATTGCATAAGTCCTCCATACTTATTCTTGTTTTTCAATTTGTCTTGGCTATTCTGGGTCACTTCCATAGGTTCTGGGAATAAGAGAATCAGTAGTTTCTGGTGTTTATTCTTCCTTGTGTCCTTTGTGCGACAGTGGATGCCTGGACAAGGTATGCTGCTGAAAGACTGCGTAGCCCAGGAGTTTTCTGTCAGCTACATATGGTCATGTGACACATTTCTGGCCAATCAGATGCAAGCATAAGTGTTGCCTTAGGACTTCCAGGAAGGCTCTTTGGGGGAGTGAGGCAGCACCCTTCTGGCTTCTCTTTGTCTTTGTTTGAAATGAAATGTAGAAGTAATGACTGGCTAGAGCTTTTGAAAGACAGATAGTTTTAATGATGAGATAACCTACTGAAGATGGAAGCTGGCACTGAAGAGCAGAACAATAGGAACTGGAAACCCTTGATTATTTTTTGTTTCCTTTTTTAAAACCATAGAGTCACCAGACCAGATTTTTTCTGGATTATTTCATTTGAAAGGAAAGTAAACGTCTATGTTGCTTAATCCTGGTATTTTGCATTGTTCTGTCACATGCAGCCAAACTGACATGGGTTCTATGATTTATCTTTTCTGTCCACACATCTTAGAAAGTAATTTTATCCTTGCCTGTTCCAATGCAGTGTAAATGGATCTTTTCTCTATTCTTCTTGGGTTTATTTCCTGATTAATGGGGACAGTTTGAATTAAACTCTCTCTCATTAAAATGAGAGAGAAGTCCTAGATAATTATGGCTTATACTGTCTTCCATGTATTTATGTTTGTATACTCAGTGCCCATCCCTCTTCCACGTCTTTCAAATAGTACCTAGATAGTCACTGTGTATCCGTTTCTCCATAGTCAGCTCTTGTACTTAGGAGAAAGCTGATCCATAGCCTTGGGGTGTTTCCTTTTGGTTTGTGTCAATTAACATGAAAGATAAAGGTGCACCAGCGGACCTGCGACCTAAGCGTGAGCTCTTCCTGCGGCCAACATAGGATTACTAATCTGCAAAAGACATAGTGATGAGATAGCATCACTTAGCATCTGGGTCAAGAAAACTTGTACTTTATTCCTCAGTTGGACTTCCAGGTACATGAGCCAATACGTAATTATTTAATCCAGTCTAAGTTGAGTTTTCTACAATGTACATATGCCTGTATTGATGAATATGTTGTTTCATGGAGCTCTCTAAGGAAGTACAGAAGGAGTTACAAGCTATGGTTGTGCTGTTGGTATCTGGAACCCAGTGCTTTTTCTTGGTATTTACTAAAATCCATCATCTGACAGTCAGGTTCTCTCAATGGGGAGTGCATCCCAGGAAATTTTTGTCTTCCCTCTCAAACTTGATCTATTCTTTCCACTGTGAGAGTGAATTCATTACTTTGATGTAAAGTTATTTTAAATAGATAGCCTTCACATCAGGAGATTTAGTTTGTGGTGTCTACATGCATATTTTTCTGCTTTAGCTTGCTCAAGTAGAAATTCACCTGCAAAAAAAAAATGACTTCAAGAAGGTTTTGAAAGTGTCTCTCTTAAATTTCAGCTCTTACCTCTTGCACTTGCCATCCAGATTAGGAGGGTGTTATGTACTTACCGAAAATATGTATGATGTTACTAGAAAGCCACGTTAGGAGGAAAAAAGCAAATTAAGGAACTGTTGATTTTTCCTCTATCATTTTATCATAGAATCAAAAATGTTCATCTGTTTTGCTCCAAGTTCTTATCTGTGTCCTTCTAAATTTAGGAATATTCAGTTTTCAAAATTTACCCAATTTACTTCAGATCACACCACACTGTTCTCTCAAAAATGGAAGATGTGTGAAGGAATATGCTGAGAAACATTTTCTCAGTAAGCCTACATGTATCTCACCTAGGGGAGAATCAAACTTATTCTAGACAAATTGGGATTATACATATATATGAATATATATTCATAATAATTATGCATAACCATTAATATATCACAACATTTTATTTGCATTATCTCACTGAAAATTCCTATCAGTATATACAAGAACTGTCATACTTAAATCTATTTTTTAGATGAGAAAATAGGTACTCTGAGAGGTTAAGTAACTTTTCTTAAGGTTAATCAGTTGTTAAGTGATAAAGCTGGAATTCGAATCCAATTATGTCTGACTGCCAAATTGATTCCATTTTTGCTATGCCATGCTGCCTTTAATTCATAGTGATTGTTACTTCAAAATCAGTCTTGCTGCAGTAGATATGGCTGGACTAGTGGCATCATGCTCTTTCAGCTCACTATTTACCCCTATTACTATCACTAGGTACTGTCTAGAAGGGGTCCAGTAGAACCAGAAGAGCTTTCTCAGACAGGAAGCAACATTTTACAACTGAATCTACACTGCAGGTACAGAAGAGTCCAAGGTTGAAAACGTAAGCAATCCAAGAAACTGCTGTCCCTACAGAAGTTAAACAATAGGATGCTTTCTCTCCTGCCTTAATAAATGGTTGTTATCTTGCTCTGAAGATAATTGAAGTAGTCGACATCTCATATCCTTTCCTACTTATTGGGCTAGAGTCAGAGTCACCCTGACTCTGACTTATTTTTAATTGATAAGATCTTTAAGTCAGAGAGAACTTGGTGCAACTCCAGGCTCTTCTAATTATTTATGGAAATAAATAAATATGGACAAGTCCAAATAAATATGGACAAGTCCATTATTAAGTCTGTAAAATGGAGAAAATATGATAAACCGTGCATGATTATATTTGAGTATTTAATAAAGGGTCTTTGGTACCAGGCAGTTAGTAGGCTATGTCAGTTGCGATGTCACTCTCATACTGTCTACTCTGAAAAGAACTCCTTAGATAGAATTAATTAATTGTGGCTAATACTCTGGGTCAGATTATGGAAAGTGAAACCTCTGGAAGAAGGAGAAAATTGTGGTTATCTCCAGTGAAATCTATTTTTTGTGATCTCCCCTTACCAGAAGTACCAAGTAGTGGACACATATGTGTGACATTGTAAAACAGGTAATCAATTCATCTCTTGCTACGTCTGATGCATAAAATCAAGTAGAAGCACATAGACCTAAGCACAGATCTAGGGTTGACAAAAAACAAGGGACTTTTATTGAAGTGATTTATGGGCCTTTTGGATAGGAAATGTTAAAGTAAGGGGCAGCTTAAGTCATTTTAATTATTTATGATTTTATTGTACCAGCGGAAGTCTCCAGTTCGCTCCAACTTGGAGATGCTTCTACTAATGTCGCAGGGAAAAAATCTCATGATAATGGAAGACTCAATTCTTGTGCTGTTAACTGAAGGCATTACTCATGCTCATCGAAGTAGTGCACGGAAGTCATTTAATGTGGTTGTCCTTTCAGTAGAAAGTATGCTGACTCTGTTGATGGTTTCTGCTAATGCATAGGAAATAAATAGCAGGCATGTCTTCGTTTGTGAGTCTTTGTCGTTATCTGCATTGATGGTTTTCTTAAATTTTAATTTTCCCATTTGGCAGATAAATATTTAGCACCGAACCCCAGTACTGTCCCAGGGACTAAAAAGGCTTCCTCCATAGAACTCTAATAGACCTCAAAGGTAAGAGCTGCAGCCCCACTGGCTCAGAGTCCAATTAAATAGGTCACCAATCAGAAAGGAGTGACTTTGTTCCAGACAGGGATGCTCACACCTGAGTTAATCATAAGAATGAAGATGCCTCTGCTTTCCACAGTTTTCTCATCAGCCACGCAGGGATAATTATCCCAGTGCTCCCGGCTTTACCAGCAATTTGCGGGAATCAAATGAGTTAATGCACTTGTGATTTCTCTGAGAAGCAAAAGCATCTGAAAGAATGTCGTTAATTTTCCTGTCTGAATTTCACTCTTCTCACCTGTTATCAGTTCCCTTGGCTGTGTGGTGTTCAACACAGACACACATAGGCATATGTGTTTTTGCATGTGAGAAGGTGAGAAAAAAAGGAAGTGATGGGAAGAGGGACCAAGATTTAGACCTGCAATGCTGTACTTAAGCTAACAGAGGATTTCTTTTGCACACTTCCACTTAGTTTGGTTCTTCCTATGAAGTTGGACAGATGTTTTTCAATGTCTGGGAGGAAGAGTAAGTGGCCTTAGAAATGTGGAAGTCTTTGCTGGCCTGGGAATACTCAAGCCAACTCTATGTAGTAGTTGTAGCCTCCTTTCTTCATTCTTTCTACCGGCTTATGGTTTTCCTGTCAGTTCTAGCTCATAAGCTTTCAGGTGAATATAATGAATACTTACGACTATTACTATCATTACTGGCAGGGAACCTGTATGCTTTCTAATTGTGATGCCTGCAATTATTAATGAGGTAATACCTTGGCTGATGATGATTAACGAAATTTGGTTTTAGTCTAAGGGCGTTCTAACGCTTTCAAGTCAGGCATAGGTGTAGAGGAAAGAACCCAGACCTGGAATAGGTCACCTGGCTCTGTCCCGGTTGTGCCAGTAATTAGATGTCTATTGTTGGACACTCTTAACTTCTGTGGGCCTCCAATGTCCCATCTCGAAGTTGCAAATGAGTTTTTATAGCTCTGAAAATTCAGTGAAGCTGTGGAAATGCTATGATTTTATGTAGAGTACATCAAAACAGGTCATGTTAGTGCCTCCAGGATTCCCAGCCCAAACTGGCAAGTGGTCAGGTGTGCCAATTCTTCCTTTTTGTCCTGCTTGGGTGCTGTTGTGCCTTTGTGTTGTCCAGGGTACCATGGTTCGATCACTGCCTTCGCTGCCCAGGACTCCTGTCCTCCTCTTCCTGCAAACTGCACTGGCTTGTAGATCACACCTTTTCTCTGTGCCTCACTGTGACTCTGTGCCTAGTCCTGTGTTTTGTGCTCTCAGGGCCTCTTTGTTAAGGCAATTCACTTTGAAATTCAAATGAAAACGTCATTGCTCCAGTTTTTCCTTTTTTAAAAAGGACTTTGCATTTTAAGTCTTTAGATTATCAGACCCAAAGAGTGACTAATGTGAATAATGATATTTCAGGGATGAGCCTGGGTTAGGGGCAGTAGAAGTGGTGTGGATGACTCTGGATACCATTGAGTAGCACCATGCAGGTTACTGATTGAGTATTTGATACAAGGCAGAGCTGTGTCAGTCAACGGAGCTCCAGTTGAGAAAATGTGGGGAAAAATGGTCATCGTAAAATTGAAATTATATCAGATATAGGCAGAAAAATATACCTTAAGGGAAATAAAAATTGCTTCCCATATGTATTTTTTTTTTTTCTACTTTTTAGACTTTCCTGTTTCTAGGAAGATTACTTTGGGGATTGCATCTTTATAAGCAACATAATGAAATAGGAAAGACAGTCCAAAGGGAGAAGTGACAATTTGCACATGCTTCAGTATGCTTGAATCTGTATATACTCACATAGAGTGTAAGGAGCCAGACCAAAATATCTATATAAAGCATAATGTGTGTGTCACAAACGTCCTCGATTCTAGAAAATACAAATTACCTATCATGTCGGAAAGCAGATCTGTAGTTGCCTGCGGATGGGGATGGGAGGAAAAAGGGATGTATTACAAAGGTGGGCATGAGAATACTAGGAGAGGTGATGGATATAGTATTTATGATTTGATTGTAAATTTCCTGGTGCACACAATTCAATACTCATTAAATGTACCATTATTTAATTTTAACTTTTCCTGCCACCCCCATCCCCAGGCAACTACAGACCTGCACTTACGGCTGTGTAGTTTTCCCTTGTGTGAGGATACAACAATTTGCTTATCTATTCATCTGTTGATGGACACTGTATTCGTTTTTTAGCAAAACCAACAAAATGTCACAAACTGAGTGGTTTAAAAAACAGACATTTATTTTTCACAGTTCGAGAGGCTAGAAGTCTGAGATCAGCAGGTGCTGGCAGGTTTGGTTTCCCCGGAGGCCGCTCTCCTCGGCTTGCAGACGTCTTTGCACGGTCTTTTCTCTGTGTGTGCATCCCTGATGTCTCTTTGTGTGTCCACATGTCCTCTTTTGGACGAGGAACCAGCCTAATAGCCTCATGTTAACCTAATCACCCTTTTAAAGGCCCTATTTCCAAATAGGCACATTCTGAGGGATTGGAGTCCAGAGCTTCAATTGTGTCTACCCAATGCAGCTCTTGACAGACATTTAGGTTGTTTCCAGTGTTTGTTTGTTGCAAATAAACCTTCTATGATTATATCTGTAAAATTGTATATGTGGGCATATGCTTACATTCCTCTTGCGTAAGTATCTAGGAGTGAAATTGCTGCATCTTATGGTAGTTTATTTATTTATTTGAGACAGAGTCTTGCTCTTGTTGCCCAGGCTGGAGTGCAGTGGCTCTATCTCAGCTCACTGCAACCTCCACCCCCTGTTCAAGCAATTCTCCTGCCTCAGCCTGCTGAGTATTTGGGATTATAGGTGTCTACCACCGCACTCGGCTAATTTTTGTATTTTTAGTAGAGATGGGGGTCTCACCACACTGGCCAGGCTGGTTTCGAACTCCTGACCTCAAGTGATCCTCCCACCTCGGCCTCCCAAAGTGCTGGGATTACAGGGGTGAGCCACCATGACCAGCCAGTTTATGTTTTATTTTTATAAAACTGTCAAACCTTTTCAAAACAGTCCTTCCATTTTTGATTTTCATCAACACTGTGTGACCATTCCAGTTATCTTTACGTTTGGTATTATCAGCCTTTAAAAATGTTACACCTCCTAATACTGGTGTAGTAGTCCCTTCATTACAGTTTCGCTGTGCACATCTGTGATAGCTAATGATGTTCAGCATCTTTGTTCGTGTTGTGTGCCATATTTATATAACATTTTGATTAAGTAGCTGCTGAAATATATATTTTTAATTGGGTTTTACCATTTAAAAAGTTATTTGTATATTCTTTGTATATTCCAGATACAAGTACTTGGTCATACTTAGCATATATTTCCCACAGTGTGTGGCTTGCCTTTTCATTTTCTAAAGTGTCTTTGGAAGAGAACGTTTTTTTAGTTTTGATGAAATTTATCAGTTCTTTTCTCTTATAATTCATGCCTTACTTGTTATTTTGCTTGTCACTCATTTAGCTTCTTGGTTCTGGAAGTTTATCATTTTCATTAAATTTGGAGAATTTTTAGCCATCATATTTTCAAGTATGTTTTTATTTATTTATTTTTTTATTTCTTTTTATTTTTTTATTTTTTATTTTTTATTATACTTTAAGTTCTAGGGTACATGTGCACAATGTGCAGGTTTGTTACATATGTATACATGTGCCATGTTGGTGTGCTGCACCCATTAACTTGTCATTTACATTAGGTATATCTCCTAATGCTATCCCTCCCCTCCCCTCCTCCCCACAAACTGGTCTGAGAGACAGTTTGTTATAATTTCTGTTCTTTTACATTTGCTGAGGAGTGCTTTACTTCCAGCTGTGTGGTCAATTTTGGAATAAGTGCGATGTGGTGCTGAGAAGAATGTATGTTCTGTTGATTTGGGCTGGAGAGTTCTGTAGATGTCTATTAGGTCCACTTGGTGCAGAGTTGAGGTCAGTTCCTGGATATCCTTGTTAACTTTCTGTCTTGTTGATCTGTCTAATGTTGACAGTGGGGTGTTGAAGTCTCCCATTATTATTGTGTGGTAGTCTAAGTCTCTTTGTAAGTCTCTAAGGACTTGCTTTATGAATCTGGGTGCTCCTGTATTGGGTGCATATATATTTAGGATAGTTAGCTCTTCCTGTTGAATTGATCCCTTTACCATTATGTAATGGCATCTTCTTTGTCTCTTTTGATCTTTGTTGGTTTAAAGTCTGTTTTATCAGAGACCAGGATTGCAACCCCTGCTTTTTTGTTTGTTCGTTCGTTTTCCATTTGCTTGGTAGATCTTCCTTCATCCCTTTATTTTGAGCCTATGTGTGTCTCTGCATGTGAGATGTGTCTCTGCATGTGAGATGTGTCTCTGCATGTGAGATGGGTCTCCTGAATACAGCACCCTGATGGGTCTTGACTCTTTATCCAATTTACCAGTCTGTGTCTTTTAATTGGAGAATTTAGCCCATTTACATTTAAGGTTAATATTGTTATGTGTGAACTTGACCCTGTCATTATGATGTTAGCTGGTTATTTTGCTTGTTAGTTGATGCAGTTTCTTCCTAGCATCGATGGTCTTTACATTTTGGCATGTTTTTGCAGTGGCTGGTACCAGTTTTTCCTTTCCATGTTTAGTGCTTCCTTTAGGAGCTCTTGTAGGGCAGGCCTGGTGGTGACAAAATCTCTCAGCATTTGCTTGTCTGTAAAGGATTTTATTTCTCCTTCACTTAAGAAACTTAGTTTGGCTGGATTGAAATTCTGGGTTTAAAATTCTTTTCTTTAAGAATGTTGAATATTGGCCCCCACTCTCTTCTGGCTTGTAGAGTTTCTGCCGAGAGATCTGCTGTTAGTCTGATGGGTTTCCCTTTGTGGGTAACCCGACCTTTCTCTCTGGCTTCCCTTAACATTTTTTCCTGCATTTCAACTTTGGTGAATCTGACAATCATGTGTCTTGGAGTTGCTCTTCTTGAGGAGTATCTTTGTGGCATTCTCTATATTTCCTGAATTTGAATGTTGGCCTGCCTTGCTAGGTTGGGGATGTTCTCCTGGATAATATCCTGTAGAGTGTTTTCCAACTTGGTTCCATTTTGTCACTTTCAGATACATCAATCAGATGTAGATTTGGTCTTTTCACATAATCCCCTATTTCTTGGAGGCTTTCTTCATTTCTTTTTACTCTTTTTTCTCTACACGTCTCTTCTTGCTTCATTTCATTCATTTGATCTTCAATCACTGATACTCTTTCTTCCAGTTGATCGAGTCGGTTACTGAAGCTTGTGCATTTGTCACATAGTTCTTGTGTCATGGTTTTCATCACTATCAGTTCTTTTAAGGTCTTCTCTGCATTGATTATTCTAGTTATCCATTCATCCATTCTTTTTTCAAGGTTTTTAGTTTCTTTGCACTGGTTTTGTAGTTCCTCCTTTAGCTCTGAGAAGTTTGATCAACTGAAGCCTTTTTCTCTCAACTCATCAAAGTCATTCTCCATCCAGCTTTGTTCTGTTGCTGGCGATGAGCTGCGTTCCTTTGGAGGGAGAGATGCACTCTGATTTTTTTTAATTTCCAGCTTTTCTGCACTGCTTTTTCCCCATCTTTGTGGTTTTATCTGCCTTTGGTCTTTGATGATGGTGATGTACTGATGGAGTTTTGGTGTGGGTGTCCTTTCTGTTTGTTAGTTTTCTTTCTAACAGTCAGGACCCTCAGCTGCAGGTCTGTTGGAGTTTGCTTGAGGTCCACTCTAGACCCTGTTTGCCTGGGTATCAGCAGTGGCAGCTGCAGAAAATAGAATATTGCTGAACAGCCAGTGTTGCTGTCTGATTCTTGCTCTGGAAGCTTTGACTCAGAGGTGTACCCAGCCGTGTGAGGTGTGAGGTGTCAGTCTGCACCTCAGTTGAAAATGCAAAAATCACCCGTCTTCTGTGTCGCTCAGGCTGGCAGCTGGAGGCTGGAGCTGTTCCTATTCGGCCATCTTGGGCGTCCCCTTCTCAAGTGTGTTTTTATGCTCCCTCTGTCTGGGACTCCAGTTACAGATACAGCATTCCTTTTTACATTGTCTCTTTTTCTCTCATTCCTCTGTATTTATTTCTGGTCATGTGTATTGCTACATTTTCTAATGTATTGCTCTTTTATTATACAATGTCTAATCTGCTGATAGCCCTGTCAAATGTATTTTTCTGTAGATGTTCAACCTGGGCTTTAAAATATCTTTTGTGTCTCTCCTTAACATGTTCATGCCTTCCTGCACCTTCTTGAACATACAGAAGATAGGCATAGTGACTGTAAATGTCCTTGTCTACAAATGTTGTTATCATTATCATTTCTGGGTCCATTTCTATTGGCTGATAATTTTCTTTATTATGGGTTGTCGTTTATTTCCTGATGCTTTGCAGAACTGGTGATTTTTTACTGAATGCCCAACATTGTGATTTTATGTTGCCAATTCTGGGATTTTTTTTATTCTTATAAATATATATGAGTTACTTTCTGGAGCACAGTTACATTCCTTGGGAACAGTCTGATTATTTTACAGTTTGCTCTTAAACTTTCTTAGACGATAGCAGTATAGCCTGTAATGGAAGACTGATTTGGTGGTACTGCCAAGTCCTCTAAGTCCCTTCTAAGTCCTCCTCCTTTCGCTCTGTGCACTGAGGTCTGTACCAATCTGGCTGTTGGAAGCAAACAGTACTCCTGGCCACTTGTGAGCTCCAGGAATTATTTCATGTTGCCTTTGCAATGCATCTTCCCCAGGCTATGGGTAGTGTCCTCACATGTTATTTAAAGCTGGAAGTTATTTATGCCTTCTATTACTTCATTGTTTTCTAAAGTAGAATTTTGCTTTGTTTTGTTTTTGTTTTGTTTTGTTTCAAAGTGCTGGGATTACAGGCATGAGCCACCGTGCCCAGCCAGATTATTTTTTAAAAAAGCAAGTAGTAGACATCCAACAGGAAAGCAGTTGAAAACTTTCAAAAGTTCCGAACTTTAATCAGAAACATTTCAACTCTTGACAGCTCCATGTGGCTCTATGACAAGCAATAAATGCAATTAAATCTTTTTTTGGTGATTTTTCATATTGTCTATATTAAATTACTGCTTATTTCATCTTTCTCTACTTCCTGGTTGACTCACTAAGGTCCCATGAGGAGAGTAACATCAATGCAGAACAATAAATATGTGTATTATTTGCCCAGAGAGAAATCCGTACGTGGCTAAAGGAAAGATCTTTCTCTCTATAATCAAGAATAATAGTGCTTTCTTTCTCTTTTTTAAGACTCCTTCCATGAGTCCAAATATTTGTTTTATCCGGTTAAAAAGATAAAATGCTCTTCTTTTTCTTATTCGCATCCTTTTACATTTCCTAAGATACAAAAACAAAATGAGATATTCAGTTGATTTTACTAATGGAATTGTTCCTTCTCCCAAAATAAACTAAAGTGAAACTCTAGAATCCTGGGGATTCTCTCACATTTGATGTGAATTTTCAACAGGACTTTAGTTCTCCTGTTTGTTTTATTATTGGTTTGACTTTTGTTTTCCTTTGGTAACATGACAGATTGTCTTTTTCCAGCAACTCCATAATTCCTGCCACCTCTTTTCTGCTTTCACACCAGGGATGATAGTGAGCTGAAGAAACTCCAGCCTCTCTTCAGAACTGTGGGCATGGCAGCCCCTGAATTCTGCTTTATTTCTTAGCACACAGAGCTGTGAAGGAAGTGGTTTTCATTCTCAGTAGGGCTGACTGCCAAAGTTTTTCCTGAGTTTGAAAATTTCCTTCATTTTTGACTTTCAGCTCCAAGTTCCCTGGGGGCACACAAAATCATAGTTCTTGAAAAGTAGTTTTTCCATTAAAAAAAAATGGGGCTTTTCCAATCATCTTGTACCAAAGTGGACGAATCTGCTGATATTTCTGAGAGAAAAACAAGTACAAAAAGTTCAAAAGTTTGCTCTTTATGAGAAGCGTTTTACTAATTTCCCTTTTCCTGCTCTGGGCAACTAGGGTGTTATCAATCGTTGTGCTGGGCAGATTTTTCAAAACAACCATCAGGAGCCCTTCCCCATTTTCAAGTAATGTAACTGATCCCAGAAAAAACACTATGTCATATGGAGTCAATAATTCTGTTATAAATCTTGTCAATGAATGAAACAACAGGGTCAAGGATGGAAGATTAAGGGCTGTTATTAAAACGACTGGTTGAAAGAATGAATGCCATAGAAATCTGGCAGTTGCTAGCGCTGAATTTTAAATGCGATTTTGGAAAAAAAATAATGGGAATCAATGTGAGCACCAAAGATATAGACTAAACGCCCTGTGAAATAGGATTCCCTTGGAAATGTTTTCCTCCAATCAAGTACTCATTTTGAGGAGAGACTTGGCGCACATAGAAGTTTGAATATTCAGTCAGGTAAAATAGCGATGCCATATTTATTTCCCTCCTCTACAAATGGAAGGGTCAAGACATAAAAATGTCTTCTTCTGTTATTTTTTCTTTCTGGTCTGATCAAATGTAATAAATTTACCATGGCAGAAATAAATCCATTTTCCTCCTATAGCTAAGATTCATAATTCTTCATTTATCACAGGATTATACCTTTTCATATGCATCATCAGCTTTTGGTTGTCTGATGTTTATTAAATACATTTCAGTAGGCACTAGAAGAAAATATCTTTGTCTAACAGGGAAATTCTTACTGAATATGTCTGTCATGAGCCAGTTGGTCAACAAATACTTCTCAGTTCTGGGATCCTGATAAGGACAAGATATACAGAGTCTCCTTTATTAAGGAATTAACATTCCAGTTGGGGACAAAAATAAATATTTTTGGTTTTAGGTCCTCTACCAAGTGAACTCCATGAGACATGCTGATGTCTTGCTGGTCCCTGTATCTCTTCACCTGGGATGATATTCAGCACAGAGGAGACCAACAAATACTCTATTTAATAACAAAATAAAACCTTGTTTTTGAAGAGACTCGTTATCTGTTCCTATTATGAGTTAAATATGATCTTAAACAACTCTATTAGCGCATTCAAAATGAATTCAGATCTTAGCAGGAGTCAAGCTCCCTTCTCTCCCCATGCACAGAGGCCCTGGAAATCTGCCTACAGCTCGGTCCATCACTCAGGATTAGAAGCGGTCTCTCTGAGCCCATCCCAAGACTTGTGATCCTGCCAGCAAGGCTCATGACATTGCCTGGATGTCAGAATACCACCTGGCCCAGGAAGGCCTTGTTTCCCCACTGTCATTTGCAGATCTGCTTTCAGAGACCTGTGTTCCTGGAGTTGGATCAACCTGGCTAATTACCTACTGTGTGTTGTCATACTGATGTGGTTTGGCTGTGCATCCCCACCCAAATCTCATCTTGAATTGTAATCCCCACGTGTGGAGGAAAGGACCTGTTAGGAGGTAATTGGATCATGGGGATCGTTTCTCCCATGCTGTTCTTGTGATAGTGAATGAGTTCTCCAGAGAGCTGATGGTTTAAAAGTGTTTGGTAATACCCCTCACTCTTGTCTCTCCTGCCACCTTGTGAAGAAGGTGCTAGCTTTTCCTTAGCCTTCCACCATGATTGTTAAGTTTCCTGCGGCCTCCCCAGCCATGAGGAACTGTGAGTTAATTAAACTTCTTTCCTTTAATAAATTACCCAGTCTCGGGTAGTTCTTCATAGTAGTGTGAAAACGGACTAATACAGAAAATTGGAACCCAGGTAGTGGGGCATTGCTATAAAGATACCTGAGAATGTGAAAGCAACTTTGGGACTGCATAACCAGCAGATGTCTCCAACACATTTTAGAGATCTTTGTGGCAGCCCCTCCCATCATAGGCCCAGAGGCCTTGGAGGAAAAAATGGTTTTGGGGCAAGGTACTCTGTATCCTGGCTACTCTAGCTCCACCCAATTTAGTGTGAGAATGGACTAATACACATACCTCCTGGATACTAAGCTGCTTGTAACCTAGACTCCCCCAGGCTCTGTGTCCCTACAGTTGGGCAACCACACTGCAGTCCCTCCTAACTGACATTTTCCCAATTCAGTAAACAGGGCCAGCAGTGGCAATGAACAGCAGTTGGATGAGCATGTTGGATGTCTTCCATACGTCTATCCAGAGCTCCTTCACCCTGCAATGGGCTGCTGTGCCCAGGCTGCCAGGGCTGCCAGGGGCTGGAGGTCTTTATTGTCCAGCTCCCTCCTCTGGATCATTGCTCCTTTCTGGCAGTGATCTTGCTCTGGCTACCTCTGGTTCACAGGTTTCAGTTACTTTTTCTCTCTCTCTCTGTTTCAAGAACTACTTCCTCTCATTGACCTCTTTAGGGGTAGTAAGAATGTCCCATGCTTTTAGTCCCAGGCTTTGCTGTATCCCCTTTGGCATCTTGTACCTTAATAAATCATCCCTTCCTCAGGCTCTCCCCACATCACCAAATTGGGCTGTGCCTCTGGATCTTACCAGGGCCCTGGCTGGCACCATGAGGACACTTATGTGTCCTCATAGAGTCCTCAAGGTAAAGCTGATGTGGTCTTGGAAAGCTAGGATGCCAGGGCACTGAGAGCAGCTGGGGCCTGTCTCAGAGCATCCTCCTTTGCTGGGCTACTTTCTTTCTGTCAGCACTCCTGCTGGTCTCCCTGACCATCATTATTCCTGAGAGACAAGAGTAACAGACATGTTCTGCTGCTTCTGTCATTCACCAGCTTTAATCTAACAGCAGATAGGCGGCCCAGTGCTTTCTTTCATGGTTGTCAGGAAAGAAGAGCCCACTTCTCCCACCACTGTTTCCTCCTCTCCTCCTTTTTTGACTTGTGCACTTTTGGCATGTCTTACCTCATAGAGAAAAATGAATGAAGTATTCAAGACAGTATCCAAATTTCTTATTAGCTCTGCATTGTCACTAATAAGCTGCAATTAACCATAATGATAGTAATAACAATAAAATAAAATCTTAATTTCCTTGTTATAAGAAGTATTTCCTCTTATTGCCTGACCACAGCATTTCTTTATTTCAATTAACTCTACAAAATGAAAGAAATGAGTTAATGGCTTAGAAACAAGCCTGCCCCTGAGTGGTGATAAATGTTAGAAAACTAATCAAGAATAGCTGCCTTTCCACAAGGAGCAGCACTATGCAAAAAGACAGTTGTCTTTAATTTTTATTGTAATTCCAATGGTCTTTGGAGCAACGATATTTTAAAAGGATGTTTTGTTTGTTTCCCCGAATGACTGGAACCTCTGGTTATGGATTCAGAATAACAGTCATGAAATTCATACAAGATTACGAATTCACTACATTTCCAGTCAATCTCTCCCAATAGCTCTGAACTACCTCATGTACTTATTCCTAGAGTGAGGACCTCTGCAAGTCCACAGCACCCTCCCCAGCCTGTGACCTGGCCCCTCTGTGTCTGTTCTCACCTAGAGCTGTGCACATCTAAGACCGCAATGGCCTCACCGGTGCAGCGCCCTCCAGGGTTCACCTCAATTGGCAGGAGATGGGAGCCTCTGTTTCTCATAGTCACATAGTTTTGGAGAAATGGTGCTTTCCTGCTAATTCTTCTGAAGACGGGATATATCTAGAAATAGCTCCTAAGTCAATAAATAGTCCATTGAAAGAGTTTTGTGAATGAGGAGAAAATATTTTTCTTTAATTCAAGAGGTTTTCCCAGAGACTTGACTGTTGGAACTGGCCTGGGGTGGGGCTGCCCTGCAAGCCTGTCTGATGCTTGGATATTCTACCCACAAACCGCGGATTCAACTCCTCCACCAGGAAGGCTCTCACAGGGTTACTAGCAGCTTTGAAACAAGCGACAGCGAATTTTCTACCGGATGCATAATTTACAATATGCCTGAGTTATTTGGTGATTTTGGGCACGGCTTGCTTGATAGGGGCAAGTTGCCACTGCCAGAGCGAGCTCCCAAGTCTGCAGGGCTGTTTCGCTCATTCTGGGCTGGAGAGACAACGAGGCCTCTGTGTGCTTGTTTCTGGTTTATGTATCCGAAACTTGCCTACCTATAAAATGATTTCAGGGGGATTTTCCTCAGAATTAACTGGCAGTCTGTCGCCGTCCTAAAGTTGCCATTTTGCATGTGACGTTATGGTAACGTTCTTGCGGGTGGACTGCAAAGCCACACGCCTTCTCCTTCTCCTGCCATTTGCACAGAAAGCCGTTTCCCCCTTGAGGAAAGGGATTTGGGGATGGTGCCTCTGCACCTACGGGTGCGTCCGAGGGTGGAATGGATGGCCTGAGGAGCGGCCTTTCATCTGTGGGCCCCTTCCCCCAGGCACCTGCCCGGTGGCCTCGCATCCTGGCTCTCCCCCTGCACATTTACCTCCTGTCTGGCTCCTGGGGGCAGCTTCCTGGACAGAGGACATCTTCAGGACAGCTCAGATCTGCTGCTTTCCTGTGCGGAGGCTTGAGCACCTGGAAATGGTGGTTTGTGGCTGGGCACAGTGGCTCATGCTTGTAATCCCAGCACTTTGGGGGGCCAAGGCGGGACGATCACTTGAGCCCGCAGGTTTGAGACCAGCCTGGGCAAGGTGGCAAGACACTGTCTCTACTAAAAATAAAAATCTAGCCAGGCGTAGGGGCCGGAGCCTGTAGTCCGTGCAGCTGAGGCGGGAGAATCGCTGGAGCCCGGGAGTTGGAGGCTGCAGTGAGCTGAGATCACCATTGCACTCCAGCCTAGGTGACAGAGGGAGACCCTGTCTCAAATAAATACATAAATGAAAGAAAGAAACGGCAACTCTTTTCTCTCTTACCACCCTCCGAGTGGTGCTGTACCACAGTGGGCACCGTGAAGCAGGTGACCCGCCTCCGCCATGGAGTGGGCAAAGGTAGATTCAGGTTTTGATGCAGATCCGTCTGTCTCCGACGCTGCCTCTGCGGAACTCCATCGCGGGTTCCCCCAGGACTGCACAGGCCTCCCCTAGGCCGGCGGAGCCGCTCCCACCTTCCACCCTTCGCCGCCCTCCTGCGCCCTGGCCGCGTTCTGGCCGCGGGGCATCCATGCTCTCTTGATTTCTCACTTTCCTTTGGCCAACGGGTAGCTCCGACAGCAGGAAGGAGGACAGAGGAGAAACAGATTCCTCTCTGCCCTAGGGCCCAGCGTCCTTTCTGGACCTCTCGTTCCCAGGCCTGGTGCCCTCGTCCTCCCCTCTGCTCTCAGTCCTTAGCCCTGGGGTCCTGCCCAGGCCCTAGGCTTTCCCCACTCCCCTCCTCACTTCTGTCAGTATCCCCTCACCAAATCCTACGCCACTCTGTTGGGCTGTGCCCTCAGTTTCCTGCCAGCGCTCAAGGCAGACATACATTCACAGCCTTATCACTCACTCACAAGATGTCCTCAGCTCTCACTGAGTATTGATACAAAAAGAGTGCATTTGAAAGGGTCTCAACAACCTTTTGTGAAGCTGTAATTAAATGCCTCAGGCATCACATTAATCAACATTCTTTTTCCAAGGTACCAAGCTACCAAAGTGATCATATCTTCTATATACAGCACTGGGTGAGGTGTTACTGGTTCAGCCAACTTACAGCCAAAAACGTGTTCTGCAGATGTATTGATTGGCACATATTGTTTTTTTGTCAGAAAAATAGAATTATGCTAACCCAATGTGCTTCAGGCTGGCTTCTGGGCACGGGAGACCCCTGACCTATTCCAGGCACTTGATAGCATCTCCTATTACGCTTGCCTCCTATTCTAGATATTTCATTTTTATTTTGCAACCTGCCTCAAATTATTTTAAGATAAGAGACCCCCCCCCAAAGAAATGAATTAATCCCATCCTGTCTCTTTTTGAGACAGATTCTTTTTCTGCTGGAGACAATAGTTTTTCCCTCTCCTTCAGCTGTGTTAGAGCAAATGCAATGATTGAAATAGGAAGAATTAATATTCCTTCATGGTCAGAAAGATTAATGCCTAGACTTTTAGTTCCCTGCTCAGAATTTTGGGGCTTTGCAATGAGGTAGAACAATGGACTGATGAAAATGATAATGACTATCAGCTAAAACAACACAACCTTGCTTTTTTCCCCCACTGCACAGAGATTAATGGCTTAAACGAAAATTTGATCATCCAGACGTGTAAGAGTTCTGGACTCTTATTTCAATGTGTTTTTTTTTGAGAAAGTGATGCTTGACTGTTAGTAACTTCCTGCTTCTTTTCCCACCGTACCGCCTCCCCCAAGCTCCCACAAAATACCAGGGCTGTCCCTCATGTCAGACAGGATTTCAAGTTAACATAAGAGTTGTGATTTTTGGAATGCATTTCTTAGACTCATTCAAGAGGGTTCAGAAAATCCAGGTATGCGTGCCGTTTAGGATATTTAATCTCCTTCCACTGAATCATTATAAAACCAGTGCTTTCTAACTTTTAAAATAAATGCTTGGTTTCACATCAAAAAGAAAATATTCCAAATAAATATAATTTGGGTCACAGGACCAACTTAAAATACCGATTATGTTGTTTTTTAAAAAATGTCCTTCCAAATGCTGATTGATGATTCCTACATTCCTAGGGTGTGAAGAAGACAGAAATCAAACCTGTCTTTGTTATATAACATGTGGTGCTTAACCCTTACTGAATTATTCTAGAGGCATTTTATAGTTATAGATTTCCTCATGCTGGAGTTGACGAAAACTGGTCGAAGCTTGGGAAGTCCAGGTTCTGCTATGTGAGGCGGAAAATTATTCCACCTTTTCTTTCCCTGGATGAGAACATCATGTGGCATCAGTGGTTTCCCAAATTTTTTAGTGAAAAACTTTTCTTCAAAGAAATCCTTTAAAAATTTATTTGTCGTGCAGAAGCTCTTTAGTTTAATTAGATCCCATTTGTCAATTTGGGCTTTTGTTGTCGTTGCTGCCATCAGAGTGAACAGGCAACCTTCAGAATGGGAGAAAATTTTTGCAATCTACTCATCAGACAAAGGGGTAATATCCAGAACCTACAAAGAACTCAAACAAATTTACAAGAAAAAAACAAACAACCCCATTGAAAAGTGGGCAAAGGATATGAACAGACACTTCTCAAAAGAAGACATTCATACAGCCAACAGACACATGAAAAAATGCTCATCATCACTGGCCATCAGAGAAATGCAAATCAAAACCACAATGAGATACCATCTCACAATGAGAAACCAGTTAGAATGGCAATCATTAAAAACTCAGGAAACAACAGGTGCTGGAGAGGATGTGGAGAAATAGGAACACTTTTACGCTGTTGGTGGGATTGTAAACTAGTTCAACCATTATGGAAAACAGTATGGCGATTCCTCAAGGATCTAGAACTAGATGTACCATATGACCCAGCCATCCCATTACTGGGTATATACCCAAAGGATTATAAATCATGCTGCTATAAAGACACATGCACACGTATGTTTATTGCGGCACTATTCACAATAGCAAAGACTTGGAATCAACCCAACTGTCCATCAGTGACAGACTGGATTAAGAAAATGTGGCACATATACACTGTGGAATACTATGCAGCCATAAAAAAGGATGAGTTCGTGTCCTTTGTAGGGACATGGATGCAGCTGGAAACCATCATTCTCAGCAAACTATCACAAGAACAGAAAACCAAACACCGCATGTTCTCACTCATAGGTGGGAACTGAACAATGAGATCACTTGGACTCGGGAAGGGGAACATCATACACTGGGGCCTATCATGGGGAGGGGGGAGCAGGGAGGGATTGCATTGGGAGTTATACCTGATGTAAATGACGAGTTGATGGGTGCTGACGAGTTGATGGGTGCAGCACGCCAACATGGCACAGGTATACATATGTAACAAACCTGCACTTTATCCGCATATACCCTAGAACTTAAAGTATAATTAAAAAAAAAATTATTTGTCAATTAGAAAAACTAATTTAAAAATGCTTATGGAAGCCAAATACATACAACTGATATATTTGGATTCACTATGATTTTAACAGACTTGTGAACCAAGAGTACATCACACTCCCCTACCACACTTCCTCCATCCTGCCTTCTGCTCCTACCACATCATCTGAAAATTTTGAGGGTCCGTGGACCGGAAGATGGATCTCATATTTCCAGTTGTCTGTTGCTTTTGTTGAAGACACCTATCAAACATATACAACTAGTTTAGGAGGCAAAACCATATTTAATAATATGCAATACATCTACTATGAGAATGAATTGCTGAATGATGTAAGAATAATAAGTGCCTCTATCTAAGTGAAACTGCAAAGCTATGTTTTAAGAATGGTAACAACCCGGGACTAACCATACTATTGTCGTTGCTCCATCACAGACAAGAACTTGATCAGGAAGGTTGGAGCAGGGAACTTTTACATTCCATCTCACTTTAATTTTCACAGTGATCCTTTCAGATAATGGTATGGCTTCCTTAAATTGAGGTTCAGAGAATTTGACAGTTTGCTCAAAGTTAAATATCCAGTTAAGAGACAGTTACCATCTTCCTAGATTTTCTCACTCTAAACGCTGGGCTCTTGGTCTGTTTTCTATAGTGGTCATGAAGACTGAGACTTTTGAGGGAAATTGATTGAAATATCCAGATTGATGAATGGGCTGTGCCTGGATTAACCATTGCGTTGAATTTTGTGGTCTTTACTTTGAAGGGTGTTACTGACCAGTTGCTTGCTGCTACTCATTTTTAAATATAGAGCTTTTATTTTTCTATCAAATAAAGTTACCCAACTGGTAAGGGTCAAACAGTCATACAAGTTATTCTTGCTGTTACAGCTTAAAAGAGAATAAAGAGCTCTCTGTGTTCAACAAAAATACCCTCATGAAAATGGTCGAATGAGGGAGGGTGCCCTGGCAGAATATATATATTTTTAATTTTTTGCAGTGTTTTGTCTTTCTTTCTCTAATACTTTAGGCTGCATTTGACATCATAAGTACAAAGGGGAAAACTATATTGAATAATTTTGATTCGGGGATGTGAATTATTTAAAAACTTTGTAAATGTGAGTAATTACAACCCTGTTGATTGAATGACAAGTTTCTTTTTCTGTTGTTGTTTTTTATTTGTTTTGTTTGTATGTTTGTTTGTTTGTTTGAGACAGAGTCTCACTCTGTTGCCCAGGCTGGAGTACAGTGGCATGATCTTGGCCCACTGCAACCTTCGCCTCCTGGGTTTAAGTGATTCTCCTGCCTCAGCCTCCCAAGTAGCTGGGATTACAGGTGCGTGCCACCGTGCCCAGCTAATTTTTGTATTTTTAGCAGAAGCAGGGTTTCACCATGTTGGTCAGGCTGGTCTCAAACTCCTGACCTCAAGTGATCCACCCACCTCAGCCTCCCAAAATGCTGGGATTACAAGCATGAGCCACTGTGCTCGATCTGAATAACAACTTTCTTAGACACTGTCATGACTTAAAGCTGGAATGATTAGAACAAAACTTGTATTCTCTTCCAACCTGTTTCCCCAATGACATTAGAGAACACAGAATCAGCAGGTATTTTTATGAGGCTTTCATATCGGAGGTCAAAATCTACATTTCTGATAAGGTTCTTAATGAGCCAGTGAGAGCAGCTGTCAGAGGGATCATTATGCCTCCTGGCCTTAACCCATATAATTTGTGTAGTTTTTCAAAGTGAGGACTATAAACCATTTGTTTCAGATTTAGCTGTGGCGCATAATGAAAATTTGGATTCCTGAGCCCCACCACAGACCTATAGAATCAGAATTTGGTGTTAGCAAGTGTTGGAATTCTCAGTGACCACCCTAAGCGATTCTTCGTCACCTGAAGCTTGAGAAAAAGATTGTGTGGAAGCTAGGCAGAACTGGTCTCAAATTCTCATAGCTAATAGCTGTATGATCTCTGGAAAGCTTCTTTTTTGTTCTTATTTTTGTTTTGTTTTGTTTAAATTAGGGTCTCACTATATTGCTCAGGCTGGTCTTGAACTCCTGGCCTCAAGTGATCTTCCCGCCTCAGCAGAAAGCTTCTTGATAACAACTTTATGGGGCTGATATGAAGAGCTATGAAAACCACTAATTCAGTGCCTGGTATATCATTACGATCTAGAAGAAATGAGCTATGACTACTTGAGGATAAAGTTCAAGACAGTAGAGCAGTGCTTAGCACATTGCAGGCACAGTAAATATTACAGATACTCTCATAGTGTGCAGAAAAGGCACTTTTTCTTAGGGTTTAAACAATAGATAAGACCCTTCCAACAACAGGGGCATGGGTGTAGCAACGACTAGGAACAAGGAATAGCACCAAAGGAGGCTCATGTGCATTAGGAACAGTGTGATCTGAGGAGCCTGAGAGCACACACTGCACCAAAAGATATTTCTCACTTTGTCATAGGGACTGCTATGGGTTGAATGTGTTCCCTGAAAAGTCATGTGTTGGAAACTTGGTCCCCTGTGCAGCAGTATTAAGAAGTGGAATCTCTGGGAAATCATTGGGTCACGGGGGCCCTGCCCTCAGGAAAGCATTAATCTATTCATGAATTCATGGATTCATGAGTTACTGAGGGAATGGGTTAGTTATCATGAGACTGGGTCAGTTATAAAAGCCAGTTTGGCTCATAAGCCCCCTTACCATGTGATGCCCTGTGCTGTCTCAGGACTTGGCAGAGAGTCCCTACCAGCAAGAAGGCCCTCACTAGATGCAGTCCCTTGACTTTGGATTTCACAGCCTCCAGAACTATAAGAGAGAGGTTTTTTTAATATTCATAAATTACCTGGTCTCAGGTATTTGGTTATAGCAACAACAACAACAACAATGAAAAAAATGAACTGAGACAGAGACTAATTTATTCATTGAGATTCATTACTATGGGTACAAAACTACTAAATTTAAATAATGAGATTCAGAAAATATAATTAAATATAGAGTTTATTGAAGCACAAAGCTTGAGGATGGCTACTGGGAACACCAATTCCAAGTGAATGGAGTCAGCATTTCAAAGTGGAGAGTCATATAGGCAGAGACAGAGAAACTGTAGAATTAAAACATTTTCAATACAAGATCAGTACCTATGTTACAGCAAGTAATTTGATTGCTTACAGATTGCTGCATCCCAAGGAAGATTACTGATTACTCCGTGATGAGGGGCAGTGGTCTGAGGAGGTCTTATCTCTGGTGACTTTTTGTCTCCCTAACTATTTACAGGAAAAAAGTGCAGAAGTTGTAGTTGCATGGCACATGACTCAAGCTACATAGCCACGTTGCTTTCAAAGCTCAGAATAATTTAAAGTTCCAACAGCTTTAAGTTTGAATTATTTAATTAGACAAAACCTCTCTGGGGAATAAGACTTCTTGCAGCCCATTAACCCCTAACCTCCATCCTAACTACTTTTCATCTGTGCAGGGAAAGCTCAGTAGCAGGAACCCTGCTAGTTGGGAGAAGACGGGAGGGGAGGACAGAGCCAGCCTGGTCTTTGCCCACTCACATCTTTGTTTGGGCCTTGCTTCATTTCATCTGTTAAATTTGTTCTACTCAATAACAAACTGAACAGAGAACCAACAGGCGAACTTAAATAAAATATTAAGCAGAGGATGTAATATAAAGTTAAATTTCAGCCATGAAAAGTTCTTTTTATTTTGATATGGAGTATTGTACATTACAAAGAGAGACAGCAACGCAAAACACAAATAGGAGAGTTGAACACACCTTTTTCTCAGTCCTTCATGATCAAATATATAATAAGTACCTCTACAGAATATTTGAATGAGATAAGGTTTATCAAGTACCTAAAATACATTGAAATGTATACCTTATAAACAGACACTGGATTTTCCAAGCATTGGAACATTGATAAAAACTAGTAATATGTTATATTATAAACAGACAATAAGAGTCAAAATTACATATCTCTGGCTATGAAATAATATTATAAATAAGTATCAACTGTAAAAACAAAATAGTAAAATCCCACTCATTTTGAAACTATAAAAACAGCTTAAAAACAACCTTAGGACCAGAAAGGAAGTCAAGTTTGAAACTGCAGAATATTTTGAAAATAATGATAATAGGAACATTCCAAATGAAAATTCATGACTTATTGCCAAACCTTATTTCTCAGAGGAAAATATAATTTAAAATAAAACTTAGCTTGTAAAAAAGTAGTGGAAAACAAACCTAGGAAAAGCAGAAGGGAAAAATTAAGTTGTATATTGTAAGTCAGAAACAAAAAATAACTGAATTGATACATATATTAAGGGCTATACATTTAAATGATAAATAAATAATAATTCTAATAAAATTCAGTAGATAGCTAAATCAAGAGGTAAATAAGAAGAGATTAAGAAGGCCAAATTAGAAATGAGAAGGGAAAAAGAACCAGATTTGAGAAAATTAAAATATTTATAAAAGAATACTTCAAATAAATCTCTACTAGACAAGATTAAATCTAGGATAAAATGAAAGTATAACCACACAACTGATGAAATTGAGAGAGAGAGACCAAAAGATTTACTCATTTTCAAAACTTTTTGCAAGAAAGTTTTTTCAAACTTAGAAGAAACAGATGAATGTTTCTTTTATTTTGATTGTTCGAGAGTTTTCTAATTACTCTTATGACACCTAAATAAAAGCTTTACTAAAACCAGATAAAGGTAGTATACAATAGAAAGACTGTAGATCAGTATCACTTATAAATATTGATGGCAAATAAATAAAACATTAAGAAATGGATCTGGCAGCACAATGAAAGAATACATAATAAGGATAGTAATGGACCATAACTCATTGGGGGTAAAAGGAATTCATGTGTTCACGGAACAGAAGGATGGGGCAAAGAAGGAAGAAAAGCAAGAGGAGGAGCTAAGAAGAGGCAAAAGCTCTTCCCTATAGTAAAATGCCAACCAATAAATATAAAAAAGAAATCACAGAGTTTGAAATACTATGTTGCTACCAGCATAGTAATGTTTGATATAGGCAAAAATCATTAAGAGATTCTAAAATTCATGGGTAAAATTTAGATAAGAAAAAGATACTTTGTAATCTTGGGTATTGGCCCACCTCTACAGGTTACTTTTTAATTACAAAAAAGAAAATGTTAATTTAACCTCATAGGCATCCTAGTATCTAGGTTCACATAACCAAGAATGGATAGACTGACATCTGACGTCTCTTGATATGCAGGATGCGCTAAAAGGACACGGTGTCAATTCTACTGTATTCCTGCTAAAAATGCATAAGCTGAATCTAATCATTAGGAATGGAAAGGATTTGAGGGACAATCTATAAGTTATTGACCTGTATTACTCAAAATTTCACTGCCATGAAAGAAAAATAAATCCTGAGAAATGTGTCCACATTAAAACAGGCTAAAGGGACAAGACAACTAAATTTAATGCACCAGCTTGGGTTGGATCCTGGATCAGAAGAGTAAAAGCTGTAAAAAACATTGTGGGGACAATGGCAAAATTTAAATGGAGACTGTCGTTTAGATAATAGCATTGAGTCAATATTCACAATTTCCTAATTTGATAATTGCCCCTGTGATTGTATAAGATGATAATCTGGTTTTTAGTACATAGATGTTGAAGCATTTACAGGAATAGGTTAATGATACCTGCAACTTCCTCTCTAATAGTTCAGTAAATAGAAGTCTAAGCAGCAGGAAATGAATATAGTAAGAGGTTAACAGTTGACAAATTTAGGTAAAGAATATAGAAAAACTCATATTTTTTATATGAATTTTATAACTTTATAAAGTTATAAATTTATAACTTTAATAAAATCTTATTTTTCAGAAATACTTTGCTAAAAAATAAAAATTATTAATCATTCTAAGAAGTTGAAGATGGTTCAACATTAGGACTGACTAAAATAGTTCACAGTATTAAGGACTCCAAAGAAGAGACACTGTATGTTCATCTCTATAGTTTGCAAAGTAACATTTCACAAAAATTTCACAAGTATTTTTAATCTAAAAATAATCACTATATATTTATATATGCATATATATTTATATATACACATAATATATATTTAGATCAATTGATCCAACAGCTAAAAGTTAGAAATAACCTATGTCCATCAATGGATGAATGCATAAGTAAAATATGATATATCTATACAATGGAATATTACTCAGCCTTTTAAAGGAGGTTCTAACATGCTACCACATGGAAGAACCCTGAGTGCATTGCAGGAAGGTAAAATATCTTTTCCTTCTTCCCTTCTGAGTTCTTGCTGGGGGAGCCTTATAACAACAGCAACAACAACTCACTCAAAATCTCACATCAAATTGCAAGTCCCATGTGTCAGGGGAGGGCCCTGGTGGGAGGTGATTGGATCACGGGGGCGGATTTCCCCCTTGCTGCTCTTGTGTTAGTGAATGAGTTCTCCTAAGATCTGATGGTTTGAAAGTGTGGCCCGTCCCCCTTCACGCTCCCTCTTTCTCTTTTGCTTCACTGTGGTAAGACGCGCTTGCTTCCCCTTTGCCTTCTGGCATGATTCTAAGTTTCCTGAGGCCTCCCCAGCCATGTGGAACTGCGAATCAATTAAACCTGTTTTCTTTATAAATTACCCAGTCTCAGGTAATTCTTTGTAGCAGTGTGACAACAGACTAACACAGGAGGTAAGGCTCCTGCTTTCCTCCAAGTCTAGGAAAGAAGCTCCTGCCTGCAAGTCTTATGACCTGCTTAAGGGGAAAACCAGAAGGACCTTCCCGCACATGCTGTTTCTCAAATTCCCTCTGCTTAAAAAATTCACTATGTCAAGTTGCCACATTTTGGATAGTGTATCCTGAAAACCTTTATTACATTAAGTGAATTAACCTTGTCACAAAAAGAAAAGTACTATATGAATCCACTCATATGAGGCACTTACCTAGAGTAGATAAACTCATAAAGACAGAGAGTAGAATGGTGGTTGCCAAGGGGCTACGGAGAGGGCTGAGTGGGGAGTTAGTGTTTAATGGGCACAGGCTTCAGTTTTGCAAACTGAGTAGTTCTGGAGAGGGATGGTGGTGGTGGTTGCATAACAATGTAAACGTGTTTAATACCACTGAACTGTACACTGTAGGAGGGGAAAAACGTTTCCTTCCACCCTTTTAGGTTCTCAACTGGGGCCTCTCTGACAAAACACTGATTCACAAGGGAAAAACAAATAGAAGTTTAGGAACACGTGTACTTCATGAATAGGTGGGGAAGACCTGGGGAATGAGTAAGCCACAGAGTGACTTAAAATTCAGGCTTAAATGTCATCTTCAGCTAGGAACAAGAAAGAAGCGTGTGAGGAAGGCCCGTTATGGGGAGGTGATTGGGAAAGGTGCGGTAAACAAGAGCAAGGCTTGTTCTGCAGATTTCTGTCCTTGCTTTCTCTGTTGATAAGAGTCTCTTGCACTTTAGAGTCATTCCTGTCTTCCTGGCACAGAGAGAGACACTCCTACGATAGGAGATCTCTTTATTAAATGTAAATTTACCTGACAAACGGGTAACTTCTACTCTGTTTTCTGAGCTTCTCCTATACCTGCAGTTTCTCACAATAATCGGCTCACAATAGTCCTCATGCCAAAGAGGCGTGTTGGGGGTGCCATATTCTGGTCTCCTACAATACTCAGTAATGGTCAAGATGGTAAGTTTTACATTATGTATATTTTACCACAATAAAAACGAAGAATCAAGTGATGCAAAACAATGTCCCTCCTCACCCAAAATCTATTAACTTGAGCAGGAAGATTGATCAGTTTGTGATGTGAATCTGAGGGAATGTAGAGTAGTGTGGGAAATCAGAAACCACATTCATGGGGAAATCTCTTATAAAAGAAAGGACATCCAACTGTGAAAATGAATAAAATTAAAAGGTGATGTGGGGTTTCACTGTGTTGGCCAAGCTGGTCTTGAACTCCTGACCTCAGGTGATCCGCCTGCCTCAGCCTCCCAAAGTGCTGGGATTACAGGTGTGAGCCACCGCGGCCAGCTGACCTTTGTTATAGATTAACTGCCTCTTCTGTTGTCCTGTACCTAACTCAGACCAGATGGTACACAAGACCCATGACTGTTACATCTTTGGTGTGGAACGTTCAGTATACCTTTCCCAAAATAAAAAGACCACCTCAACCAATCAGATCATTGTAACCAGGCACTAAGCCTTGTTTAGAAAGATGTTGAAATTCTGTTAAACTTCCCTAACTCTTGTCTGTATAAATGACTCCAAACTTTAGAACACTGAGTTCTATTCTTTGGAGTCTGTGCTTCCCAGGAGGCTGTCGTTAAGCTTTGTATTCCAATAAATTCTACATTTGATTATATTTTCTGAATCTTATTATTCAAGGTTGATGCAGGAAGCAGATGGAGGGGCAGAAGCCGATATTCATCTCATTAGATCTAAAAAAGCCAAACGGTGGCCATGATCTGTGACATAAAGAGGGTATATTTTATGGAACTGGACAGCTTTCAGAAGCACAAGCAACCTCTTCAAAATGTGATCTACTGAAACGTCCTTGAAGGAGAGAATAGGAATGAGGCGGGCAAAGGAAGCAGAAGATATTGTGAACTACCCTAGAGAAACCCTGGGCATCTTTTTGTTGGGCAAAGTGGTGGAGGCTGAAACAGGGATTAGCATCTAGCATTTTATTTGACTGAAATAAACAGCTGGTTTTTTTCTTGCATATGTGAGATAGTCAAAAGATTCTTGACATCTAGGATTGGGGCAATGTTGGTATGAGTTCAGCTTTTTAATTTGTTCTTTAAAAGTGGCCATCAAGATGTGGCTGTAAGGTATTTCACAGTGCTTTGCATTCATTCTCATTGCTATCACCATCAAGGCCCAGTTACTCAATATCCAAGTTTGTTTTTGTTGTAATTCAACCAAAATAAATACAAGTAGCAGGGCTTTCCATGCTTCCTGGGAATATTGTGTGGGTGCATCTCAGTGAATGCCGACTGCTTTCAAATAAGATGTGCCAACCGAAGAAGCACAGTTTCCACTCCGAACCTGAGTGGCCAAGATGCAAAACAAGGCACTAGCTGGCTTGGGGGAGTCATGCCTGAGAGAACGAGTTGTATATAAAACTCTGCTGAGGCTGAAAATAGCACAGATATGAAAGACAGAAGCAAAAGAGATCGGGTCTCCTAAAGTGCCAGATGCCCAGGTCACTTCTATGTGGATGACTCAGAGTCACACAGAGTAACAGCGTGCTGGGATCTTTGAGGAAAGCTGACCCACCACAGAGAAGGAAAAGCAAAGCGATTCCGCAGAGAATTGAACCAAATACAAATTTGCCTTTGTTTTTCATCCCACTGAATTTCCTCTTCACCCATGAGGTTTATAGCTATTTTCACATGACCATCCAATGAAAGGAAAATAAATCTGATCCTGTTCCATCTACTCAAAATGCCTTGTCCTTAGGTCACTCAGCTTGATCCTGGTAATAAAATCACATAGAATGAAATACATTTTAAGGCAAAAATGTGTATGACTAATTAGGATATTTATGTATCGATAAGATAAAGATAGATAAGATGCTGGGAGGATAAAATAATTATCAATCTTACAACATGGTGTCAAAGTATATAGAATATGGTCAAAGTCTATGGTGTAAAACTACAAAACTGCTAGATAAAAATTACAAAATTATAATGAGAGAACTTGCACCTCTTTCAATTATGGGTAGAAAAGGCAGCAAAAAAGTTAATAGGAATTTAGAAGATTTAGGCAATGTAATAATGTTGATTTGGTAAGTGTGTAAGCCTGAAACTAACAGAGAATATAAAACCTCATTGATGCCACTAAATTGTGAAATATGCACATAAAAATGCTTAAAATGGCAAATTTTATTATATATATCTATATATTTTATCACTATAGGGGATAAAAAATATTTTTTTCTCATTGACTGATAGGTTTATGCCTGAGGCCCCTCTAATAAAAGGAAGATTAACAAGAGATAAACACAAAAATTTATTTCATAAAAGTTTTATTCGATACAGGAACCTTCACAAGAAAATGAAGACCCAAAGAAACAGGTAAACCTGTACGCTTTTATGCTCATGTTTGACGAAGAGATGGATGCTTGTGAAAAAGAATGATTTAAAAAAGGGGTGTGATCTCATGTAATAAACAAGGAAACTTAGCACAGCCTGTTTGTGCAGATTCTTCTCTGTGTCCCTGTGTCCTCAGGTATAAAAATGTTCCTTTCCTCCAAGTAAGGAGAGAACACCTCAAATCAGGGTCCTGTGACCTGCTTCAGGGGAAGAGTGAGAGAGGTCAGAGAGTGACCGTCCTGGGATTTGTGACTTGTTTTAAGGGAGAAAGAGAAGGGGAAAGTGACTGTGCTCTTCCTGCTTCTGCTGTTTTCTCAAATGCCAGGTATCATATTTTGGGGTAGTGTATAATGAACCCCGATATGACAATAACAACAACAAAAATGCATGTGGAACAGAATGCCACAAGCTAGAATAGACTCAATAAGTACCAACCAAAGAGCTGATATTAGCTACCGATTACATTATTTGACCTTATACAATACAATTTGAAGTGAACAATAAAATGAGTAGCCAATGAAATCTATATCTACCCTCAGAATGTTTGGAAACTAAGAAACATACCTAAAATAATTTTAAAAAATTAAAACAAAAACAGGAAAAGAGGAAAAAGAAGGAAATCACAAGAAGTATTAGAAAATATTTAGAAGAAAATGTAAATTCCAAGGCAATATTTGTGAAATATATGTAAATCATTCAATAGAGGGAATTTTATAGCCTTAAATACACGCACGAAGAAATAAATCTTTCCTGGATTTCTTTTATTCCTGCAAAGTTCTGGTTCCCTGAACCACTGAAATTGATATAATATGAAGCTAGAGAATGTTTTTTCCTTTCCCCCCAAATATTTTACTTTTTGCACGTCTTGAGTATTAAACTGCAGTTATTTGTCTTCTTTTAGTTGGAACTAATTTCCTTCCCTCTAAAGGAAAACAAAAGTGTTTTTTTGATTTAAAAAAAATTTAATTTATTTTTCTTTTTTAATGGAGACTAAGTAGAAATCCAAGACAAAAGTTCTTTTATTTCCCTGAGTGGGAAGAAGGTTGCATGCCTGGGTGGGGGCCTGGGAAACTGGAAAGACAGACTAAACAACCTTGAGATCACCTGAAGGATTTAGAGCATTATCTTCATAGGTGTTTACATTTCAAAGAGGTGAAACTGGCCAGTCCCAGCACTTTGGGAGGCTGAGGTGGGTGGATCGCTTGAGGTCAGTAGTTCGAGACCAGCCTGGTCAATATGGTGAAACCCCTTCTCTACTAAAAATACAAAAAAAAAATTAGCTGGGTGTGGTGGTGCTTGCCTATAATCCTAGCTACTCGGGTGGCTGAGACAGGAGAATTGCTTGAACATGGGAGGCGGAGGTTGCAGTGAGCCAAGATTGCGCCACTGCACTCCAGCCTGGGCAACAGAACAAAAAACAAAAACAAAAAAACAAAAAACAAAAACATTTTGTTTTCATCTCAAAACACAAAAAACATTAAAAAAAAAAAAAAAAAAAAAAAAAGAGGGTGAAACTGAATTGGAAGCACATTTTATCTTTCCCCTGGAGACATTTATTAACATTCCGAAGAGGGAGGAGGATCCTTCTCCCTACACCATAGGGGTGTGCATATTCTCTGCTTCTATATATGTGGGAAAATGCATATTTCTGGCATACTCCCAGGCACCTCACCTGCACTCCAATTCCTTACCTCGCGTAGTGTTGAGTGGATGCTGCTGCTGGGTTTCTCTCTTTCTCTCTGGTGCAAGTTGAATAATATCTCTTATCGTTCACAGTTTCTGAGTTAACAACATGTTGGGTTTTTTTAATGAAGAAATAATAAAAAAGTATTGAGTTAAGAATCAAACTCAAGAATTTAGAAATAAGCCTGGTGCAGTGGTTCATGCTTGTAATCCCAGCACTTTGGGAGACTGAGGCGGGAGGATTGCTTGAGGCCAGGACTTCGAAACCAGCCTGGGCGACACAGTGAGACCCTGTCTCTACAAACACATTTAAAAAATTAGCTGGGAGTGGTGACACTATCTGTATTTCCAGTTACTTAGGAGGCTAAGGTGGGAGGATCACTTGAGCCCAGGAGGTGGAGGCTGCAGTGAGCGAGGATCGCACCACTGTACCCCAGCAAGACCTTATCTCTAAAAAAAATAATAATAATAATAATTTATAAATAGAAGATAGAAGGCCAGGCTGGTGGCTCACGCCTGCAATCCCGGCACTTTGGGAGGTCAAAAAGGGTGGATCACTTGAGGTCAGGAGTTTGAGAGCAGCCTGGGCCAACGTGGCAAAATCCCATCTCTACTAAAAACACAAAAATTACCTGGTCATGGTGGTGGGCGCCTTTAATCCCAGCTACTTGGGAGGCTGAGGCAGGAGAATCACTTGAACCTGGCAGGCAGAGGTCGCAGTGAGCCCACATCGCACCATTGCACTCTAGCCTAGGGGACAGGGGCAAAACTCTGTCTCAAAAAAAAAAAAAAAAAAAAAGAATTTAGAACTAGAAAGAAGACAAATTCCGAAGAGTAGGGCAGAAATTAATGAAATGAAATGAAAATGCAAACATAAACTTTGATAAGGCTGAGCTAATGTAAAAAAGATAGAAATGCATACATTTGTAATTTAGAAAATAGAAGACATGAAAATATGCAATTCTTTAAAACTGCAATTTTAAAAAAACAGTGATTTTCACTTTTAGCAGTATAGGGAAGTCATCTGATTGCTATAAAATATGTTAAATAGATAAAAATATGTAGTTTACATAAAATAAAATTCACCACATATTTTAGATATAATTCAATGAATTTTGACAACTGTATGTGCCCATGTAACTACCACCCAAACTTTTCCATAACTATGGACACTTCCCTGGGACCTCCTTCTAGTCAAGCCCCTCCTCCTCTGCTCACTCTGAAATATTTATATCTGATTTCTATCACTATATATTTGTTTTCCCTATTCTTAACATTTAGATAAATAGAAACACACAGCCTGTGTTCTTTGGGTCTGATTTCTTTCACTCAGTATCCTATTTTTGAGATTCATGAAAACATGCAAAATTTTAACTGACAGTGAAAGAGATCTGACCTCACCAACTCCATCTTTATTCTAACTTCCAAAGCTGTCCTTGTTCATTCCTGGGAGTAGGCGGAACTCACTTTGGGAGGGACCTAGTTTATAGTTTAAAACAAACTTCCTTCTTGCCTGAGGACTAGACTGCTTTTGCAGGACTAATAAATTAGCCAAAAGATGAGACATTGTGGTTTAGGAGTCATGCAGCTGGAGGCTACGAGATTCTGAGCGCCCCCCTGGATCTCTCCTGGGGATAACATTACTACTGTAAAGCCTAAGACCAGTACTTGAGATAGTTTGCAGATCCTGCACTTGGTGGATCAGCTGGCACCACCCAGGTAGATAAACCAGATCTTGTGGCCCCCACCCAGGAACTGACGCAGCACGAGACAGCTTCGACTCCCTATGATTTCACCTCCCACCCAACCAATCAGCACTCCTGACTTACTGACTCCCCCCAACCCACCAAATTATCCTTAAAAACTGATCCCTGAATGCTCAGGGAGACTGATTTGAGTAATAATAAAACTCCGGTCTCCGGTACAGCCAGCATTGAGTGAATTACTTTCTCTATTGCAATTCTCCTGCCTTGATAAATGGGCTTTATCTAGACAGCTGTCAAGGTGAACCTGTCAGGCGGTTACATTTATAGGCATTGCATGCATGAACAGTTCATTTCTTTATATTGTTAGGTAGTTTTTCATTTTTTGAATGTACCACAGTTCATTTATTTTTTTCTGTTGTTGACATTTGAGTTGTTTCTGGATTTTGGCTATTTCGAATAAAGTTGCTACGAACATTCACATTAGGGTCTTTTTGTGAGCACATGTTGATTTCACTTAGATAAATTCCTGAAAGTGAAAATGCTGGCCGGGCGCGGTGGCTCACGCCTGTAATCCCAGCACTTTGGGGAGGCCGAGGCGGGCGGATCACGAGGTCAGGAGATCGAGACCATCCTGGCTAACACGGTGAAACCCCGTCTCTACTAAAAATACAAAAAAATTAGCCGGGCGAGGTGGCGGCGCCTGTAGTCCCAGCTACTCAGGAGGCTGAGGCAGGAGAATGGCGTGAACCCGGGAGGAGGAGCTTGCAGTGAGCTGAGATCGCGCCACTGCACTCCAGCCTGGGCGACAGAGCGAGACTCCATCTCAAAAAAAAAAAAAAAAAAAAAAAAAAAAAGAAAGAAAAGAAAATGCTGAGTCATAGAGTAGGTGTATATGAAACTTTGAAAGAAATTGCCAAACAATTCTCCAAAAAGATTGTATAATTGTAATTCCCACCAGGAATGTGTAAGAATTCCACATTGTTTGATAACTACCTTTCGAACAGGTGTGACGTGATGTCACCTTTGGATTTTGGTTTGCATTTTCCTCATGATGAGTGATGCTGAGCTTCTTTTCGTGTACCTGTTGGACATTTGTATGTCTTCTTTTGAGAAATGTCTATTTAGGTCCGTTGCCAATTTGTAAATTAGGTTTTTTATTTTCTTGCTTGTGAGTTGAGTTCCTTACATCTTTTTAATATTAATCTCTTATCAAACATGTGGTTTGAACATTTTTTCCCATTGCCTCTTCAATCTGTTGATTATTTTCTCTGCTGTGTAGAAGCTTGTCTTCAATAGAATTTCATTTATACAGTTTTGCTTTTGTCATGTATGATTTTAGGATTCTATCCAAAAAATTATTGGCCAGACTAATGTCAATAGGCTTTTTCCTATGTTCTTCTAGTAGTTTTACAGTTTCAGGTCTTACTTTTAAGTCATTAATCCAGTTTGAGTTGGTTTTTGTATATGGTGTGAAATAAGGGTCCAATTTCATTCTTCTGCCTGTGGTTATTCCATATTCGAGCCCTGTTTATCAAGGCAACTGTCCTTTCACCAGTGTGTATTCTTGGTACTTTTGTCAAACATCAATTGATTGTAAACGTGTGAATTTATTTCTGGGCTCTCTATTCTGTTCCTCTGGTTTATATGCCTGTTTTTATTCCAGTATTATGGCTTTGTTTTATTTACTATAGCTTTGCAGTATATTTTGAAATCAGGTAGTGTGATGCCTCTGGCTTTGTTCTTTTTACTCAAGATTGCTTTAGATATTCAGGGTCTTTGTGGTTCGACACAAATTTTAGAATTTTTTTTCCATTTCTGTGAAAACTGCCATTGAAATTTTGATAGAGATTGCACTGAATCTGTAGTTTGTTTTGAATAGTATGGACATTTTAATATGAATTCTTCCAATCCATAGACACAAGGTATTTTTCCATTTGTTTGTGTATTCTTCAATTTCTTTCATCAAAGTTTTATAGTTTTTATTACATAGAATTTTCATCTCATTGGTTAAATTTATTCCAAAGTATTTTTGCATGCTATTGCAAACAGAATTGTTTTCTTAATTTTCTTTTCAAGTAGTTATTTGTTAATGTATAGAAACATAACTTTCTGTATGTTGATTTTATATCCTGAAACTTTATTGAATTTATTAGTTCTAACCAATAAACTAATAAGTTTTTGGTGCAGTATTTAGAGTTTTTTTTATGTGTAAGATTGTGTCATCTGCAAATAGCAATTTCACTTCTTCCTTTATTTGGTTACCCCTTATTTCCTTCTCTTGCCTTGTTCCTCTGGCCAGGACTTTTAGAACTATGTTGAATTGAAGTTACAAGAGTGAACATCCTTGTCTTGTTCCTTATCTTAGAGGAAAAGCTTTCAGTTTTTCACCATTGAATATGATGTTAGCTGTGGGCTTATCATTTATGGCCTTTGTTATGTTGAGGTACATTCCTTCAATAACTAATGTGTTGAAAGATTTTTAATATCATAAAAGGATGTTGAATTTTGTCAAATATTTTTTCTGCATTTATTGAGATGATCATATTGTTTTTGAACTTCATTCTGTAATATGTTTTATCACATTTATGAATTTGTGTGTTGACACTTTTCATCACAGGTATAAAGCCCACTTGATCATGGTGAATTATCCATAAATGTACTTTTGATTTCAGTTTGCTAGTAATTTTTTGAGAGTTTTCGCATCTATGTTCATCGGACATATTGGACTGTAATTCTATTTTCTTTTAGTGTCCTTATCTGCCTTTTGTATCAGGGTAATGCTGGCCTCATTAAATCAGTTTGTAAGTGTTACCTCATCTTTCATTGTTTTGAAAGAGTTTGAGAAGGATTAATATTAATTCTTTAAATGCTTGTTAGAATTCACCAGTGAAGCAATCAGATCCTGGACTTTATTTTGTTGGTGGGATTTTATTACTCATTCAATCTCTTTACTTGATGTTGATCTCTACATATTTTTTCTTTCTTCATGATTCAGACTTGGTAGGTTGTACGCTTCCAGGAATTTATTCATTTCTTCTAGGTTATCCAATTTGTTGGCATACAGTTGTTTGTAGTGGTCTCTAATGATGACTTGTAGTCTGTGAAATCAGTCGTAATATCTTTTCTTTCATTTAAAATTTCATTAATTTGAGTTGTCTTTTATCTTAGTCTAGTTAAGGCTTGTTAATTTTGCCTTTGTTTTTTTAAAAAAGGACTCAGTTTCATTGATCTTTTCTATTGTTTTTCTAGTCTTTATTTCTGCTCCAATCTTCATTGTTTCCTTTCTTCTGCTGACTTTGTGCTTAGTTTATTATTTTTTGAATTTCCTGAGGTATAAATGTAGGTTGTTTATTTGTGATCTTTCTTTTTCTTAATTTGGGCATTTGTCTAGCTTCTCTCTTAGAAATGATTTTGCTGTATCCCATAAGTTTAGTATGTTCAATTAAAAAATTTTTTTTTTTTAATTTCAATAGGTTTTTGGGGAACAGGTGACGTTTGGTTACATGAATACGTTTAGTGATGATTTCCGAGATTTTGGCACACCCATCACTAAGCAGTGTACAGTGCACCCAATTTGTAGTATTTTATCCCTTACCACCCCCATCTTTTCCCCTGAGTCCCCAAAGTCCATTGTGTCATTCTTATGCCTTTGTGTCTGCGTACCTTAGCTCTCATATGAATGCGAACATAAAATGTTTGGTTTTTTTCATTCCTGTGTCACTTCACTTAGAATAATAGTCTCCAATTCCATCAAGGCTGCTGCATATGCCATTATTTCATTCCTTTTTATGGGTGAGTAGTATTTCATTTTATGCACACACACACACACACACACACAGACACACATACACCTCACATTTCCTTTATTTCCTTTATACACTTCTTGATTGATGAGCATTTGGACTGGTTCCTTATTTTTGTAATTGGAAATTGGGCTGCTATAAACATGCATGTGCAAGTATAATGACTTCTTTTCTTCTGGGTAGATACCTAGTAGTGGGATTGCTGGATCAAATGGTAGATACACTTTAGTTTTTTAAGGAATCTCCACACTGTTTTCCACAGTGGTTGTACTTGTTTACATTCCCACCAACAGTGTAAAGGTGTTCCCTTTTCACCACATCCACATCAGTGTCTATTTTTTTTTTTTTTTTGATTATGGCGATTCTTGTAGGAGTAAGGTAGTATCCCATTATGGTTTTGATTTGCATTTCTCTGACGATTAGTGATGTTGAGCCTGTTCCTATATGCTTGTTGGTCATTTCTATATCCTCTTTTGAGAATTGTCTATTCATGTCCTTAGCCCATTTTTTGATGGGATTGTTTGTTTTTTTCTTGCTAACTTGTTTGAGTTCTTTGTAGATCCTGGATATTAGTCCTTTGTTGGATGTTTACATTGTGAAGATTTTCTCCTACTCTGTGGGTGGTCTGTAAACTCTGCTGATTATTTCTTTTTCTGTGCAGAAACTTTTTAGTTTAATTAAGTCCCATCTATTTATCTTTATTTTGGTCACAGTTGCTTTCGGGTTATTGGTCATGAAGTCTTTGCCTAAACCAATGTCTAGAAGGGCTTCCCTGATGTTATATTCTAGAATTTTTATGGTTCTGGGTCTTATATTTAAGTCCTTGATCCATTTTGAGTTGATTTTAGTATAAGGTGAGAAATGGGGATCCAGTTTTATTTTTCTACATGTGGCTTGCCAATTTATCCCAGCACCATTTGTTGAATAGAGTGTCCTTTCCCCACTTAAGTTTTTGTTTGCTTCTCAAAGATCAGTTGGCTGTATTTGGCTTTATTTTTGGATTCTCTATTCTGTTCCATTGATCTATGTGCCTATTTTTATACGACTACCCTGCTGTTTCGGTAACTATGGCCTTATAGTATAGTTTGAAGTCAGGTAATGATATGCCTCCAGATTTGTCCTTTTGCTTAGTCTTGCTTTGGCTATGCGGGCTCTTTTTGGGTTTCATATGAATTTTAGGGTTGTCTTTTTCTAGTTCTGTGAAGAATGATGGTGGTATTTTAATCGGAATTGCATTGAATTCGTACATTGCATTTGGCAGTATGGTCATTTTCACAATATTGATTCTACCCATCCATGAGCATGTAATGTATTTCCAATTGTTTGTATCATCTATGATTTCCTTCAGCACTATTTTATAGTTTTCCTTGTAGAGATCTTTCACCTTGTGGGTAGGTATATGCCAAAGTATTTTACATTTTTTGGAAGCTATTGTAAAAGTGGTTGAGTTCTTGATTTGATTATCATCTTGGTCACTACTGGTGTATAGCAGAGCTACTGATTTGTGTACATTAATTTAGTATCCTGAAACTTTGATGAATTCATGTATCAGTTCTAGGAGCTTTTCGGATGAGTCTTTAGGGTTTTTCTGGGTATACAATCATATTGTCAGCAAATAGCGACAGTTTGACTTCCTTTTTACTGATTTGGATGTTCTTTATTTCTTTCTCTTGTCTGATGGCTCTGGCTAGGATTTCCAGTACTATGTTGAATAAAGGTGGTGAAAGCAGGCATCCTTGTCTTGTTCCAGTTCTCAGGGGGAATGCTTTCAACTTTTTCCCATTCAGTATAATGTTTGCTATAGGTTTGTCATAAATGGTTTTTATTACATTAAGATATGTCCCTTCTGTGTCGATTTTGTTGAGGGTTTTAATCATAAAGGGATGCTGGATTTTGTCAAATGCTTTTTCTGTATCTATTGAGATGATCATGTAATTTTTGTTTTTAATTCTGCTTATGTAGTGTATCACATTTTTTGACTAACATATGTTAAACCATCCCTGCATCCCTGGTATGAAACCCACTTGATCACAGTAGATTATCTTTTTGATATACTGTTGGAGTCAGTTTTTCAGTATTTTGTTGAGGATTTTTGCATCTTTGTTCATCAAGGTTATTGGTCTGTAGTTTTCTGTTTTTGTTATATCCTTCACTGGTTTTGGTATTAAGGTAATACTGGCTTCATAGAATTATTTAGGGAGGATTCCCTCTTTCTCTACCTTTTGGAATAGTGTCAATAGGATTGGTACCAATTCTTCTTTGAATGTCTGATAGAATTCAGCCATGAACCCATCTGGTCCTGGACTTTTTTTGTTGGCTTTTTTTTTTTTTTTCCCCTACCATTTCAGTCTCTCTGCTTGTTATTGGTCTCTTCAGAGACTCTATATCTTCCTGGTTTATCTAGGATAGTTGTATATTTCTAGGAATTTATCCATCTTTTCCAGGCTTTCTAATGTATGCACATAAAGGTGTTTATAGTAGCTTTTAATAATCTTTTGCATTTCTGTGGTATCAGTAGTAATATCTCCCATTTCATTTCTAATTGGCTTATTTGTATCTTCTCTCTTCTTTTCTTGGTTAATCTTGCTAATGATCTATGAATTTTATTTATCTTTTCAAAGAACCAGCTTTTTGTTTAATTTATCTTTTGTATATTTTTGTTTCAATTTCATTTAGTTCTGCTCTGATCTTTGTTATTTCTTTTCTTCTACTGGGTTTGGGTTTGGATTTGGATTTTTCTTGTTTCTTCAGTTTCATGAGGCACGACATTAGATTATCTATTTGTGCTCTTTCAAACTTTGTGATGTAAGCATTTAATGCTATGAACTTTCCTCTTAGCACTGCTTTTGCTGTATCTCAGAGGTTTTGATAGGTTGTGTCACTATTATCACTCAGCTCAAAGAATTTGTTAATTTCTATCTTGATTTCATTGTTGACCCAATGATCATTCAGGAGCAGGTTTTTTAATTTCCATGTATTTGCATGGTTTTGAGGGTTCCTTTTGGAGTTGGTTTCCAGTTTTATCTTGCTGTGGTCTGAGAGAATACTTGATATAATTTTGATGTTCTTAAATTTACCAAGACTTGTTTTGTGGCCTATCATATGATCTATCTTGGAGAATGTTTCATGTGCTGATGAATAGAGTGTATATTCTGCAGTTGTTGGGTACAATGTTCTGTAAATATCTGTTAAGTCCAGTTATTGTTGGGTATAGTTTAAGTTCATTGTTTCTTTGTTGACTTTCTGTCTTGATGACCTGTCTACTGCTGTCAGTGGAGTATTAAAGTCCCCTGCTATTGTTGTGTTGCTATCTAATTTCTTCGGTTTAGTAGTAATTGTTTTATAAATGTGGGAGCTCCAGTGTTAGGTGCATGTGTATTTAGGGTTGTGATATTTTCCTGTTGCACAAGTCCTTTTATCATTATATAGTGCCCTCTTTGTCTGTTTAAACTGCTGTTGTCTTAAAGTTTGCTTTGTCTGATATAAGAATAGCTACTTCTGCTCACTTTTTGTGTCCATCTTCTTGGATTAACTTTTTCCACCCTTTTACCTTAAGTTTATGTGAGTCCTTATGTGTTAGGTGAGTCTCCTGAAGACAGTAGAAAATTGGTTGGTGAATTCTTATCCATTCTGCCATTCTGTATCTTTTAAGTGGAGCATTTAGGCCATTTACGTTCAATTTTAGTATTGAGATATGAGGTACTATTCTATTCATTGTGCTATTTGTTGACTGAATACCTTATTTTGTTGTTGTTGTTGTTATGTTATTGTTATATAGGTCCTGTGGGACTTATGCTTTAAGCAGTTCTATTTTGTTGTATTTCGAGGATGGGTTTCAAGATTTAGAGCTCCTCTTAGCAGTTGTTGTAGTACTGGTTTGGTAGTAGGAAATGTTCTCAGCATTTGTTTGTCTGGAAAGACTGTGTCTTTCCTTCATTCATGAAGCTTAGTTTCACTGGATACAAAATTCTTTCTTGATAGTTGTTTTGTTTAAGGAAGCTAAAAATATGACCCCACTCTCTTCTAGTTTCTAGGGTTTCTGCTGAGAAATCTGATATTACTCTGATAAACCTATCAGATGCTTTTGCCTCACAGCTCTTAAGATTCTTTCCTTTGTTTTGACTTTAGATAACCTGATGACTATGTGCCTAGGTAATGATCTTTTTGTGATGAATTGTCCAGGTGTTCTTTGAGCTTCTTGTATTTGAATGTCTAGATCTCTAGCAAAACTGGGGACATTTTCCTCAATTATTCCCTCAAATATGTTTTCCAAACTTTTAGATTTCTCTTCTTCTTCAGGAACACCAATTATTCTTAGGTTTGGACATTTAACACAGTTTCAAACTTCTTGGAGATCTTGTTCATGTTTTTAAATACTTTTTTCTTTGTCTTTGATGGGTTGGGTTAATTCGAAAGCCTTGTCTTCAAGCTCTGCAGTTCTTTCTTCTGCTTGTTTGATTCTATTGCTGAGACTTTCTAGCACATTTACGTTTCTGTAAGTGTGTTCTTAATTTCCAGAAGTTGTGTTTTTTATTTATGCTATCTATTTCACTGAAGATTTTTCCTTTCATAACTTGTATAGTGTTTATGATTTCTTTAAGTTGGACTTCACCTTTCTCTGGTGCTTCCTTGATTAGCCTAATAATTGACCTTTTAAATTCCTTTTCTGGCATTTCAGAGATTTCTTCTTCTTGTTTGGATCCATTACTGCTGAGCTGGTGTGATCTTTTGGGCAATTCAGATTTCTTCCTCTGGTTTGGATCCATTGCTGATGAGCTGGTGTGATCTTTTGGGGGTGTTAAAGAATCTTGTCTTGTCATTTACTAGAATTGTTTTTCTGTTTCCTTCTCATTTGGGTAGGTTGTGTTAGACAGAAGATCTGGGACTCAAAGGCTGCTGTTCAAATTCTTTTGTCCCATGGGGTGATCCCTTGATATGGTGTTCTTCCTTTTCCCCTAGACATGGGGCTTCCTGAGAGCCAAACTGCAGTGATTGTTTTTGTTCTTCTGGTTCTAGCCACCTAATGGTGCTATCAGGTTCTGGGCTGGTGCTGGGGAATGTCTGCAAAGACTCCTGTGATGTGATTCATCTTCAGATCTTTTGGTGGTGGATACTAGCACCTGCTCTAGTGGAGTTAGCAGGGGAGTGAAGTGGAATCCGTTAAGGTCCTTGATTGTATTTTTGTTGAGTGCACTGGTTTTGTGTTGGTTGGCCTCCAGCCAAGAGGTGGTGCTTTCAAGAGTGCATCAGCTGCGGTCCTATAGGGAGGATGTAAACTTGCCCTAGGGACACCTGGTTAAGTATTCAGGTTTCTCAGGCACTGGGCAGGGCCATAGAGCTCCCAAGAGATTATGTCCTTTGTCTTCGGCAACCAGAGCGGGTAGAGAAAGACTACCAGGTGGGGGCAGTGATAGGTATTTCTGAGCTCAGACTCTCTCTGGGCAGGGCTTGCTGTGGCTGCTGTGGGGGATGGGGGTGGAGTTCCCAGGTCAACGGAGTTATGTTATGTTCCCAGGGGGATTATGGCAGCCTCTGCTGAGTTATAGGGATCACCAGTGAAGTGGGGGAAAGCTGGCAGTCATAGACCTTATCTTGCTCCCATGTAGCCCACAGTCCTAAAGGCTGATCTCACTCCCGGCATGCCCCCACAATAGCCCTGAGTCTATTTCCAGGCAGCTGATGACCAGGGCTGAGAACTTGCCCCAGACCACCAGTCACTCCACTGAGAAAGCAAGCAGACTCTCAGTTTTTTAGCATCTCAGGGAGCCTGCAGCCACAATCTATTTCCTTCAAAGGATCTGTGAATTCTCTCAGCTTTCCTGGTATGTTCCTGTGGTAGTTCTTGGAGCAAAAGTTCGCGATGTGAGTCTCCACATGCTGTTCTGTCTGTTTGAGCAGGAGCTGCAAGCTAGCCCTGCCTCCTATCTGCCATCTTTATCCAACCTCCTCTACTGTTCCATTTTCATTTGTTTCAAGATAGTTTTTGATTTCCCCTTTGATTTTTTTCTTTGTCTTATTGGTTGTTTTGGAGTGTGTTGTTTAATATCCACCTATTTGTGAATTTTTAAAGTTTTCTCTTGTTATTGATTCTAGTTTCAGATCATTGTGGTCAGAAAAGAAACCCAATATAATTTCAATCATCTTAAATTTGTTAAGATTGATTTTGTCATCTAACACTTGATCTATCCTGAAGAATGTTCCATGTGTACTTGAGAAGAATTTGTATTCTGCTGCTGTTGAATGAAATGTTCTGTATATGTCTGTTAGGATCCATTTGGTTTAACGTATTGTTAAAATCAAATGTTTCCTTATTCATTTTCTGTCTGGTAGGTCTATCCATGGTTGAAAATTGGGTACTGAAGTCCCTACTATTATTGTATTGTCATTTCTTCCTTCAGTTATGTTAACATTTGTATCATATATTTATATGCTCTAATGTTGGATGCATATGTGTTTACAATTTTCATATCCTACTGATGAGTTCACCCCTTGATTATTATATAATGACCTTCTTTGTCCCTTGTGACTGTTTTTGACTTAAGGTTTATTTTGTCTGCTATAAGCACAGCCATCTCTACTCTCTTTTGTTCACAATTTACATGGAATATTTTTCTCTTTCCTTTCACTTTCCTTTTTAAAATATTTATTTGAAAAATATTTGTAGAGATGGGAGTCTTTCTTTGTTGCCCAGGCTGGTCTCAAACTCCTGAGCTTAAGCAATCCCCTGACCTTGGCCCTTCCAAAGTGCTGGGATTATAGGCATGAGCCAACTCACCTGGCCCATTCCTTCACTTTCAGCCTATTTGTTCTTTTTTTTTTTTTTTTTTTTTTTAATTATACATTAAGTTCTAGGGTACATGTGCACAACGTGCAGGTTTGTTACATAAGTATACATGTGCCATGTTGGTGTGCTGCACCCATTAACTCGTCATTTACATTAGGTATATCTCCTAATGCTACCCCTCCCCGCTCCCCCTACCCCACAACAGGCCCCTGTGTGTGATGTTCCCCTTCCTATGTCCAAGTGTTCTCATTGTTCAATTCCCACTTATGAGTGAGAACATGCGGTGTTTGGTTTTCTGTCCTTGCGATAGTTTGCTGAGAATGATGGTTTCCAGCTGTATCCATGTCCCTCCAAAGGACATGAACTCATCCTTTTTTTGTGGCTGCATAGTATTCCATGGTGTATATGTGCCACATTTTCTTAATCCAGTCTGTCATTGATGGACATTTGTGTTGGTTCCAACTCTTTGCTATTGTGAATAGTACCACAATAAACATACGTGTGCATGTGTCTTTATAGCAGTATGATTTATAATCCTTTGGGTATATACCCAGTAATGGGATGGCTGGGTCAAATGGTATTTCTAGTTCTAGATCCTTGAGGAATCACCACACTGTCTTGCACAATGGTTGAACTAGTTTACAGTCTCACCAACAGTGTAAGAGTGTTCCTATTTCTCCACATCCTCTCCAGCACCTGTAGTTTCCTGCCTTTTTAATGATTGTCATTTTAACTGGTGTGAGATGGTATCTCATTGTGGTTTTGATTTGCATTTCTCTGATGGCCAGTGATGATGAGCATTTTTTCATGTGTCTGCTGGCTGCATAAATATCTTCTTTTGAGAAGTGTCTGCTCATATCCTTTGCCCACTTTTTGATGGGGTTGTTTGATTTTTTATTGTAAATTTGTTTGAGTTCTTTGTGGATTCTGGATATTAACCCTTTGTCAGATGAGTAAATTGCAAAAATGTTCTCCCATTCTGTAGGTTGCCTGTTCACTCTGATGGTAGTTTCTTTTGCTGTGCAAAAGCTCTTTAGTTTAATTAGATCCCATTTGTCAATTTTGGCTTTTGTTATCATTGCTTTTGGTGTTTTAGATATGAAGTCCTTGCCCATGCCTGTGTCCTGAATGGTATTGCCTAGGTTTTCTTCTAGGGTTTTTATGGTTTTAGGTCTAACATTTAAGTCTTTAATCAATCTCGAATTAATTTTTATACACCTTGTGTAAGGTGTAAGGAAGGGATCCAGTTTCAGTTTTCCACATATGGTTAGCCAGATTTCCCAGCATCATTTATTAAATAGGGGATCCTTTCCCCATTTCTTGTTTTTGTCAGGTTTGTCAAAGATCAGATGGTTGTAGATGTGTGGTATTATTTCTGAGGACTCTGTTCTGTTCCATTGGTCTATATCTCTGTTTTGGTACCAGTACCATGCTGTTTTGGTTACTGAAGCCTTGTAGTATAGTTTGAAGTCAGGTAGCATGATGCCTCCAGCTTTGTTCTTTTGGCTTAGGATTGTATTGGCAATGCTGGCTCTTTTATGGTTCTGTATGAACTTTAAAGTAGTTTTTTCCAATTCTGTGAAGAAAGTCATTGGTAACTTGATGGGGATGGCATTGAATCTGTAAATTACCTTGGGCAGTATCGCCATTTTCACAATGTTGATTCTTCCTATCCATGAGCATGGAATGTTCTTCCATTTGTTTGTGTCCTCTTTTATTTCATTGAGCAGTGGTTTGTAGTTCTCCTTGAAGAGGTCCTTCGCATCCCTTGTAAGTTGGAGTCCTAGGTATTTTATTCTCTTTGAAGCAATTGTGAAGGGGAGTTCATTCATGATTTGGCTCTCTGTCTGTTATTGGTGTATAGGAATGCTTGTGATTTTTGCACCTTGATTTTGTATCCTGAGACTTTGCTGAAGTTGCTTATCAGCTTGAGGAGATTTTGGGCTGAGATGATGGGGTTCTCTAAATATACAATCATGTCATCTGGAAACAGGGACAATTTAACTTCCTATTTTCCTAATTGAATACCCTTTATTTCTTTCTCCTGCCTGATTGCCCTGGCCAAAACTTCTGACACTATGTTGAATAGGAGTGGTGAAAATTGTCTTGTGCCAGTTTTCAAAGGGAATACTTCCAGTTTTTGCCCATTCAGTATGATATTGGCTGTGGGTTTGTCATAAATACCTCTTATTATTTTGAGATATGTCCCATCAACACCTAATTTATTAAGAGTTTTTAGCATGAAGGACTGTTGAATTTTGTCAAAGGCCTTTCTGCATCTATTGAGATAATCATATGGTCTTTGTCTTTGGTTCTGTTTATATGCTGGATTAGCCTATTTGTTCTTAAAACTCATGTGAGTCTCTAGTAAGCAGTGTACCGTTGGATTGTTCTTATTTTTATCAAATCAGCCACTCTATGTCTTTTGATTAGTATTTTAATCTATTTACATGTAAAGTAATTATTTTTAAGTCAGGACATATTACTGCCATTTTATTCATTGTTAATTGCTGAATTTTGTAGTTCCTTTGTTTCTTCCTCTCTTGCTGCCTTCCTTTGTGATGTGATTTTTTGTAGTGGTATGTTTTGATTATTTTCTCTTATTTTTTGTGTATCTACTATAAGTTTTTTCTTTGTGCTTATCACAAGGTTTACTTAAAATATCTTATAATTTAAACAGCCTACTTTAAACTGATAACAGCTTAACTTTACATACAAAATCCCTACACTTTAACTTCTCTCACTCTCCACATTTTGTGTTACAAATGTTGCAATTTACATCCTTTATACATAGTTTATTCATTAACAAATTATTGTAGCTATAGTTATTTTTAATACTTTTATCTTTTACCTCTTACACTAGGTTTAAAAGTGATTTACACACCATCATTATAGTCTTAGACTGTTCTGAATTTGACTAATTTCTTAACTTTGCAATGAGTTTTATACTTTCACGTGTTCTTATGTTGTTATTTAGCATCCCTTTATTTCAACTTCAGGAACTCCCTTTACCATTTCTTGTGAGGTGCCCTCATCTCTACTAATTTTCTGCCTGATAGATCTACACATTATTGACAGAGCAATGTTAAAATCCCCAATTATAATAGTGGATTTGCATGAGCTTTTGAAGTTTCATTATTTTTTTGCTTCAGGTATTTTAATGTTTTGTGGTTAGGTGCATACACATTAGGGTTTGTTATGTCTTCTTAGAGAATTCATGTCTTTATCATTTTGTAATGTTCTGCTTTATCTCTAATAATGTCTTTCTTCTTAAGTCTTTGTCTGAAATTAATATAGCTACCTCAGTTTTTTTTTATTAGGGTTAGCATGGGGTATCTGTATTTATCCCTTTACTTTTAATTTATATATGTTATATCATAAGTGCTTTTCTTGCAAAAACATAGGTAGGTTTTTTTCAGTCCCTTATGAAAATCTCTAATTTAATAGGTATATTGAGATAATTTATGCTTAAAGTGGTTATTAATAAAGTTGTATTAATAGCTACAATGTTTGTAACTGTTTTCTACTCATTGTCTTTGTTATTATTTCTTCTTTTTTTAACCATTTTCTTTTTCTAAACCTTTTTCTTTTTCTGCCTTTGGTGATTTTAATTGAGCACTTTATGACTCCATTATTTTCCACCTTCTACATGTCAATTCACTCTCTTTTTTTCTCTCTCTCTTTAGTTTTTGTACTTAGTCAGTAGAATTTGCAATATAGTCTTAAACTAGTCTGAGTCCACTCTGAAATAACACTGTACCATTTCATGAGTGGTGTTGACACCTAATAATAGATTATACTCAATTCCTCCCTCTTATTGCTTATGACATTACTGTCATTCATTTCATTTGTCTATATGCTATCATCACCCAATATGTTGTTGCTATTATTGTTTTGAATGAACAGCTATTAGACAAATGAAGCATAAGAAAAATAAAATATTTTATTTTACCTTTGTTCTTTGATTCTCTGATGCTCTTTCATTTTCATATATAGATTTGAGTTTCTGCCCTATACTATTTTCTTTTTTTCAAAGAAACTTCTTTAACATTTAATGACAGAATATGTACTGGAAACAAATTCCCTCAAGATTTCTGTTGTTGTTGTTGTTGTTGTCATCTGACAGTCTTTGTACTTCAGTTTAGGAAGATAACTTTGCTGGATATAGAATTCAAGGTTTGTGGTATATTTCTTTCACCATTTCAGAAACAGTAGTCCTCTCTTATCTGTGGTTTCACTTTCCATGATTTCAGTTACTCATGGTCAGTGGTGATCTGAAAATATTAAATGGGAAATTACAGATATAAAATAATTCATAAGTTTTAAATTGTACACTATTCTGAGTTGTGTGATGAAATCTCGCATGGTCCTTCTCCATCTCACTTGAGATGTGAATCATCCTTTTGTCCAACCTATCCAATGTATACACTACCTACTCATTAGTAACTTAGTAACCATCTTGGTTATCAGATTGACTGTCATGGTATCAAGGTGCATGTGTTGAAATAACCCTTATTTCACTTAATATTGGCCTCTTATTGCAAGTGTATTGTGCCTAATTTAGAAATTAAATTTTATAATAGGTATAAAAACTTTATCATAAGTATAGAAAAAATATATAATATACATAAGGTTTGGTACTATTCATAGTTTCAGGCATCCACTGAGGGAGTTGGAACACTTTCCCTGTGGATAATGGGGTACTACTGTAGTTCACTCCAATATTTTTCTTCATGTATTCTCTTCATTGGTTTTTGAAGAGAAGTCCAATGTGATTCTTACCCTTTCTCCTTTATAGGTGATGTAATATTTCCCCTCTGGCTTATTTCAAGATTTTCTCCTTGTCTGATTTTTTTTGCAGTTTTAATAAAATATGGCTACATATAGATTTATTGATATTTATCATTCTTGGTGTTCTCTGACCTTCCTGGATCTGTGATTTGGTGTTTGTCATTGATTGTTCTTGTCATAATTACTTCCAATGTTTCTTCCATTCTTTTCTTTCTTTTTTCCTTCTGGTATTCCTGCTTTATATGTTGTGTCTTTTGTGATTGTCCCACATTTCTTGGATATTTTGCTTCTTCTCTTTTTATTCTTTTTTTTCTCTTTGAACACTAGTTTTGGAAGTTTCTATTGATGTATTTTCAAACTCAGATAATTTCCATTGCTGTGTCCAGTCTACTGATGAACCCATCAAAGAAATTCTTAATTCCTGCTATAATGTTTTTTATTTCTAGGATTTCCTAGAATTTTGATATAGATAGGTAGACAGATACCTGCTATATCAGTATGAGTCAGGATAGGTTAGGTAACATATAATTCCCGAATCTCAATGGCTTAAAATTATAAAGATGGACTGAGGACTTACAGTATGATAGAGTGAATATCTTAGTAAATTTTCTCCCTAAAAAGTAATGATAAAACTGGCCAAAATTGTCAAAAACAACCATTGCAGGACTCTGGAAGACAAAGGAATACAACAAATTAGGAAAGTTTACTCAAGGAAAAACTGCAACTTTCGTAAGAATAATGGGAATTTGCGGAATTTTAGCCAGGGATTGTTGTCATTCATTGTTCACCTCCCTCCAGAGTCATTATTCATACAGATGCTTCCAGGGCAAGGCCAGGGAGGGTAGGCAATGAGAAGTGGTAGCTTCTTGGCCAGAGGGTTAATGTGATTTGCTGGGGGCAAGTAAAACCCCATACATAGGTTGTTTAAAACACAGAGATCTTGGTGGCACACACTCAGGAAAAGTTAACATCTCTGATAGTCTGATTTGAGATACTGAGTCAGGCAAGCAACAGAAAAGCAGACTGGCCATATATTTCATAGAGTGACCCAGGCAATCAGACAGTTGTAGTGGGTCTTTTAAGATTCTACATATCCCTGGCATTCTTTTATTTTATTAATCACCTTAATCCCATACATGAAAATCAGGTTTACAAGACAGCAAAGATTCAAATACAGAGCTGGGGACTAAAAATCACCACGTTTCTCCCATTTTCCTATTTTATCTACACTAAGTTAGCTATTAAGGAATAAAATTTATTTGAGTTAAAGCACTGTCACTTAAAGTGCAAATGAAGCTGTAATGGACTTCGGTAGAATTGAAGAATAAATGTACTGCGTGTATTTTATCTTTAAAAAAAAAGAACACCAAGAGTTAATACCTCTAATTTATTGGACATTAGAAAGAAAAAAAGTGCTTTATACTGTTGTTCATTTTCTTCACAAATCCATTACTTTAAGGAATCTCTTCTCTGATTGTTTTTCTAAAAGTGCCCTCCAAGATGGCTGTAACTGATTTACATTTTTTTGGAACCATAAGGTGTGGAGACTGGAGTGCATTCTGAGTTTCCCATTGATTGAATTGCTTTTGGGTGTGTGCATTACCATGTGTTTTATGATAAATACTTATGGAGCTCTGCACTTCATTAAATAAAACCACAAGCCAGTTGATGAATATTTGAACAGAAGAATTAGAAAAATACCAGTGAGGAGACTGTTGGTTTGATAATTGCAAGTATCTAAATGCACAAAAATCATAATTACTTTCAAAATACTACACAGACATTTTATAATATATGAAGTGGATATGTATTTAGTTATATCTCTGTTGTGCAATAAAATGTCTTTGAACTAAAAACAGAGTTTCAGATATTAAAAATGGCCACTTTTATGAAAGTGGCTATTTCTACTGAGGACTAGGCTCTGATTTTTTATCTTGCCCAAATTCCTAAGTGAGGGTTCTAGAGAGTCATCCCCTACAAACTATAAATTCTCATCAGATGGGTTTTATTTGACCCTATATATCGTGACTTACGTTCCAATCTGACTCTGGCATAACATTACTGTAAGAGTTAAAGAGGAAAGAAACACAAAAAGTGGCTTAACAGTCAACAACAAGTTTATTTTGGAGAATAAACCTGAGAGGGTCTTCTTGCTGATTTCGTTCAGGAGCACTCTCTCTTACAGACTAAGAGTATTTATTGGTGAGAGAGCTTGGAGTGTTTCTGTGTGGGGAAGAAGTTTATGGCAGAGTTGGAATGTCTCTGGTCAGAGGGGAGGTTAGCTTGTGGCTGACATCTCTGGTTATCTTGGGGCTGGCATGTCTCTGGTCAGGGAGGGGTTTGGAATATTTCTGGTTGGAGATGTTATTTGTGGTTTATGGTTATGGTGACCTTAGCCATTAGGCTGATGCCCTTTGGATTTAGGCAGTTTTTGATCAAGGTCAACTTTAGAATGGTGGTGCTCATCTGAGATGGTGATGCTCCTGCTCTGTCAATTACAAGACAAAGGAAAAAATATTTAACCCCAAAATATGTTTCCTTGCCATACCTTGAAATTGCCCTGCAAAGTCTCTTGTGGGAAAAAATCAACATCTTGTAGAGAATCCCCTTTCCCTTTGTTTTTCTTCCTTTCTTTCCAGATCCAGGAGATAATCAACAAAGAGCCAGGCACACTTTTAGGTCTAATAAAACATTTTACAACCTGCTCTGTCTCTGAAGTCTGCTATCTGAGAGATTCCTCTACACAATAAAACTTTGTCTCTGCAATCCTTTATCTTAACCTAAACATTCCTTTCCATTGATCCCAGGCCTTCATATAAACTCTGTTGTGGGAAGTCAGGGACCCCAAACGGAGGGACTGGCTGGAGCTGCAGCAGAGGAACATAAATTGTGACGATTTCAGTTTAATATGGACATTTATCAGTTCCCAAATAATACTTTTATAATTTCTTATGCCTGTCTTTAATCTCTTAATCCTGTTATCTTTGTAAGCTGAGGATGTACATCACATCAGGACCACTGTGATAATTGTGTTAACTGTACAAATTGATTATAAAACATGTCTGTTTGAACCATATGAAATCAGTGCACCTTGAAAAAGAACAGAATAACAGCGATTTTTAGGGAACAAGGGAAGACAACCATAAGGTCTGACTGCCTGCAAGGTTGGGCAAAAAGAGCCATATTTTTCTTCTTGCAGAGAGCCTATAAATTGATGTGCAAGTAGGAGAGATATCGCTAAATTCTTTTCCTAGCAAGGAAAATTAATATTAATATCCTGGGAAAGGAATGTATTCCTGGGGGGAGGTCTATAAATGGCCACTCTGGGAATGTCTGACTTGTGCAGTTGAGATAAGGACTGAGATATGCCCTGGTCTCCTGCAGAACCCTCAGGCTTACTAGGGTGGGGAAGAACTTCACCCTGGTAAATTTGTGGTCAGACTGGTTCGCTGCTCTCAAACCCTGTTTTCTGTTGTTTAAGATGTTTATCAAGACAATACATGTACCGCTGAACATAGACTCTTATCAGTGGTTCTGCTTTTTCTCTTTGTCCTGTTCCCTCAGAAGCATGTGATCTTTGTTAGACCCTTATTAGTAGTTCTGCTTTTTATTCTTTGAAGCTTGTGATCTTTGTACCTACTCTCTGTTCTTACACCCCTTCCCCTTTTGAGACCCTTAATAAAAACTTGCTGGTCTGAGACTCAGGTGGGCATCACGGTCCTACCTATATGTGATATCACCCCTGGCAGCTCAGCTGTAAAATTTCTCTCTTTATACTATCTTTCTTTATTTCTCAGCCAGCTGACACTTACGGAAAGGAGAAAGAACCTACGTTGAAATATGGGGGATGGGTTCCCCCAATAAACTCAACCAATTGTTCATCAGAAAATGTTTAAATTTACCTATAGCCTGGAAGACCCCGCTTTGAGTTCTCCTGCCTTTCTAAACCAAACCAATCTATTTCTTAAGTGGATTTGATTGATGTCTTATGCCTCCCTAAAAGTATATAAAACCAAGCTGCACCCTGACCACCTTGGGCACATGTTCTTGGGACCTCCTGAGGGTTGTGTCATAGGCCATGGTCACTCACATTTGGCTCAGAATAAATCTCTTAAAATATTTTACAGAGTTTGACTCTTTTCGTCGACACCGCTAAAGTAGGCTACTTTTAATGGAAAGCCTGCTGTATAGTAATCTTGAATGATAATTCAATTTTTTTTTTTTTTTTGAGACAGAGTCTCACTTTGTCACCCAGGCTGGAGTGCAGTGGCGCAATCTCAGCTCACTGCAACCTCTGCCTCCCGGGTTCACACCATTCTCCTGCCTCAGCCTCACGAGTAGCTGGGACTACAGGCGCCTGCCACCATGCCTGGCTAATTTTTTGTATTTTTTTTAGTAAAGACGGGGTTTCACCGTGTTAGCCAGGATGGTCTTGATCTCCTGATCTCGTGATCTGCCCTCCTTGGCCTCCCAAAGTGCTGGGATTACAGGCATGAGCCACCATGCCCAGCCTCAAATTGGTTGTAATTAAAAGTATCTTGCTGTTCTTATCACAGTAAATATATTTCGACTTTCTTATTTTATTGTTGTTTTCATCAAAGTGACACAAATGGAGTCTTCTACTTCATACTCCATCCTCCTTCTGGATGATGTAAATACAGAAGTACTTACTTAATCCTAAATGTAATGCCATAAAGTTATTGTTATTGTTGTTGTTGTTTGTGCTGAATATACAGCAGTGAGTGATAAAGAGGAAAGTGTTGTAACTCTTTCTTCACAGAACTTAAATCACTGAGATAATGAACAAGTAAGCATATACAGAAATAATTTCAAATTATGGGGAACAATAATAAAACATTCCTTTGGGTGGTGGGGAGGAAGCTACAAATATAGGATTGTCAGAGAGACTCTCTGAGGACTTGAGACATTCAAGAATGAGACTGGATGAGTTTTAGATCTCATTGGAAAGATGGGTTATGGCTTTCTCTGCTGTGTGCCTCATATTTGGTGTTGCTTCATATGCTGCATGGCTTTACATTTTGGCGTAAGTGGTAATTTCTCAAAATCTTGGTCTTCACTTCTGTAATAATGGGACTAATAAGTAGTAACTCACATATGATATGGTTGTATTAGGATAAAATATAAAGTACAGAAAGGACTTGCCATACGGGATGCATGAAAACAATAGCTGTTATTAATGTGGTTTTCATATTAGATGCATCTGTTCCTTTCTCTATTTAACCACATAATATTGAAAATATTTGCCCAGACTTAATCAGTAAATTGGTATCATATGAAATCATTCTCTAGTATCTATGTAGGCCTCCTGTAAGTTGTTTTGTGAATTTTTACCTTTTTACTACTTGAATTTTTTCTCTAAATTCACTAATTACCTTTGATTTTTGTTTTACTCCACTCTTTTTAGATAAGAAACCACTTATCTGTTTTTTTCTTTTTCTTTAAATAAAAAACCAGTAAGCAAACCCAAAACTCCAACCCACAAAAAATCACCGTTAAACGATTGATGTGATTCAGATGCAGATTTACATAGTGCTAAGGGCTCTTTAACCTTAAAGAAGAAGAAAGTTTTTTAAACGTATAGGGTTTCCATAAAAGGTTTTTTTCCAGGAAAATGGCAAAATTAATGAATTGGTGATAAATTGACCATAATCTAAATCATGTTTATATTCTAGTCTATCCATATCTCAAATTTATAAAGTAATGCTTGCAATATGAAGAGTTGTTTATAGACTTTATTTCATGTATACAAAATGTATAGGTAAGGAAAACTCTAATGCAATGTGGTTGTAATATAAAAATAATTTTAACAAACCTGAATTTTTTAATCATTGGTTTTAGAAATTTGATTATAACATGTGTAGGTCTCATATTTGGGTTTCCATTGAGCTTCTTGTATCTGTGGGCATATAGGTTTGAGACGATCTGGAAAATTTTAAACCATTATTTTTTCAAATATTTTTTCTGTGAGCTCTTCCACAGGGATTCAAAGTACATGTATAGTAGCACATCTAAAGTTATCCCATAGCTCAATGATGCTCTATAGATTTATTCTTCAGTGTTTTTTCTTTCTGTGTTTCAACATTCTGGCAGGTTTTCTTGCTATTTATTGTTTTAAATGTATTTGCATTTACTAATCTTTTGTTCTGCAGCATCTATTCTGCTGTTTATCCCGTTCAGTATATTTTTCATCTCAGACATTGTGTTTTTACCAGAATTTCAACTGAGAATATTGTATATCTTCTATGTTCCTACTTAACATCCTTAATATTTCTTTTACCTTCTTTAACATATGGAATATAGATATAAAATTTTTTTCCAAACTTTTACTGTGTTGAAATACCCATCACATAAAATTTACTGTCTTAACCACCTTTAAGTGTACAGTTCAATGGTATTAAATACATTTATAATATTGTGCAACTATCACCATCATCCAACTCTGTAAATCTTTTCATCTTATAAAACTGAAACTCTATACCCATTAAACAATAACTCCCATTCCCCATCCCTCCAGTCCCTCACAACCACCATTCTATGCCTGTCTAATATAATAACTTTTTAATGCCCTAGTCTCTTAATTCTATCATTTATTGTTCTGTTTCTATTAATTGATTGCTCTGTTTATTATGGATTACATTTTCTGCTTCTTTGCATGCCTGGAAATATTTGACTGAGATCCCAGAAATTGTGAAATTCGTCTTGTTGGGCATTGGATAGTCTTACAGTTCTATAAATATCCTTAAGGTTTGTTTTAGAAACAATTAGATATTTTCAAGGCTCCTTTTTAAGCTTCGTGAGTCAAATATCCTTCTGAGAGTTCTATCTGATGCTCCATGAATTGTGAAGTTTTACACCCTGACTGGTGGGAGCATGAGCCATACCTAGGCCTGAGTGAGTTTCAGGAATTGTTCCTTCTGCTCTTTGGGGTGCTGCTTTCCCCAGCTGTCAGTGGTTTCCTCACACACATGCAATGGTTGGTAAGTGCTCAGCTGAAGACCCCCAGAGTGCTGTCTCCGTGCTGCTCTCTCCTCTCCCATCTTTGTCATGCGAACTCTGACCACCTTGGCCCCTCTATGTTCCTGGCTCCTTCTCAAACCCAGCAGACTGCTGGGCTCCTTTTGAGGTGTTGCTGCCTGGAAATTGCCTCTAGGAAGTCAGCTGGGGCAAGGGTAGGGCTCACCTCGTTCATTTTACATCACTCAGTGCCTTGTGTCTAATATACAAAAAAAAATTTTTCATTTATTTATTCAGCTTTTTAGTTGTTCCAGGTGGAAGAATGAATCTGGCCTTTGGCTGAAAGTAAAAGTAGAAGTAGAAGAAGAGAAAAAAAATTTAAGGAAATTTGTGTGCAATAATTTAGTTTCAGAGAAAGAGCTAAAGAACTTACATAACCCCCCACCCTCCTGATAGCTGGCTATAGTTTTATTTATTTTACATGATAAGCTCTTAAAAAGGAAAATAGTCAATATTTTACTGAATGCAAATGACAGCCTTTTAGTAAAGGAAAATGAAAGTCCTCTTAAGATTAAAGACAATTTAAAGTTAAAGTTCTTTATTAACATTAGAAAAAAATCTGTAAGAACAAAAAAAATTCTAGATTCATTGTGGCTGACTAGGTGGTTTTAATTTTTCAATACTCAGTATTTTTTAATTTAGGGAGTTATTTTTAAATACTTATTAAATGAATAAATTTTTCTTGGTGTTGTTTAGAGGTCATCTAAGGAAAATTTATACATTTGCATGGAATGACTCTTAAAAGGAATTTTGTTGAGACGGTAAAAGGAGCAGCCCTCTAAAAGTAGAGAAACAAGCTTATTAGAAATAAAGTGATTTCTCAAACTGATAAAACCTCTCAGAGACAATGGTAAATTGCTTCAATTTTCTGTCTCTTAACTAGGAGAATACTTTTTAATCCTGACCTTCCCCAAATTTCCAAACATTTAATATAAGCAAAATTAAATATTTGAAATAATTTGTGCCTGACATAGAGTCTATTCAGATTGAAAAGAAGTAGTTTTGGTCAATTAATATGTTTATATTTCAATTAGATAATTTTCAAAAATTTAATTAAATGTTTTAAGTTTTTTGTTTATTACATAAAAGTCTTTTATTTTAACTGGTCTAAACAATTTGTGATGTTGGACACAATCTCAGGTAGCTAGGACCTCTTTCATTGGTGATATCAATATGCTTTACAGTTTGAAATATTTCAAAGAGCTTTAAATATGTACAGGTACATTAAGATTTACCTCTTTGCTTCTGTATATTAGCTTCCGGATCTGAATGAACCAAACGATTAATTTATTGCAAAGAGATAAAAATGTATTCTTTAGCAATTCAGAGTCATATTTCAAATAAATATTTTTCTACTTTTATTTTGTGGAATTCATTTCAAAGCGTTCCAAAACTCCCTTCAATAAATTTTATTCACTAGCTACTAAATGGAGCAATACCAAAGAAATTTCTCTTATGTTCCAATCTTCCATGATTTCTTATAAAACATATTACTGTTTGTTCTTTTTTTGAGGGAGCGGTGGCTTAGATTTAATATTTACCTTCCATTTGTAGCATGAAAATTGCAAGAAAATTTCAGTAAGCAGCCTGCATTACATGTGGAAATAAGTAAAGTTCTATTTTTTAGTATGGAATCGTTAAAAGCATCTTCATGCTCTAAACACTCTCAATGGTGCCGACTGAAGCACCGTAAATAGGAAACAAAACGTTTTGATCCTGTCAAGATGAGTCCATCACAATGATATATTGAGGGCTTGGTAAATGGTGTGGGTGTGTCTGTGGACCCAGTGAACCTACTGTGAGCTGGACCTGATACTTCCAATCATGATGTGACCCTTCTACGTGTCTACTCTGCAAAAGGGGCCATGGTGTGCTTTGGGTCTTTGCCTGTCAATGCCAACTCAGATAGCATGTCCAGCAACCCTCAGAAGATTTGTGCATTACCATCCCTTACCCACCTGTAAGATCCACTCCCCTTGAGTAAACACTCTCACCAGGCAGTCTTACTGATGCTCTCCCAAATCCTGAAGATTCCTGTTAGTTGGATTATGTGGCCCCTTTGGCATTTTATCCCTCTCTTTCCTTGACAGGCCTTCACATGCCCTGTTGGTCTTCTGGAATTTGATCCTTGTTAATGGTCTGGTTGCCGAGAGAGAAGGTAGGGGCTTATCCTAAGAGGACCCAAGAATGTCTCATAAGGAATCTGCCTCAAATTGAGGCCTCTGTATGATCCTCACACTACTGGGACAGTCGTCTTCTGACCAGGGCAAGTGGGCCACTTCTGCAGGGCCAGTGGGCCCACGAGAATCTGGGAATTTGAAATTCTGAATTGCATCCATATGATATTCCCATCCTAACTTTCACTGTTTTTTCATTCATTACTGGAGTTCTGACCTTGGTGTAGGGGACTTGCCAGGCTGATAATTCAACGTCCTCTGAAGCTGTGCTATTTTTATGATGAAGCCCTGAGCTTGTTTATTTACTCTATCCTTCAGCTGCAGGGTTTTACTAACAAGGGCCCCTCTGTTACTGTAAAGTATTTACCGATTTTCCATCTCTATTATGATTTCTCTTCAAAGAATCGATGGTACTCCCCACATCAGTGCAATCCCCTAGTCCTTACACTCATCCTTTCCCTCACTCCTTTCAAGGGCAAGACATTGCATAAGCCAATGTGTTCCCTTTCACTGATATGCCATCCCATTTCAACACTGGTGAAAAAATGAACAGTCGTCCCACTACAGCGTGCCAGAGGCTATGCAGACTGTGCCAACCACCAGAGATGGTGTCCTTAATGCCAGCCTGCCAGTGAGTGACCTACCCTTAAATCCCATCATGGAATCTGTTCTCTAGGTCACCTCCTGGCACCACCTTTCTTAGACTGAATCTGACTGCAGTGTACATTACAATACAGCTTAAAACAAAATATAGCCCTGCATTGCTTCACAATGGGGACACCTTCTGAAAAATGCATAGTTAGGTGATGTCATGGCCATGTGGACATCACAGAGTGCACTTATATACACCTAGATGGTATAGCCTTCTACACACTTAGGCAATATGGGATAGCCTATTACTCCAGGCTACAAACCTGCACTGCATGTTACTCTACTGGATACTGCAGGCAATTAGAACACAAGTATAAGTATTTAAATGTGGCATTATAATCTTATGGAACCACCATCCTATATGTGTTTTGTCGTTGACCAAAACATCATTATGTGACATATGGTTGTGTGTCATTTGCGGAATCCTACACCTTTAACAGTCTCCCTGCATTGATCAGATCTCCACTTTGAGTCTGGCACTTAGTGAAGCAAGTCTGTGTTTCTTTTGACTGGGATATTTAGTATTGAATGCTTTCTTACCTGACTTAGAAGAGTTTACCTGCATATAACTAGCTTCATTAAATGTTACAGGATACCAAGGGGGAGATTTTGTTGAGTTTTGCTATTTCATAGTGTCTTTCCCTGAAATCAAAGAGTGCTTATGTTGATATTTGCAAAGTTATGCTTTAAAATGTAAAATGTAGCAGAAATGAAAAATGCTTTTTGATGGCCTTACTAGTAGACTATACACAGCTGAGGAAAGAATCTCTGATATCGTAGATGTGCCAATCAAACTTTCAAAACTAAAAGTAACAGGAAAAAAAGCTAAAACAAAAAAGGAACAGAATGTCTAAAAGCTGTGGAACAACTAAAAGAGGTGTAACATACATATAATGAGAGTACCAGAAGAAAGGAGGAAAGAACAGAGCAGTATTTGAAGCAATAACAACTTAGAATAATCCCAAATTGAGGCCATATTCAGGAAGCTTATAGAATGCAAGCAGGGTAAATGCCCCAAAAATGGCACCTAGGCATATCATTTTCAAATAACAGAAAATCAGAGGTAAAGAAGAAATCTTGAAAGATGCCAGATGGGAAAAATTCCACCTATGTATACAGGAGCAAATGTAAGAATCATGCAAACAAGAAAATAGTGAAATGAAATATTTAAAATGTAGAGACAGAAAAATGTTCTACCAACCTAGAATTATGTTATCTGTGAAATTATCTGTCAAATGTGAAGGAGATCTGAAGACTTTCTCAGAAAGGCAAAAATTGGGGGAGTTTATTACTAGTAGACCTGCCTTGCAAGAAATGTTTAAAAAAAGTTCTTCAGAAAAAGGCAAATGATGTAGGTCAGAAATCTGAATCTGCATAAACATATGAAAAGCAATGGAGAAGGAATAAGTAAGGACAAAATAAAAAACTTTGATTTTTTATGCTTAATTGATCTAACGTAAGAGTTTGGTCAGAATAATAGTAGTAACAATGTATTCAATGATTATAATATTTGATGTATAAATGAAATGAATAACAGCAATGAGTCAAGGGGCAGGAGGAAAGAATTAGGAAATTTTGTTATTTTAAGGTACTCACAGTACCTGTGAAGCAGTATAGTGTTATTTGAAGGTGAACTTGAACTAGATGTAAGTGCATATTGCAAACTCTAGGATGTGATACTATTGTGGATATATTTTGGTTTTTATCCACAATTCCTGGCTGTCAGCTCCTGTAAGCCATATTTTCTACGTGACTAGAGGAATAAGAACATATTTTGTTAAAGTATTTGGCCTTTTGTCATTGGTTTCTGAAGTAGCTGCTGAACAATAAAGATAAAAATGTGTTTTGTTGTGTATAAGTCCTTTCAAACACATCGGAGCTTATGTTCATGAGGCAGCATGGATGAAGCTGGAAACCATCATTCTCAGCAAACTAACACAAGAACAGGAAACCAAACACAGCATGTTCTCACTCAAAAGTGGGATTTGAACAATAAGAACACACTGGGCCTGTGCGGGGGTGGGGGGCTGGGGAGGGATAGCATTAAGAGAAATACTTAATGTAGATGACGGATTGATGGGTGCAGCAAACCACCATGGCACGTGCATAACTTTGTAACAAACTTGCACGTTCTACACATGTATCCCAGACCTTAAAGTATAAGTTTAAAACAGGAAAATAGTAATAAACATGGTAGACATTAATCCAACCATATCCATAATCTCTTTAAACATAAATTGTCTCAATCAGTGAAGATAGTTGACACTGAAATATGCTGACTACTTGATCTAACAACAGGAGAATACACATTCTTCTCAAGCTTCCATGAGACATTTGCCAAGGCAGACCACATTCTGGAACATAAACACACCTTGGCAAGTTTAAAAGAATAGAAATCATCCAATGTGTTGTCTCAGATGACAATGGAATTAAACTAGAAATCAATAACAGAAAAATATCTGGAAAATCCCCAAATACTTGGAGATTAAACAGCATACTTGTAACAGCACATGCATCAAAGAAGAAATCTCAAGAGAAACAAAATACTTTGCACTAGATGAAAATACAACTTACCAAAATTTGTGGGATGTAGCTAAATCAGTGCTTAGAAGGAAATTTATAGCATTGAATGCATATATTAAAAAAGAAAAGTCTAAAATGAATAATTTAAGCTTCCACTATAGGAAACTAGAAAAAGAAGAACAGATTAAATCCCAAATAAGCAGAAGAAAAGAAATAATAAAAATTAGAGCAGTAGTCAAATAAACTGAAAACAGGAAGTCAATAGAGAAAATCAGTGTAGCCAAAAGCTGGGTTTTTGAGAAGATCAATAAAATTGATGTGTCTACCTGTGATAACTAAGATTAAAAGACACAAATTACTGCCAGAAATGCAAGGGGTAACACTATAAATCCCATAGACATCAAACGACAATAAAGAATACTATAAACAACTCTATGCCTGATGTCAAATTTGATAACTTAGATGAAATTAACCAATTTTTTTGAAAGACATAATCTGTTAGAGTCACACAAGAAAAAAATGTGCAGTGTGAACAGGTCTATATCTACTAAAGAATCAATAATTATTAATTTTCCAAAACAGAAAACACTAGGCCTAGATGAATTTATTGGTGAATTTTACCAATATTTAAGGAAGAAATTATACCAATTCTCTACATTCTCTTCTAGAAGATGGATGCAGTGGGAATATTAACTAACTAACTCAATGAGGCCAGTATTACTCTTCAGAAAAAAATCTCTTCTCAACATAGATGGAAAAATTCTCAACAAATTATTAGCAAATTGAATCAAACAATGAACTATTATTGGGTAAGTATAACTATAAAAAGAACTGTTGACCGCAACCAAGTGGAGTTTATCCCAAGATTAATGTTCAGAAGTTAATTAATACAAACCATCAACAGACTAAAGCATATTAATCACATGATCATGTTAATAGATGCAGAAAAGATATTTGATGAAATTCAACACCCATTCATAATAAAAATGCTCCACAAACTTGGAATAGAAAGGAACTTCCTCATGTTGATAAAGAACAGTTACAAAAGCCTACAGCTGTTTAATGGTGCTTAATATTAAGTACTTACTTAATGGTAAGAAACAAGAAGTTTTCCTGCCAAGATCAGAAACAAAGCAAGGATATCTCCTCTCCCCTGTCCTTTACAACACCATACTGGAAACCTTAGCGAATGTTATCAGAAAATAAAATAAAATAAAAAGTATACTGATTGGAAAGGAAAAAATAAAACTGTTCTTTGTTTGAAGATTACATAATTTTCAGTGTAGATAATCCAAAAGAATTGACAAAACAAAACAAATTCTTTAAATTAATAAGACATTATATTAAGATAGTAGGATATAAGATTAATATATATAAGTCAATTATTTTTCTGTATACAGGCAATAAATGATAGGAATTTGAAGTTAAAAACATAATATCATTTATTTAGGATGCTTAAAATAAAATACTTAAGTATAAATCTAACAAAGTATTGTAAGATTTGTATGAGGAAAACTACAAAACTCTGATGAAAGAAGTCAAAGAATAAATAGATGGAGAGACATTCCACATTCATGCATAGAAATACTCAATATTGTCAAAATGCCAGTTCTTCCCAACTTGAGCTATAGAATCGATGCAATTCAAACAAAGCCTCAGCAGGTTACTTTGTGGACATTTAAAACTGATTTAAAGTACAAAAGGAGAGGCAAAAGACTCAGAGTAGCCAACAAAATGCTGAAAGAGAAGAACAAAGTTGTAGGGCTGACATTACTTGACTTTAAGATCTACTGCAAAGCAGCAGATATCAAAATGGTGTGGTACTGGCAAAGTATTAGACAAATGCGTCAGTGGAGCAGAATGGAGAGCCCCAAAATAGACCCACATAAATAAAGTCAACTAAACTTTGACAAAGAAGCAAAGGCAATATGGTAGAGAAAAGATAGTCTTTTCAATAAATGGTGCGGGAACAACTGGACATCAACATGTAAAAAGAATGAATCCACACAAAGACTTTACACTCTTTGGACCATTGATCCAAACGTAAAATGCAAAACTATAAAACTACTAGAAGATAATATAGGAGAAAATCGAGATGACTTTGTGCATGATGAAGACTTTAAAAATACTACATCAAAGGCACAATGCATGAAAGAAATCATTGACAATCTGGACTCTATTATAATTGAAAACTTCTGCTCTGCAAAAGTTTTGATAAGGGAATGAGAGAAGCAGCAAAGACCAGGAGAACATGTTTGCAAAACGCACATCTGATGAAGGACTGTTATCTAAAATAGACAAAGAACTCTTCATACTCAACAATAAGAAACCAAAGAACCCAATTTTAAAATGGGCAGAAGATCTGAATATATATTCACTAGAGAAGATATGCAGATGGTTAATAAACATATGAAAAAATATTGGACATCCTATGTTATTAGGATATTTCAAATTGAAACAACAATGGAATAACCACTCTAAATGACCTGAAGAAACAGAAAAATAAACTGCTGTCTACATCATGGCTGAGATAGTACCACAGGTTGCCCACATGGATGGCTGAGATAGTGACACCTTTGCTTTCTGCTGGTTCAGTGTACACAAACTTTGTTTCATGCCAAAAATTATTTAAAAGTTTGTGTAAAATTGCCCTCTGGCTATGTGTATAAGGTGTATATGGAATATAAATAAATTTCTTGATTAGACTTGAGTGCCATCCCCAGAATATCTCATTATGTATATGCAAACATTCCAGGATCCAAAAAGGGTCCAAAATCTGAAACACTTTTAGTCTCAAGCATTTCAGATAAGAGATAATAAACTTGTATCATTGTATACCTATCAGAATGGCCAAAATCCAAAAAACTGACAACACCAAATGCTGGTGAGAATGTGGAGCAACAGGAACTCACATTCATTGCTGGTGGGAATGCAAATGGTACAGCCATTAGAAGACGGTTTGGCAATTTCTTAAAAAATTTAACATACTCTTACCATACAATTCAGCAATAATATTTCTTGATACTTACCTAGATGAGTTGAAAACACATATCTACATTAAAACCTATACACAGATATTTATGGAAGCTTTGTTCGTAATTGTCAAAACGTAAAAGCAATGAAGATGTCCTTCAGTACGTGAATGGATAAATAAAGTGTAGTACACTCAGGCAAAATTCAATGCTAAGAATAAATGAGCTATTAAATCATGAAAATACATGAAAGAACCTTAAATGCATATTACTAAGTGAAGGACACCAATCTGAAAAGGCTACACACGGTATGGTTTCAATAGTATGACATTTCGGAAAAGCCAAAACTACGGTAATAGTAAAAAACAATGGTTGTCATGAGTTAGGGATGAATAAATGGAGAATAGAGGATGTTTAAGGCAGTCAAACTACTCTGTATGATACTGTAATAGTGGATACATGTTATTACACATTTGTCCAAATCCATAGAATGTGCAGTGACAAGAGTGAACCCTAGAATTAACTACAGACTTTGGACGACTTCAATGTGTCAGTGTGGGTTCATCAGTTGTAAACAATGTATTGCACTGGTGAGGGATGTTGGTAGTGGGGAGGTTGCACATGTGTGGGGGAAAGGGACATGAAAGAGCTCCGAATTTTCTTCTTAATTTTACTATAAATCCAAAGCTGTTCAAAAACAGAAATCTATTGAGCAAAAACATAAATATTCATTAACTTAAACTGCATTACTATTTTATAAGAATGTTTACTATGCAGCATCATAACTTTCTAGAGGAAAAAAATTAGTATTAAATTTGTTTTCTGCCTTAGAAACTTCATTACAAGACAGAGAATGGAATACTTAAAGTTTAAAAATAAGCAAAAATATAAACTTGAAAACATATTTTCCTTATTTTAAAGAGTTTAACAGGAATACTTTGTTCAATATAAACAACCTACTATTTAGATAATGCCAACACTAATACAAAACTTGTACTACAAGAATAAAAGTTAACACAATTTTTTTCTTTCCTTTATTTGGTTAATGGACCTAAACAGTTCTACTGTAATGAACTCTAGGCATTATATAAAATGCCTAACTACTAAACAATTAATTTGTTGGTTCAAGTATTTAAAATATAGATTAGACTTCTTTTAAAAGGTACTGGAAAAACATAGACGTATATGATAGAACCCCTGTTTGGAAGCAAGTATGTGCATATAGATGATGTTCGTAGGCATGTACAATAATAGAGAATATCTACCGATTTTTCTTTTAAAAAAGGGAAAGCTAAGAGTTTTATGGACGTCTTTCAAAAGCAAATAAATCACTTGCTCATTATAAATCTTATTTATATCTTTGTTATATTAAATGGTATAGTTTCTTTTTAATTAGAAGAAACTATTGATTACACAGATAACAAATATTAAATTCTGGCCAATAGCAATATTTTTGGACAAATGACAAAAGTGTACCAATGAGAAGTGTGAAGAAATAATTTCATAATGATGCTATTCCAATAGCACTATGATCTTTGCTATCATCAATCCAAGGTTTAATTTTACAACAAAAGCAACATTTTTAATCTCTTTCTCTCTGTTAAAAACATGCACACACGCATCCATTCATGCCCATATGCACAACTTCTCATGCCATACTGTCTCTATGAGCACAGCTGAGGTTATCTTCCGTTTTTGACTACTTAAAAATGTTCAGGGGAAAAAATCAATCATAATTTTACAAATCAGTAATCAAAAATGACCCCTTGCTGTAATTAACGATCTCTCAAGGGCATTCTACATTTGAAATGCAGCTTTTGGTAAGGCACGGCGCTCATGCCTGTAATCCCAGCACTTTGGGAGGCTGAGGCAGAAGAATCTCTTGAACCCAGGAGTTGGAGAGCAGCCCGGGCAACAGAGTGAGACTCTGTCTCTACGTAAAATAAAAGATTATCTGGGCATGAGGAACATGCCTGTAGTGCCAACTACTCGGGAGGCTGAGGCAGGAGGATTGTTTGAGCCCAGAAGGTTGAGACTGTGAGCCATGATCATGCCACTGTACTCCAGCCTAGGAGACAAAGCAAGACCCTGTATCAATTTAAAAAAAAAAAATTAGAAGTGCAGCTTTCCATGAAGTCTTTCATGGCAATTGATAGATGCAGGTGAAACAGAGTTTATCTTTTACTCAGCAGAACATTTTTCAGGTTAGCGAAACTTAACTATTTTTTGGTTAATAAGCAATGGTTAAACTCATCCTCAGTTGGCATGAAGGTAAAAAAGCTTGGCTTGGCCTCCTTATTTTTATAGTTTGCTTGAAAGTACAATACATCTGTAAGATGAGGAAAGTTAAACCCGAGTTCTATTTCTCCTAACCTTACAAGTTAAACAATGATAAAGTACATTTCTTCTATGTGTGTGGTTCCAAAATTATTCATTGCAAAATCCTGTATCGTTTCCCATTTAATTAATTGCAGAGATTGAAATTTGTATACTTGTCAATGTCAAATTATCATTTATATTATGAAAGGCATCACAAATACTATTCATTCTAGTTCAACACCAATTCCTTTCTTTAAAGAATAGAAGGTCATTTAATTTAATCTGGGCCAACCAAATCTTTCCTGGCAAAAGACAAATTATTGGCTTAAAATTTTTGGCAAGGAGCTGTACATTTTTCTCCTTGATCATCTGAGAAGATTTAGCAGGATTTATTAGTCCCTAACATCTTGATCTCAGTCTCTAGCAAACCACTGAAAATGAACACTTAAGGCTAATAAAGCTGACCCAGGCAGATCAACCAATTCCATAAGATATGGGATGAAGAAACTATCAGGGTTCTTATGTTGCTTTCAGAGGTGATGGGCTATCCTGTCAGAAATTCATAACAAGGTAAACACCTGGACACAGAAGCAAATAAGTATATTACTATGAATATTACAGTTGAAGAAGTGGGATTTTTTTTAACAAGTGAAAGTGTAAGGGAATAAAATGCCCTGAAATCACTAAAATCCATAAAACTTCAGCAGACCTATTACTTCTGGGCCAGAAATGTCCTAAATGGGTAATAACAACCTTTGAGTTCATCAGACGAGTATCGTGGGTGCTACGCAAATTGAGTTAGGTAGAAATCCTGCTAGCATCAACAGCCGCCCAATTACTACTGATATTATTAGCATATAGCAATAATCCTAGTTACATTGGGTCAGATACGAATGTTTCCAGAGTAAGGCCCAGTGCCACTTACAATCCTGGCTCTTAGGGCAGGCTCTGAGACCGATTGGAGAACTGCCAATGTGGTTGAAGGTTTGGCAGTCATTACAATTCAGATGGGGGTTAGGGCAGAGAAAAAGGTGTCAACTAATACGTAGTAAGAAGTCTCAAGACAGGAGTATTAGACTCTGACTTATTCAAGATAAAAATATAGTTGTAAGGTTGCCAAAACTAGCTAGCAGCAATGGCTGTAATGACATTAACAGAATTTATACTATTCTTCTTTGAACCAACAATAACCTAAACTATTATTATTCTCTGCAGAAGAGATGTAAGAAAGGTAGTTTTCTCTGTGTTAGAGCACAAAATGATGGAATGATCAAAGTTTTATTTTCCCTCTGGAATCCAGCCCAAAATAATTGCTGCTACAGCTGCAAGAAAACCCACTACAGTTGCCGGAATCTGCTTTAAGGCCAAACTGCCAATTCTTAGGTTCTACTTTTCAACGGGTGAATCCATCTTCCCTACATTTACCGCAGTGGTTAATCTTGATGCCAATGTCATTTCCAAGTTTTCATGGAGAACAAGAAGTGCAGAAATTAAAATGAAAACTTCTGTAACTTTTTTGAACACTTCGTATTAATTTCCCATTACTGCTATTGCAAGTCACCACCAACTTAGTAACTTAAAACAACACAAATTTATTATACTGCAGTTTTAGAGATCAGAAGTCCTAAATTTAAGGTGTCAGCAGGACTGCATTCCTTCAGGAGGCTGTAGGGGAAAACTGTTTCTTTGCCTTTTCCAACTTCTAGAGGCCACCTGTATTCCTTGGCTCATGGTCCTGACCTCCATCTTCAGAGTTGGCAGTGTAGTATCTTAAACCTCTCTCTCTGATCTTTGCTTCCATCATCACATCTTCTCTCTTACTCTGACCCTTTTGCCTCCCTCTTATAAGGGACCTTGTGATTCTACTGGACTCATCCAGACAATCCAGGAAAATGTTCCTATTTCCAATCCTTAAAGTAATCACATCAACATATTCATAGGTTCTGGGGATTAGGGCATGGACATCATTGGGGGATGGTCTATTCTGTCTACCACAGTCCACACTCTGATCCCCAAAGATCTATGTCCATTCTACATGCAAAATTTATTGACCTCATCCCAACATCTCCTGAAGTCTCAAACCATTGAGATTTCTCAGCGTTGTACTATATCTAACATAATGCCCACTGAAAATACTCCAAAACCCGCTAGCAAACATAGTGAAAGCATTTGCAATATCATCATGTCACTGAATTTCTTTGTTAATTTGTTTGTTTCCAAAATGATATCTTCTTCACCCTCACTAGGAGTACGTTCGTCTTTTAACATGGCAGTAGTTTCTGAAGCTTGCCTTCCATCCCAGTATGGCATAGTCATCATGTTTGGTGGCAGTTTGATAGCACCTGACCATTGTTTTCTATGAAAAGACTGCTGTGAGAAACTGACACTCTCTCCATAAGTTGTTCTGATCTATTACTAAAAGCCTGTGTTCCAGTTGATAATTTATCCTGCCAAATACCTTTGGTTTTTTTATTCCTGTCTTTCTGACTTTTCTGGTAAATGACTAGACCCATATTCAGCAGTAAGTTAAAAAAATTTATCAGATTAAATTGCATTAAATGTAACTCCAATCTGCAAAACTTTCTCCATGACTTGGACCACTATTGTGTCAGTAATAGATCTTTCTTTATTATTAGTCATCCTGTCATAGCAACAGAACGTGTATTCCTTTGTTCTCAAACTGCATGAGCAACTGTAGCAGTTGAATCAGAACCGCAAACACTGGTTTTAAATTGAGATACTGACTTCGGCCGGGCGCAGTGGCTCATGCCTGTAATCCCAGCACGTTGGGAGGCCAAGGTGGGTGGATCATGAAGTCAGGAGATCGAGACCATTCTGGCTAACATGGTGAAAACTCATCTCTACTAAAAGTACAAAAAATTAGCCAGGAGTGATGGTACATGCCTGTAGTCCCAGCTACTTGGGAGGCTGAGGCAGGAGAATCACTTGAACCTGGGAGGCAGAGGTTGCAGTGAGCCGAGATTGTGCCACTGCACTCCAGCCTGAGTGACAGAGTGAGACTCCGTCTCTCTCACACACACACAAAATAAATAAAATAAAAAATAAAAAAAGATATGACTTCATTTTATTGAAGACAAATAATGTTTCCACTAATAAAAAATGTTCAGAAGGTGACAGGAAGGGGTAGATCTAGGATGCAACTGACCCCAGCTCCCAGCAAACCTCAGGGCTTTTCTTTTACTGTTACCTGTCTCCATGTGGAGAGAGGGACAGAGACACTCCGGGCAGGGATGAAGGAACCATTCACTTCATCCTCAAGCATCTGAAGCTCCAGTCTCAGGGTTCCTTCCTGCTCAGCATCTTCTTACATCATCACTCATAAATCTACTTTTATTGTTAAATGTGATCAAGATTATCACCCATCATAACAGACATGTTCCACACAGTTAAACCCTATCTCTAGAAAGGCTGTAGACCATCATTTTGCTGTGAATCAGCAAGAGTTTTGAGATTTTTGTGGCCTTTTCAGCCCATTGAACTAGCATGAGCCAGCCAGACAGTTTGAAACTAAGAAAAGAGAAATTTGACTTTTGAAATTTTTTAGACTGTATAGCACAGTGACTATCCCTTGCCACCCTGCCAATGCCCCCTGACCCCGAGTTATATCAAAGCTTCATATATTGTGGGCCGGTCTGAGACATTATGAGCTATTTGATCCTTGCACTCTTCCACATAACCACCTGACTCGCTTGAGTTTAGAAAACCTCACATGAGAAATATTCTTGGCTTTCTGAAGAACAGTCAGCAATTCCCCAGAATTTAATAAAAGAGTCAACAAGATTATACCATCGTGGATATATGTCTGGCTAGCTGTGATATACTCTTCTGGAAAAAAATAATGGAATTAATGTAAAATATTGGTAATGCCTGATGTTTGACAGAACAGTAACACAGTGCCAAATATTTTTTAAAATGTTATGTGCTTGCATCCTTGGCTTTCAGGGTGGAGGGATTGAAGAGAATAGTCTTTAAGATTTCTCCTCCCTCTTTCCATGGTTGCTCCACTGGGCCATGACTTGAACACTGAAAGCAATCCTAGGATTCTGAGACCACGTTGCCCAGTGGCTGCAGGTGACTGTAAAGCTCCAGTGACTTCTTGATTTGAGACTCCAAGTTCTGTGTCTTGTCAGGATCGGCCAGGGGCCTGGCACACAGGAAAATGTTTGCCTTCATGTCAGAGAGTTGTTGAAATCTTACACCCTCCCATGATTATTATGGCAGGCAAAACCAGGCCACCTTTGAACCATACATTTTAAAGCACTGAAAAAATGCTTTGAGAGCGAAGAGAGGCTTTTATTTTTTCCCTTGTTGAAGATTTTTATGAAATGAGATAGAGAGCACTATGCTTTCTTCTTAACCACCATCTCAAAGGAGTTCCAGAAAGTGTGGCTGGGTGGAGGCCCTTGGGATTCCCCTTTAGTGATTAAATTAAAGAATGATTTGAAATGACTTTTTACATATAACAATAATATTAAATTGTTGTTAAGTTCTGCATATAAGTATCACATCGTGAAATATACCCAGAATGTTATCTAACACACATGATATGTAAAGGAGCTACTTATGTTTTATCTCCTCTTTGCAAATGAAGAAAGGATGCTTTAGACAGGCGGGATAACTAACCCAGATTACAAGTAAGTAATCTGCAGAACTGGCATACCTATCTTCAAAGCTCTGATCTTAACTACTATACTATATGGCAACCCTGGGAAAACAGAACAACAAAACCTAACTTTAAAAGATACAACATATATCTGAGTTCAAATCCAACCTTCATCACTAACTCACTTCAGAAAGTGAGGTTTTTGACGAGCCTGACTTTCTTTAGTCACGAAGCTGAGGTGAGTTTGGAATGAGATAGCCTGTACAATGGCACTCAGCAGAGTACCTGAGCAAGATTGACTTGTTTTTTTTTTTTTTTTTTTTTTTGAGACGGAGTCTCGCTCTGTGGCCCAGGCTGGAGTGCAGTGGCCGGATCTCAGCTCACTGCAAGCTCCGCCTCCCCGGTTTACGGCATTCTCCTGCCTCGGCCTCCCGAGTAGCTGGGACTACAGGCGCCCGCCACCTCGCCTGGCTAGTTTTTTGTGTTTTTTTGGTAGAGACGGGGTTTCACCGCGTTAGTCAGGATGGTCTCGATCTCCTGACCTCGTGATCCGCCCGTCTCGGCCTCCCAAAGTGCTGGGATTACAGGCTTGAGCCACCGCGCCCGGCCAAGATTGACTTGTTAATTGTTAACTTCTTTCCGTTAAAAAATGAGATTTTCTCAGGGCAGGTATGAACATCGCAGCTAGTGAGTAACACTGCCTAAGCCTTCACCACCCAATACGGTGACCACACGGCTACTCAAATTTAAATTAGATTTAAAGAACAATCTGTGTAAAAAATAAATACTACATGTCATGGAGGGATCTGTAAACACCAAGAGGAGTATAAGAGTCAGAACAACTGTGTGAAAGATAAGGTCAGATGGAGAGAAGTCCCTGGGGTGCTATGAAAGCCCTGGGGGTGGGGGCGTGGAAGCAAAAGACAGTGGGTCTCTGTGAGTCACTCTGTCTAGTCTCAGGACCTTGGGAGACACTCATGGTTTCCTGGGCTTTTTCCCAGGAATTTGGCATTGAGCTTGATTGTGTTAATCTGAGGGAGTTTCCAGTTCCTGGATCCGAGGCGCAGGACCTGTGGAGAGCCCAGGGCTGTGGGCAGAGAAAAGTCAGAGTCTCAGGGACCTTGCCCTGTCCAGAGCTCCACGGGACATGACGCCCCACAGAGCGAACCTCTGACAAACAGGCATGGGCCCCGTGTTGCCCTGGTGGATAGAAATGGATGTGGGCAGCGAGGTATGGTACAGATGCTGCCTTAGAGAGAAACATAAATTACAGGCGAAACTGAACTAGACGACTCTGTTCCAGTTGAAAAGTTTGCGGTTTGAATGGCAAAGACTGAACAGCATCTAAGCGTCCACTTTCTGACAGTAACCACTTACATAGGGTCATTTGTAACTATTTACATTAATAATCTATGCTGGGGATTCTCTGTCTCCCCGTCCACATCTATTCTCCCTGGCCTTGTCCCCCGGGGGTTGATTTCCGGGACCATCTTGGCAATGCCTTGTGCACTGATCTCCCCTGGGTTTGGTGAAGAGGAGACTTGAGGAGACAGAGAAGCTGGAGGCCCACGGGTCTGCAGTGGCTGTGCTCACGCCCTGAGGAGCACACCCTTTGCAGGACACCCCTCCCGCCGCTGCAGTTCTGGCTGGGTCCTGGATGACAACTTCTTTCTGTTGCAGCCCCGTCAGGCCCCGGCTGGTATTGTTTCAGAAACGTGGTGCTTCGCCCTGCCCTGTTGTTGTTTGGTTGTTTGGTTGTTGTTAACCAAATCACATACTGGTAACTAACGCTTTCACTAAACTCTTTCCCATTACCCATTTTGAAGGTTCCTGAGATGCCAACTGATCCATGAATCTAATGATTTGAAGATGGCTGGGAACTCCTTAACAGGCAAAATAGGTTTTGTCGCCCAGGCGCGGTGGCTCATGCCTGTATTCTCAGCAGTTTGGGAGGCCAAGGTGGGCAGATCACCTGAGGTCAGGAGTTCGAGACCAGCCTGGCCAACATGATGAAATCCTGTCTGTACTAAAAATACAAAAATTAGCTGGGCATGATGATGTGTGTCATCATGTAATCCCAGCTAATCGGGAGGCTGAGGCAGGAGAATCGCTTGAACCTGGGAGGCAGAGGTTGCAATGAGCTGAGATTGTGCCACTGCACTCCAGCCTGGGTGACAGAGTAAGACTCCGTCTCAAAAACAAACAAACAAAAAAAGGTTTGTTGCGACTTCTCCTTGTGCTTTATGTTTATATGGATACTGACATGGTTTGACTGCATCCCCACCCAAATCTCATCTTGAATTGTACCTCCCATAATTCCCTTGTGTGGTGGGAAGGACCCAGTGGAGGGTAACTGAATTATGGGGGGTAGGTTTCTCCTGTGCTGATCTCGAGATAGTGATTAAGTCTCAGGAGATCCAATGGTTTTATAAAGGGGAGTTCCCCTCCACAAACTCTCTTTCCCCTACCACCATGTAAGAGGTGGCTTTGCTCCTCACTGGCCTTCCATCACGATGGTGAGGCCTCCCCAGCCAGGTGGAACTGTGAGTCCATTAAACCTTTTTCCTTTATAAATTACCCAGTCTCGGGTATGTCTTTATTAGCAGAGTGAGAACAGACTAATACAGGTACACTGCAATGAACCCCAGGTCTTGGCCAGGATCTTTCTCTGTCTCCATTTTTGTCCTTTTAATACTATTTATGTACGGATGACTCCTACATTTATGTCACTTGCCTAAACTTGTACGGAGTTCTAAATTTGTATACCCAACTGTGTACTTGACCTCTCTTTTTGAATTTTCTATAGTCAGTTCAAACAGAACATGTCCAAAGCAGAATCTGCCATAATCCTCACCATCCTGCCCGCTAACCTGTTCTTGCCCGTCTTCCCTACTTTAGATTTTGGTAAATTACACCCCTATGTAACCAAATGCTCAAACCATAAACTTAGGTGTTTATTTCCTAAGTTCATTTAGCTCCACCCCGCTGCCACCTTTTTTGGTCTGCAACCTAGAAAGAATCCTCTAGGAATAATTTTTTGCATTATGATTTGTTATGGTAATGACAAGGAAACATTCCATTGAAATACAGTGTTAGTAGGACATTTAATTTATTTAACTTACTTTCTAATACTGTGAACTGTCTATAAGTCTGTTCTCATTATACTGATAACAACGAACAAACCGAAGCACCCCTTAACTTTCGGTAACATCGGTAGCTATTTAGGTTCATAAATTATTTCCTGTAAGCCCTCAGAGGAAAATGACCTCTCAGTCTTTTCTTACCAAAAGTCCCACGAAACCAGTGGCTTAAAGGGGAAATCTTCCTTTTGCAACCACATCCTGTCCCCAGGCTTTCTCTGTGTGCCAAAGACACATGTTTATGTTTATTCTCTGATTCTGAATCACCACTGAACTTCAATTTCTTCCTGGTGACTGCCTGGGGGTCAAGATGACTTATTTTAGATGAAATTTGACTAACTCAATGGGTAACACCAAGGAAAAATGTCTTAGATTTTTTATTTTGGTCCTACAATTATTATATATATGTATATGTGTGTGTGTGTGTGTGTGTGTGTGTGTGTTGCCATGGTAGATTTCTAGGGACTCAGGAATTTGCTTTTAGATATTTTTAGATATTTGCTTTTAGACAGTGTTTGAGGCGACAGGGCATAGATTTCTTTCAGATTGTGCCAGTCTTCAGATGTCAGAAAAGGACAAAGACATAGCTAGTTCTGGGATTTATTTTAGGAGGGAGATTGACTGCAGGCAATGACGCTTGAGGGACACAGGCAGGGCCAACCTGAGACGAAGGCAGAGCAGCAGCTCACCAGGCAGGCGGGAGCCATCAGGATGCTCGCTGTTCTTGAAAAACATATCCTCTTCCTGCGGGATCTTATTGGAAATGCCACAGTTGGGGATGTATTCTCTCATCAGAAGGCTTCTTGTTCTCTCTTAAAACACAATACCCCAGGAAGCTATTGCACCTAGCCTTAACAGCCATGATGCCACTATGATTAGTTTATCGGCTCATTTCAAAGGGTGAACGGGATGGAGGAGAATACTGGGGGGTGGAGGGGAGAGGTTGTCCTGCGTGTGAAAAGAGGGTGGGCAGGGGAAAAACAGACTGGGAATGGTGACTGAGGATCTGTGTTAGTTGTTAGAAAGCATCAGGCAGACCAAAGTGCTAGGAGTGAAACAAATCAAATGAAAAAATGATTAGGCATGAGTAGATGTGTTTCTCTACCCATCCCTGGGTAGAATTTCTCCCCATCCCTGTGGCATCTGGCCTGGAGCTCTCCACTGTTTTGTTGCTCACATCCTTGGTTTTCAGACAAGTGTAATCCCACTGACTCTTCTGGCCTTTTTGATTACCTGAGATTTTGAAAACTGATTTTGTATTTTTAGTAGAGACGGGGTTTCACCATGTTGGCCAGGCTGGTCTGGGATTACTGGTGTGAGCCACCACGCCCAGTGAAAACAATTTTTAATACCTAGACATTTCTTTATTAACTCCAATTTCTCTACTTACATTCTAAAATTAACTCAGTTCTATTATTCAACTAATTAGTACTCTTCTTAAGTGCCTTTAGGCTTACTTATGGTGTTTTTTTAATCTGCTGCCCATCTGCAAACATAACAAGATGCACGTAAATAAATGGATTCCACAGAAGAGTGAGGCCTCATCTCAGCCTGCTGCCTGGGCACCGAAACTCACCCTGAGCTGTCTCATTAGCCTAGAATCTTGAACTTGGAAGACAGGAGATCAGTGTCTTCTCGCACTATAGGTCACCACCCTCAGACTTTGTCTTCAGGAAGAAATGCTTCCAGGTTATTTCTGACAATTTTCTCGGATTAAGAAACATTTGATTGGACATATACATGTGTTTTCTCATGAGCTGTGTGAACAGTTGGCCAGAAAACAGTGAGGGGTACAGCTATTTATATTCCAGATTCATTGTAGGTTTCAGATGCACACATTCTGAGTTTATTTAGACTTCCTTCTAAGAGAAAGGGCCCACATATATGACATAATATAACTATGTCGTTAGCATGATTTTAATATCTGTGTTGGCCAAAACTATGAGAGATATGTGGAATCCAATTGTATTATTTACTCCTTATTACAGCCCTATCAAAATTCTAGCATGAAAATACAGAGATTATAAATAATTATATAAATGATGTATGAAATAATCTAAAGCTTTATTAATGAGATTTTAAAAATTCATAATAAACACTTAGATTTAGTGAGTTTCTATTGTGTCTGGAAAAATATTTGTGTCAATTCCAGTTGAGTTGGTATAATTACAATGCCATTAATTTGATTATCTAAAAGTAAAAAAGAGTTGTTCCTTATGACCATTTTTCTCCTTAACCCTCAATACTTCAGAGAACATTACCTAAGAACAAGGGCATTCTCTTATATAACCACAGCATAATTACCAAAATCAGGTAAGTTACACAGCTGTAATACTATTATTTAACCGACGGTTAAATTAAAAATTTGCCAGTTGTTCAGTAATATCTGTTATAGCCATTTTTTCTAATCCAGGATCCAGCTGAGGATCATGCATTGCCCTTAGTTTTCATGTCGCTTTAGTGTCCTTGAATTTAGAAAAGTTCTTTATTTTTTTTTGCCTTTCGTGACGTAGGTATTTTTGAAAAGTATATTTCAACTGTTTATTTTGCATACTGTCCCTCAATTTGTTTGTATTCTGTGTCATCATGATTACATTTCAGTTATGCATTTTTGGCAGAATGACTACATAATTGGCTTTGTATTCCTCTTAGATCTGATCATTAAACATGTTCATTGCTAAGGGGCTCAATGAGTTAGATATGAGGATGGTTTTCCTAGTCAGTTACTTGAAATCTTCAAGGAACAGATAATGCTTCTGATATATAAATTATGTCCCAAAGCACAGACAATTAAGGAAACCCAATTCATTTTCCTACGCTTTCAAAATTCTCACATAAACTGTGATAATGAGAACACACAAAACTAAAAACCAAATTCACAGGTAAGTGTAGATGTAAAAATAGTGGGTAACATTCTAGAAGACTGAATTCTAAACGTGAAAGGAAAATAAAACTTGGGACCCCAATTCACTCTGCCAAAATTAAAAATCAGGCTGAAAACTGAGACCTACAAAGAAGCTTCCTTTCCTTTTGTTCCTAAGCAGAGAGGTACAGGTAAAAGGTTAAATATTTCCACAGGTAGCTACTCTATCTCCACCTTATCTTACAAAAAGTGTGGATTTACTGAGCTCTAGACAAATACAAACTTGACCATTCCTTTATCTTGCAACATGTGGATTCCATAATGTAACCATACTCTCCTTCCTTCCCCTCCAGTCCACTTTTCTCCTTTAAATATTGAAGCCCTCAAAAGCAGCTTTCAAGAAAGGCACAGACCTGTCTCCTGGTCACATCCTTAACCTTGGCAAAATAGACTTCTAAATTGATTGAGACCTGTCTCAGACACTTTCTCATGAATTTCTGAGAGAAACCTATTTGCATGAATTCATGAACAGTTTAATTTATTAAATCATGAATATATAACATTACATCAATAGAACCAATAAGAAAAAACATACAATATCCTCTATGCTAAGAAAGTGGCAGAGGAATTTAATACCCGTTTCTTGGCAAATGAAATATTAGAATATACAGAAAAGTGAAAAATCCAAAAGGGTGGTGTTGGCAAACAAAAAAGACTGGATAGATGGAAGGAACAATGGAGGTGTTACAGAATGTAGCATGTGAAGCAGCAGAATGAAAAAGGACACATCACAAATCAAACAGAAAAATTTACTAAATCACTTTTTATCTACTTCCATGAAAATGCTGTAAAGAAAACCGCTTCAAAGCTTAGTGGAGCAAAGCAGTAAGCATTTATGATTGCTCATGAGCCTGGGGTCAGCCGGATGGTTCTTCTGGTTGGAATAGGGCAAGGCTGGTCTTGATTAGACTCACTCAGCTGGAGGGTTGACTGGTGACTGGATGATCTAAGATGGGTATGGCTGGGACAGATATAAATATAAAAGAAAGTAGAAATTTGGTTTTGTTTGTAGCTCCTCTTAAAATATCCTATCTGATTTAAAAGACAATGGCCTAATACAATAATTGTACATCCAAGTAGGTTGACACACAATGTATTGAAGCCTCAAAATATATGAAAATGTATATTATGACCATAACAGCCCTAAGGGGCAGGGGAACTAAACTATATAGAAACAAAATTTTTAAAAATACTATTGAAGTAGTTGGTAGTAATCCAAACTAGACTGTTGTAAGTTAAAATGCTAATGGTAACCCCAATAATAATAATGATAAAATACTCAAAAATACATAGTAAAAGAAATAACTGGAAAATAGAAGTGGTACTGGAAGATATCTATTTAACACAAGACAGTAATGGAAAAAAAGGAAAAACAGAAAAGACGTAAGTCACGTAAAAAACAAATAACAAAAGGGCAGATGTAAATCCTATCTTATTTATATTAAATAGAAATAGATTAAATTCTCCAATTAAAATCAGAGATTGGAAGAGTGAATGAAAAAAACATTGCATAAATATATGCTATATCTATCCAACAATATGTATATAAGAAACACACTTTTAATTCAAAGATACAAATTGATTGAAATGAATATGATGGAAAGAGATGGATAACCAACAGAGAGCTGGAGTGACTATATTAATATTAGACAAAATAGACACATGATGTTCCTGCAGACAAAGGACATTTTATAATGACATAAGGGTAAATTCACCAAGAAGGTATAACAGATATAATTATATGTGTATGTAACAACAGAACTTCAACATAGATGAAGCAAAACTGACAGAATTGAAGACAGCAATAGACAATTCACCAGTAATGAAGACTTCACTATTCTACTTTCAACAATGGACAGTACAACTAAACAAGAGGCTGAGATTTAATATCTAGCATTACCTTAATTCTATTTCTTTGTAAAATATATCTTGGCTATTTGTGTCCAATTGTTACACATACACAAACACATTTAAAAACGAATATTTCACACATTATATAAATAATGCCAAGCAAGCAATAGGATTCTTTGTTTAATCATTACTTAATTGTTTTTATTTTAAATCGTCTACCTGGTATATATTTGTCCATGCTTTCATTTTCAACTTTTATCTTAATTTTTATTTAAGTATATTTTTATCAAGCAACACAAAATTATTTTATTATATGAATTTGATTTTATCTTATTTGGTTAATAAATATAACCCAGTCACATTTTTCATTGTAAAAATAAAATCTGTGTTCTGGCTAATTTGTTCTTCATGTAGCCCATGGCTTTTCAAATTGATTCATTTACCTGACTGTTCTATTTGAATTTATCATTTAGTAATTTTGTTTTCAGAAAGAATATTTATCTGTGTGTGTGTGTGTGTGTGTGAGCATGTATGTCAGTTTTTAATTTATAAAACTCTGACTTTTTGTCTTTATTTCATAGCAAGCTGTTCTTTTAAATGCTAAATTTTCTGAGTCTTTGCGTGTCTAAATATTTGTTGACTGTAATACACAAGTGATCATTTTGCCTTAGATCTAGAACCCTGTGATGTAGATAAAAGTCTGATACCAGTTTTTCTTTCATTGTGGGAGTTTTAAGCATTTTATCTTGTTAAAATTCAAAAATTTTGTATCCTTCTCAAATTTTCCTTTTTAACATTCAAAGGACCTTATAAAATTGGAGATTAAAATCTTCATGTCAGGGAATTATCTTTCTTCTTTTCTTAAAAATTCATCTCTTTGCTTCAATTCTTTCTAAAAGTTCTATTAGATGAATATTAGACTTCCTATAATCATCCTCTTTGCTTTCAAATTTTTCTTTCACTTAATCTATTGGTTTTTTTTTTTTCCTTTATGGTATGTTATGGGAAATTTCTCCAAGTGTATTTCCCAATGAATAATTAGAACTTTAGCCGGATAATACTGAATTAATCAGTTTTCGTATTGACCTATCTCCTTCCATTTCTCTCTCTCCCTCTGTCTCTTTGTATGTGTATATCAGTTTTTAATTTACAAAACTGTTTTCTTTAATTTCATAGCTGACTGTTCTTTTAAAACAGCATAAATAGATTAAGGGCTTAAATCTCTCTAACAACATTAATTTGTATTTTTCAGAAGTTGTCTTCTTTCCCTTCTCCATCTCCGAGTATTTCTCTAGAACCTAATGTTTCCTTTGTTTATGGAGGTCTTTTTCTTGCATGTTCTAAGTTACATTCAAATCATTTGAATGCCTCTTGATTTTTTTTCTTTTCTTTTCTTTTTGAGACACAGTCTTGCTCTGTCAGCCAGGCTGGAGTGCAGTAGCATGAACTCGAACTCGACTCACTGCAACCTCTGCCTCCCGGGCTCAGGCAATTCTCCTGCCTTAGCCTCCCGAGTAGCTGGGATTACAGGTGTGTGCCACCACACCTGGCTATTTTTTTATTTTTAGTAGAGATGGGGTTTCACCACATTGGCCAGACTGGTCTTGAACTCCTGACATCAGGTAATCCATCCGCCTCGGCCTCCCAAAGTGCTGGGATTACAGGCGTGAGCCCCAGCACCCCGCCGATTTTTAAAATCTGTACATTTGTTTAGTGAGGACAAGATGTTTAGAATGGGTAATTGTGGAGTTTCTTCAGCAGTCATGAATGGTCTTTTCCTTGAAGGGCATGTCCCCATGAAGAACAGCAAACTCCAAGGTTGGCGATAGATGAGGTGAAGGTGCCACGGGAAGCCTGCTCTTCCTGGGGCTGGCAGGGGCGTAGGCACAGGGCTCAGATGAGCACCGATTGCCATCATTTCACGGCAGGTCAGAGGTGCTGTCCCCTCAGCACAGATCTGAAGCTAGCACAGCCTCTGCTATGCCTCGTTTTCTTGCCTAATAGCTTCCTCGATGGTTGGTCTCCTTCCTCTGCAGAACCAAACTTTGTTCAAAGGTTTTTTTTTTTTAAAGCACAGCGACTCAAGCCTGTAATTCCAGCACTTTGGGAGGCCAAGGCGGGAGGATCACTTGAGCCCAGGAGTTCGAGGCTACAGTGAGCTATGATGGCCCTGCTACACTCCAGCTTGAGCCACAGAGCCAGACCCTGTCTCTAAAAACATTAAAAGAAGTAAATACATAAAAAAGGAAGACTTAAAACCAGGGACAAATATTAGATGAGGTTGTTCTTTATACATGGGTGAAGGGGGAATACAGCATCCTGTGGGTTGTTCTTGATTAAATACCATAATAATTAGCCAGATCTTGGTACCTGCACTTATTTAAAATTGTTTAAAAATATACTTTCATGCCTTCTGTTTTTATTTTATACTTACTGTAGCCTTTCATATTTCTCTGAAGTTCAAATTATATTTGTTAAAAAAATCGTCTTCTCTCTTCCAGATGCATTTTGTCCTGAAGAGCTGCAGGTGCTGCCTCTCTCTCATGGTGCTTGTGTTTGCTGCTTCTCAGGCTTGTAAATATCTCCCTCAAGCCTCTCAGCCCTCTCCTCTTCCATGGTCGGCTTGCTCAGTCTCCACTTGTACTCAAGCCCTTCTTTCTCTCTCAGCTCAGGACGTTCTCTTGTTAATTGCCCCGAGAAGTAGTCGTGGTGGTCATGAGCCATGATCCAGATGCTGCTGCCTCCCAGGCCCAGCCCCAAAGGATCACATGCAAAACAGAGGAAATGCACTGCAGCTTGTTATTGAGCTGGGCCCCAGTCCAAAGACAGATGGGAAAGTCAGCGGAGGTGAGGGCAGATGGGTGCAAACCGGAGATGCTGGTCTTGATTCCCAGCCTCGGCTTCCTGCACCTGTCAGCCCACACTTCTGTGTACTCCCCCATCTCACCTGATGGAGCAATAATATATCATAGGTTTATCCCAGCATCCCAGCATCTTCCCAGAAATCAGATCATCTTAGTCATTCACATTTCTTCAAGCTACTTTATGAACAGTCTTCTTATATGGCATGGTTTTTTAAAAAACTGGGGAAGATTTCCTGCCTCTGAAACAGTTTAAGGCAAAATTGGACAAGTAGCTTTTATTCTTGCCCACTTCTGCTTATATTTCTAATTTTATGATTATGTAGGTATGATTATACCTGGTGGATATGATACATAGCTTACCCTATTTTCAAAAAGATCGTCTCCTTATTCCTCTGAGGTTATATTATATAAGTCATTTCTGTTCAAATGATGCTGGCTTCTTTCTTAGTTCAATTAAAAAATGTTTTTCTCAGGCTGATCCGGAACTTCTGGGATTTGAACATGGCTACTGCCTTTTAATGTTATGAAGTTATATATTAAAGTTGATAAATAGGATCTTTATTAATTTTACCTCAGGTATTTGCACCCCTGGACAGGTACCTGTAGTCAAATTCACTGCAGAAGCTCAATTTAAACTCCCTTGTTTCTGACCTTTACTTAAAATCTGTCCTTTATGTCACTTGCAGGTCAAGTTTAGTTATCTCTTGCAGGATAAGAAAACCGCTTCCCCTACAGTCAAATAGGAATGTGCTCTAAAATATTCTTTAATTTTTAAATTTGCTTTTTACAAACATATAAGCTTTTAAACCTTTAACATTTCAAAAACAAAATAGTAGAAAAACAAAGTTCTTTGGATGACACCATCATTCACAGAGGACAACGACAATAATGTACTCTTATAAATAAAGATGAAGAGATGTGGGTTTCACGCCAGTAACTTTCAGAGTCAGGTGATAGCATTATTTTTGTTAGACCTCCATCAGCGTTTTACTGTCTTCAAGATAACAAACTTATGTGGCATTTTAAGTCACTCAGTTGCCCAGAAATATACTTCACAATCATTTTACTTGGTGAGTGCACCAGGAAGTTTTATTGCTTAGTATTAAATATTCTATGAGAGTTTTATTGATTTATTTTTAGTCATAAGGTGGACATTTGATTATTCTTGATTTTAAAAATTTCTGATTGTTTTTGTTAACCTCAAAAGGAACAGCTTTCTGGAACTTGTTGGTAATCTGACTGTGGGGTGACTGACTTAGGACCTGCCGTCAAGCTGCCTCGAACACTCCCAGAATACTCTCAGCGAGAGATGGGAGACCACGGCTGTGGGCACCCACCCCTGCCTCGATGGGGCTTCTGGTCATTGATTTGGTAGATACTAGGCATTCATATAAGACCTCATTTACATAAAGGGCTGAATTGCTGTAAGCACCTTCAAAGCACTGCTTTATTAGCCAGAACTTTAGGGACTAGATGACCCCTTCAGCACCTTGTCACAGTGAACCTGAATTGTTCAGAGAGCAGTTGTGGCTCTGTTCATAAGTAGCCCCTGGTCCCCATCTGTGGAGAGAGGGGATCAGGTGCGTGCCCTCTTCAGACCGCTCAGCATCACAGGAAGAACTTAGTCCTGCCTTGCCCTCCAATCAGCTAACACCTGTGGCTTCACATTAAACTGGAACCACTGTCCTTCTGTACCTAACAAAGTTACATTGTGAGAAATATTTACAGATGATTGACTATTTTTGCCCTCTTTGAATCTGTAGCCAAAATACTTAGAACAATTTTTTTTTTTCTGGCATACTCACCAACATAAGAGACCTCAAGGGATGGATTTGGTGTTATCTTTACTTCTCTTCTGTAATTTCTTCAGCAAGTGAATTTTAAATTTTGTTACAATACTTATGTGTTTATGTAAACTATTTACAACCTAAGTTTTTCATTTTATGAGGAAAGAAATAAAAATTTTTTTAAAATGCAATCTATTTATAATGTAGGATCAATTTAAATTAGCATATTACCACTCTGAAGGATAGTAACTTGATAAGCCTTGTTTCTGATGATTGAATGAAAAGCTGTTACCTAGCACCTCACTTGACCCTAAGGACTGTGGTCTCAGTGCTGACCTCTGCTGGCCATGTTCTGCCAGCCCCTGCCCTGCCATCCGCCCCCACCCTCTGCCTTTCCAACTACTGTGTCTTGTGCTCCAGTCTCTAAAAGAGCTACCTTTGCTTTCAAGCTACGGCCACTATTGTGACAAATATATTGCTGATATGCTAATATATGTATCATGCCTTAACTCCAGAAGCCCATTTACAGCTACTACTATTGAAACTAAGGGGTTAATTTCATCAGGTATGCTGCCCTGTTTGCTTTTGATGGCTTGCTTTTTTGTTGTTGTTGTTTGTTTTTGTTTATTCATTTTTTCCATGAAGCCAAAGGCCTGGACACTGAACGCTGAAACTTAACCATCCCTGACTACTTTATGCATAACATTAATAGGTCAACATGGTAATGGTTGCTTCCGTTGCTTTTCATAAACTTGGGCCAGCTCCTGTTCAGTTCACACTGGTTGAGACCACTGACCCTTCAACTGAGCCTGTGCAAGTGCCTGAGAGGTGGCCTTTTCACTTCAGAAGGCCCAAAATTCGACCCTTATATCATGCTAATGCTGCTGTTTTCTATACATATGTCCTATGAAATACTATGAACCCTGTGCAGAATGAACCTGTGACTTCATTTTTCCCGACTGCCAATCACCTTTCCTCACCCCATGTCCCCAACCCATAAATATTCCTCAGCCTTATCTTCAGGGAAGTGGATTTGAAAACTATTCCCCACCTCCACACTTGGTGTCCTTGGGAATAAATTCTTTCCCTTTTACAAAACTAGTGTTACAGTGATTGATTTACGGCACATGGGTAGAATTGACCTGCACCTGGCAGGTAACACTATCAGGTACCAAACCGTGAGGAAGAACAGATAATGCAGAATTTTTTTGTATATCTGGCCTGTCTTGCAATGGGACTGACAGACTTCTCACATCACTTAGTGGAACTGTTCATTCCAGCTTTTCTTTGGGCTTTGTCAGGTGATCATAGCAATACCCGAGAAGAAAATAAAAAGACATCAACACAGTGGAACTCTCCTGAAAAGCGCTTCTTGTGTACCTGCTCAGGGTTTCATGCCTTTGTTACTATGCATCTCCACTAGGTGTCCAGAAACCACAGAAAGGTCAGCCAGCTGAAAAGGTTACTGGGTCAAAATAAGTTCAGAAAAACTTCATCACAGCAAAACACTAGCCAAAGAAATAGTTTTGAGGTAGGAGATCAGCAGGACTTGTTCTCTGATCACGACCTTGCTGATCTAAACAGGATGTAGCGGAAACCAGCAGAGACCAACAAAAGCAACCTCTGGTTGTCCTCACCGCTCATCAGCAAAAGGGCACTCCCACAAGTGCCGTCACAGCTTACAAATGCCATGGCAATGACCTGGAAGTTACCTTATATAGTTCTGGGAACTCCTCTGCCACTTTTCTAGAAAATTCCTATTAATTTGCCCTTTAATTATTATATAATTAAGATTGGGTATGAATATAGCTAGCCAGCAATCTTTGGGGACTGTTACTCTAGACTGCTACCCTGGCTGCTACTGATCCAGGATGCTCTGCGCATGGGATAGCCCTGCTCTGTCTGTGGAGTGGCCATTTTGTTGTACACTGTTGCTCTAATGAACTTGCTTTGCTTCATGGCTAGCTCACTGTTGAATTCTGAGTGAAGCCAAGAACCCTCCCAGGCTGAGATGCAATTCTGGAGTTTGCCTGCTTCGGTTCTTTCTTTTGCCTACTAATTTCTATGAAGCAAAATGGCCATTACTCTGGCATTGTGAGAGACACAATTCGAATGCATTTCAAGAACAATTAGGAATAGTGTCCCTTGTGTCAGACCCTGGCAAACAGAGCTGGTAAATCACCCAAGATTTGTCTGATAACAGGAACTATCACAATCCTTTTCCAAATCACAGCTTACTACATGAGTCACACAAGGACAGCTAGCAGCACAACACAAAATAGTTGCCTGTTTCAAAACTGTCTCACCAACTCAATCCAGAACTACAAGGGCCTAACTAAAACCCCCAAATTAGAAGTCCTACCTTGCAATTCCCGATGCTGGCCCATCAGAATCACCAGCTCTTGCAGGATGCCGACAGCACCAATAACCTTTCTTTCTTTCTTTTTTTTTTTTTTTTTAATTTATTTATTATTATTATACTTTAAGTTGTAGGGTACATGTGCATAACGTGCAGGTTTGTTACATATGTATACTTGTGCCATGTTGGTGTGCTGCACCCATCAACTCGTCATTTACATCAGGTATAACTCCCAATGCAATCCCTCCCCCCTCCCCCCTCCCCATGATAGGCCCTGGTGTGTGATGTTCCCCTTCCCGAGTCCAAGTGATCTCATTGTTCAGTTCCCACCTATGAGTGAGAACATGCGGTGTTTGGTTTTCTGTTCTTGTGATAGTTTGCTAAGAATGATGGTTTCCAGCTGCATCCATGTCCCTACAAAGGACACAAACTCATCCTTTTTTATGGCTGCATAGTATTCCATGGTGTATATGTGCCACATTTTCTTAATCCAATCTGTCACTGATGGACATTTGGGTTGATTCCAAGTCTTTGCTATTGTGAATAGTGCTGCGATAAACATACGTGTGCATGTGTCTTTATAGCAGCATAATTTATAATCCTTTGGGTATATACCCAGTAATGGGATGGCTGGGTCATATGGTACATCTAGTTCTAGGTCCTTGAGGAATTGCCATACTGTTTTCCATAATGGTTGAACTAGTTTACACTCCCACCAACAGTGTAAAAGTGTTCCTATTTCTCCACATCCTCTCCAGCACCTGTTGTTTCCTGACTTTTGAATGATCGCCATTCTAACTGGTGTGAGATGGTATCTCATTGTGGTTTTGATTTGCATTTCTCTGATGGCCAGTGATGATGAGCATTTTTTCATGTGTCTGTTGGCTGTATGAATGTCTTCTTTTGAGAAATGTCTGTTCATATCCTTTGCCCACTTTTTGATGGGGTTGTTTGTTTTTTTCTTGTAAATTTGTTTGAGTTCTTTGTAGGTTCTGGATATTAGCCCTTTGTCAGATGAGTAGATTGCAAAAATTTTCTCCCATTCTGTAGGTTGCCTGTTCACTCTGATGGTAGTTTCTTTTGCTGTGCAGAAGCTCTTTAGTTTAATGAGATCCCATTTGTCAATTTTGGCTTTTGCTGCTGTTGCTTTTGGTGTTTTAGACATGAAGTCTTTGCCCATGCCTATGTCCTGAATGGTACTACCTAGGTTTTCCTCTAGGATTTTTATGGTATTAGGTCTAACATTTAAGTCTCTAATCCATCTTGAATTAATTTTCGTATAAGGAGTAAGGAAAGGATCCAGTTTCAGCTTTCTACTTATGGCTAGCCAATTTTCCCAGCACCATTTATTAAATAGGGAATCCTTTCCCCATTTCTTGTTTCTCTCAGGTTTGTCAAAGATCAGATGGCTGTAGATGTGTGGTATTATTTCTGAGGACTCTGTTCTGTTCCATTGGTCTATATCTCTGTTTTGGTACCAGTACCATGCTGTTTTGGTTACTGTAGCCTTGTAGTATAGTTTGAAGTCAGGTAGCGTGATGCCTCCAGCTTTGTTCTTTTGACTTAGGATTGTCTTGGAGATGCGGGCTCTTTTTTGGTTCCATATGAACTTTAAAGCAGTTTTTTCCAATTCTGTGAAGAAGCTCATTGGTAGCTTGATGGGAATGGCATTGAATCTATAAATTACCTTGGGCAGTATGGCCATTTTCACGATATTGATTCTTCCTATCCATGAGCATGGTATGTTCTTCCATTTGTTTGTGTCCTCTTTTATTTCACTGAGCAGTGGTTTGTAGTTCTCCTTGAAGAGGTCCTTTACATCCCTTGTAAGTTGGATTCCTAGGTATTTTATTCTCTTTGAAGCAATTGTGAATGGAAGTTCATTCCTGATTTGGCTCTCTGTTTGTCTGTTACTGGTGTATAAGAATGCTTGTGATTTTTGCACATTAATTTTGTATCCTGAGACTTTGCTGAAGTTGCTTATCAGCTTAAGGAGATTTTGGGCTGAGACAATGGGGTTTTCTAAATAAACAATCATGTCATCTGCAAACAGGGACAATTTGACTTCTTCTTTTCCTAACTGAATCCCCTTGATTTCTTTCTCTTGCCTGATTGCCCTAGCCAGAACTTCCAACACTATGTTGAATAGGAGTGGTGAGCGAGGGCATCCCTGTCTTGTGCCAGTTTTCAAAGGGAATTTTTCCAGTTTTTGCCCATTCAGTATGATATTGGCTGTGGGTTTGTCATAAATAGCTCTTATTATTTTGAGGTACGTTCCATCAATACCGAATTTGTTGAGCGTTTTTAGCATGAAGGGCTGTTGAATTTTGTCAAAAGCCTTTTCTGCATCTATTGAGATAATGATGTGGTTCTTGTCTTTGGTTCTGTTTATATGCTGGATTATGTTTATTGATTTGCGAATGTTGAACCAGCCTTGCATCCCAGGGATGAAGCCCACTTGATCATGGTGGATAAGCTTTTTGATGTGTTGCTGAATCCGGTTTGCCAGTATTTTATTGAGGATTTTTGCATCGATGTTCATCAGGGATATTGGTCTAAAATTCTCTTTTTTTGTTGTGTCTCTGCCAGGCTTTGGTATCAGGATGATGTTGGCCTCATAAAATGAGTTAGGGAGGATTCCCTCTTTTTCTATTGATTGGAATAGTTTCAGAAGGAATGGTACCAACTCCTCCTTGTACCTCTGGTAGAATTCAGCTGTGAATCCATCTGGTCCTGGACTTTTTTTGGTTGGTAGGCTATTAATTATTGCCTCAATTTCAGAGCCTACTACTGGTCTATTCAGGGATTCAACTTCTTCCTGGTTTAGTCTTGGAAGAGTGTAAGTGTCCAGGAAATTATCCATTTCTTCTAGATTTTCCAGTTTATTTGCGTAGAGGTGTTTATAGTGTTCTCTGATGGTAGTTTGTATTTCTGTGGGGTCGGTGGTGATATCCCCTTTATCATTTTTAATTGCGTCGATTTGATTCTTCTCTCTTTTCTTCTTTATTAGTCTTGCTAGTGGTCTGTCAATTTTGTTGATCTTTTCAAAAAACCAACTCCTGGATTCATTGATTTTTTGGAGGGTTTTTTGTGTCTCTATCTCCTTCAGTTCTGCTCTGATCTTAGTTATTTCTTGCCTTCTGCTGGCTTTCGAATGTGTTTGCTCTTGCTTCTCTAGTTCTTTTAATTGCGATGTTAGAGTGTCAATTTTAGATCTTTCCTGCTTTCTCTTGTGGGCATTTAGTGCTATAAATTTCCCTCTACACACTGCTTTAAATGTGTCCCAGAGATTCTGGTATGTTGTATCTTTGTTCTCATTGGTTTCAAAGAACATCTTTATCTCTGCCTTCATTTCGTTATGTACCCAGTAGTCATTCAGGAGCAGGTTGTTCAGTTTCCATGTAGTTGAGCGGTTTTGATTGAGTTTCTTAGTCCTGAGTTCTAGTTTGATTGCACTGTGGTCTGAGAGACAGTTTGTTATAATTTCTGTTCTTGTACATTTGCTGAGGAGTGCTTTACTTCCAATTACGTGGTCAATTTTGGAGTAAGTACGATGTGGTGCTGAGAAGAATGTATATTCTGTTGATTTGGGGTGGAGAGTTCTATAGATGTCTATTAGGTCTGCTTGCTGCAGAGATGAGTTCAATTCCTGGATATCCTTATTAACTTTCTGTCTCGTTGATCTGTCTAATGTTGACAGTGGAGTGTTGAAGTCTCCCATTATTATTGTATGGGAGTCTAAGTCTCTTTGTAAGTCTCTAAGGACTTGCTTTATGAATCTGGGTGCTCCTGTATTGGGTGTATATATATTTAGGATAGTTAGCTCTTCCTGTTGAATTGATCCCTTTACCATTATGTAATGGCCTTCTTTGTCTCTTTTGATCTTTGATGGTTTAAAGTCTGTTTTATCAGAGACTAGTATTGCAACCCCCGCTTTTTTTTGTTCTCCATTTGCTTGGTAAATCTTCCTCCATCCCTTTATTTTGAGCCTATGTATGTCTCTACGTGTGAGATGGGTCTCCTGAATACAGCAGACTGATGGGTCTTGACTCTTTATCCAGCTTGCCAGTCTGTGTCTTTTAATTGGAGCATTTAGTCCATTTACATTTAAGGTTAAGATTGTTATGTGTGAACTTGATCCTGCCATTATGATATTAACTGGTTATTTTGCTCGTTAGTTGATGCAGTTTCTTCCTAGCCTTGATGATCTTTACATTTTGGCATGTTTTTGCAATGGCTGGTACCGGTTGTTCCTTTCCATGTTTAGTGCTTCCTTCAGGGTCTCTTGTAAGGCAGGCCTAGTGGTGACAAAATCTCTAAGCATTTGCTTATCTGTAAAGGATTTTATTTCTCCTTCATTTATGAAACTTAGTTTGGCTGGATATAAAATTCTGGGTTTAAAATTCTTTTCTTTAAGAATGTTGAATATTGGCCCCCACTCTCTTCTGGCTTGAAGAGTTTCTGCCGAGAGATCTGCTGTTAGTCTGATGGGCTTCCCTTTGTGGGTAACCCGACCTTTCTCTCTGGCTGCCCTTAAGATTTTTTCCTTCATGTCAACTTTGGTGAATCTGGCAATTATGTGTCTTGGAGTTGCTCTTCTCGAGGAGTATCTTTGTGGCGTTCTCTGTATTTCCTGGATTTGAATGTTGGCCTGCCCTACTAGGTTGGGGAAGTTCTCCTGGATGATATCCTGAAGAGTGTTTTCCAACTTGGTTCCATTTTCCCCCTCACTTTCAGGCACCCCAATCAGACGTAGATTTGGTCTTTTTACATAATCCCATACTTCTTGCAGGCTTTGTTCATTTCTTTTTCTTCTTTTTTCTTTTGGTTTCTCTTCTCACTTCATTTCATTCATTTGATCCTCAATCGCTGACATTCTTTCTTCCAGTTGATCGAGTCGGTTACTGAAGCTTGTGCATTTGTCACGTATTTCTCGTGTCATGGTTTTCGTCTCTTTCATTTCGTTTATGACCTTCTCTGCATTAATTACTCTAGCCATCAATTCTTCCACTTTTTTTTTCAAGATTTTTAGTTTCTTTGTGCTGGGTACGTAATTCCTCCTTTAGCTCTGAGAAATTTGATGGACTGAAGCCTTCTTCTCTCATCTCGTCGAAGTCATTCTCCGTCCAGCTTTGATCCGTTGCTGGCGATGAGCTGCGCTCCTTTGCCGGGGGAGATGCGCTCTATTTTTTGAATTTCCAGCTTTTCTGCCCTGCTTTTTCCCCATCTTTGTGGTTTTATCTGCCTCTGGTCTTTGATGATGGTGATGTACTGATGGGGTTTTGGTGTAGGTGTCCTTCCTGTTTGATAGTTTTCCTTCTAACAGTCAGGACCCTCAGCTGTAGGTCTGTTGGAGATTGCTTGAGGTCCACTCCAGACCCTGTTTGCCTGGGTATCAGCAGCAGAGGCTGCAGAAGATAGAATATTTCTGAACAGCGAGTGTACCTGTCTGATTCTTGCTTTGGAAGCTTCTCAGGGGTGTACTCCACCCTGTGAGGTGTGGGGTGTCAGACTGCCCCTAGTGGGGGATGTCTCCCAGTTAGGCTACTCCGGGGTCAGGGACCCACTTGAGCAGGGAGTCTGTCCCTTCTCAGATCTCAACCTCTGTGTTGAGAGATCCACTGCTCTCTTCAAAGCTGTCAGACAGAGTCATTTGCGTCTGTAGAGCTTTCTGCTGCGTTTGTTATTGTTTACTGTGCCATGTCCCCAGAGGTGGAGTCTACAGAGACAGGCAGGTTTCCTTGAGCTGCTGTGAGCTCCACCCAGTTCGAGCTTCCCAGCAGCTTTGTTTACCTACTTAAGCCTCAGCAATGGCAGGCGCCCCTCCCCCAGCCTGGCTGCTGCCTTGCCGGTAGATCACAGACTGCTGTGCTAGCAATGAGGGAGGCTCTGTGGGTGTGGGACCCTCCCGGCCAGGTGTGGGATATGATCTCCTGGTGTGCCTGTGTGCTTAAAGCGCAGTCTTGGGGTGGGAGTTACCCGATTTTCCAGGTGTTGTGTGTCCCAGTTCCCCTGGCTAGGAAAAGGGATTCCCTTCCCCCTTGCGCTTCCCAGGTGAGGCAATGCCTCGCCCTGCTTCAGCTCTCACTGGTCGGGCTGCAGCAGCTGACCAGCACCGATCCTCCGGCACTCCCCAGTGAGATGAACCCAGTACCTCAGTTGAAAATGCAGAAATCACGGGTCTTCTGTGTCGCTCGCGCTGGGAGTTGGAGACTGGAGCTGTTCCTATTCGGCCATCTTGCTCCGCCCCCCCAATAAGCTTTCTTTCAAAACAACTTGCATAATCTCCTCTTTCCCCAGTAAACTCTCGCCTTTTCCTTTGTTCCAGAGGCCACTCTGGTTAGTCTCTAGGTCCTGAATTGCAATCCTACTTTTTGTGTAGTATTCTCACATAAAACCTTTTTACTTAGAAATTTATCTCTATTTTTTATGTTGATGATGCAGGGCAGGCAAGCCCTCAAATTGGGGCTTAACTGGGGAGGGTTCTTGGCTTTGCCCAGGAAAAAATTCAAGGACAAGCTGGTGGTGTTAGATAGCAACTTGTTTATTGAAGTGGCAGCGTACAGCAGAAGCAGAGGTACTGCTCCTTGCAGAGCCATGTATCACATAGGCAGTTGCCCAGAAGAGCAACGTATTGACTGTGGGCTAGCTGTATTTATACCCAATTTTAACTATATGCCAACCAAGAGGCAGGTTATTTAGAACTATCTGGAAAAGGGGCAGGGAGTTTTCAGAACCATGTAAGAAACTTCTGGGCCATTGCCATGGTCCATTGCCATGTCATTTGTAAACTGTCATGGTGTCAGTGGGAGTACCTTTCTGCTAATGAGCAGTGAGGGCAACTAGAAGTCATTTTTGTAGCTATCTGCTGGTTTTGGCTGGCTTCTCTACTGCACTCTGTTTCAACCAGATCCTGCTCTGATCAGCATGGTCACAACTACGGTAGTGACCAGTGCTCAGAAAACAAGGCCTGCTGGTTTCTTACCTCATTGACAAAGTGATTTTGGCTCCATCTGGCACTTTTAGAAAGTTTCACCTCTTCAGCTGTTTGTTCATATTCAGAGTTTCTGTTACTTTCTGTTTATTGAAAGTGGATAGAGCCAACTTTGGAAAAAAATCTTATTTTCAGAAGGTTTTATTTCAACTTCGAAAGTGTCATTATTTCTAAAGTTCATAAGTGTAGTCACACCACTAGCTCTCTTCCAGCAAGACCCATACCTTTGTTAATAAAAACAACAACCTGGAAACCATTGTTTACACATTTTGTGTTCTGAGCTGGGGGTGGGAGGGGGTTGGCTGACCACAGGGAGTGGTGGTGATGGAGAATCTCCCATGTGAATGTGGGGTGGCTGCATTCTAAAATGGAGAACACAGACTTTCTTACGTAAAAGGATGAAGTATGTGTTCCACTAGAGAGTCATCAGGATCCTGGAATGACATTCTTCACAGAAATAGAAAAAACAATCCTAAAATTTATATGGAACCACCGAAGACCCCAAATAGCCAAAGGTATCCTGAGCAAAACAGGAGGAATCACTTTACCTGACTTCCAATTATACCACAGAGCAATAGTAATCAAAACAGTGTGGTATTGACATAAAAACAGACACACAGACCAATGAAACAGAATAGAGAACACAGAAGCAAATCCGTAAATCTACAGTGAACCCATTTTTGACAAAGGTTCCTAGAACATACACTGGGGAAAGACAGTCTCTTCAATAAATGGTGCTGAGAAAACTGGATATCCATATGCAAGAATGGATGAATGAATGAAGAATGAAAGAGAATGAAACTTGTCGCCTGTATTAGTCCATTTTCATACTGCTATAAAGACATACCCATAACTGGGTAATTTATAAAGAAAAGCGGTTTTATTGACTCACCGTTCTGCAGGGCTTGGGAGGCCTCAGGAAACTTACAATCATGGTGGCAGCAGAAGAGGCACTTCTTACATGGCAGCATGCAAGAGAGAGTGGCGAGGGAAGGGGGAAGAGCCCCTTATAAAACTATCATATATGGTGAGAACTTACTTGCTATCATGAGAACAGCATGGGGGAAATCGCCCCTATGATTCAATTACCTCCAACTTGCAGTAAATGGAGGACAAGTGGGGATTATGGACCTGGCAACCCCTGTGGCTTGCCATATAAAAAAACAAATAAAAATCATTTAAAGACTTAAATCTAAGGCCTCAAACTATGAAACCACTACAATAAACCCTTAGGGAAACTCTCCAGGTCATTGGTCTGGGCAAAAATTTCTTGAGTAATACCCCACAAGCACTGGCAACCAAAGCAAAAATGGACAAATGGAATCATGTCAAGTTAAAAAGCTTCTACACAGCAAAGGAAACAACCAACAAAGTGAAAGGACAACCCACAGGATGGGAGAAAATATGTGCAAACTATCCATCTAACAGTGGATTAGTAACCAGAATATGTAAGAAGCTCAAACAACTCTATAGGAAAACGTCTAATCTGATTAAAAAATGGTCAAAATATTTGAATAGACATTTCTTAAAAGAAAATATACAAATGGCAAACAGGCATACGAAAAGGTGCTTGACATCACTGATCACCAGAGATACGCAAATCAAAGCTACAATGAGATACCATCTTCTCCCAGTTAAAGTGCCAGTTATCCAAAAGAGAAGCAATCATAAATGCTGGTGAGAATATGGAGAAAAGGGAACCCTCAGACACTGTTGGTGGGAATGCAAATTAGTACAACCAGTATCATGAACAGTTTGGAGGTTTCTCAAAAAACTAAACATAGAGCTACCATAAAGTCCAGCAGTCCCACTGCTGTGTATATAGCCCAAAGAAAGGAAATCAGCATATCAAAGAGTTATCTGCACTGCCATGTTTATTGTACCACTGTTCACAGTAGTTGAGATTTGGAAGCAATTTAAGTGTCCTTCAACAGACTATTGGATAAAGAAAATGTGGTATATATACAGGAGTACTATGCAGCCATAAAAGGGAATAAGATCTTGTCATTTGCAACAACATGGATAGAACCAAAGGCCATTATGTGAAGTGAAATAAATTAAGCATAGAAAGACAAACTTCACATATTGTCCTTTATTTGTGGGAGCTAAAAATCAAAACAATTGAACCTGGAGATACAGAGTAGAAGCATGATTATCAGAAGCTGGAAAGGGTATTGGGGCTAGTGGGTGGGTGGGAATTAGGGATAGTTTCCCAACTGGGGATAGTAATAGGTACAAAATAAGACTGTAGTTAATCATCATTTAATTGCACATTTTAAAGTAACTAAAAAAGTATAATTGAATTATAACACAAAGATAAATGCTTGAGGGGATGGATATTCCATTTTCCAAGATGTGATTATTACAAATTATATACCTGTATTTGGGTATCTCATGTACCCCATAAATATAGACACCTACTATGTACCTACAAAAATTAAAAATAAATAAACTTTCCCTAGATTGTAATTTTTAGTTAATCGTTTCTTAAGATTAGAAAAATAAAGAAATATGTCTCCACTTACAGTTAAGGAGTTTTAGTTTCCTGGGGAGAGATTCATAGCTCTGCCAGTTATTATTTCAAATGAGGAAAACTGAGGTTTCCTAAAAGGGGTAACCTAAGGTTAAGCACAGTCAATGGAAGAGTCTTCAATGATGGAATGTAAAAACTTTTGTTATTTTTGTCAATTGATTCTTAATTATTCCATTTGTATGCATCTCCAATCCAGGTGATTGGGGATAATACACACAATGACAGCATTGGGGGAAGGCCAAATTTTACATACTGATTGAATTTTCTGTCCAGTAAAATGAGTACTTTCATTATTGTGGAGTTCCTTTAGAACATTCCGAGTCAGAATAATCCTCTCTAAAAGAATCTTACTTACTGCTAAAGCAGTCACTCTTCAGCATGAAAATGCTTTTAGCCAAAGAGAAAACATGCAAATAATGACTGGAGCATACTTGTATCCTTGTGATGAAGGCAACTGAATAAAATCTAACTGCCATCCATAAGAATGACACATTGGACTTTGGGGACTTTGGGGATAGGGTGGGAGTGGTTAGGGGTAAAAGACTACACATTGGGTAGAGTGTACACTGCTTGGGTGATGAATGCACCAAAATCTCAGAAATCAGCACTAAAGAACTTATTCATGCAACCAACACCACCTGTTCCCCAAAAACCTGTTGGGAAAAATTAAAAAGTTTTAAAATATATATATATATCTGCCATGCTTCAAAATGCCATCAGGTAAAGCAAAATGTCCTCAGGAGCCACGTAAAGGTTTTCCTGGATTATATTTTGGGCAGATATGGCAGCAATTGTATACCTTTTGAACTATAGTTGGAGGAAAAAAAATTTCTTAAGCAACAATTTTATCAGGGCTCCAATGAGTTAAATCATGTACATAGGTTAAAAATGATGGTCATCCAGCAGGAAGTATATAGGTAAGTTGTTTGGTCCACACCATACTTCATCTTTGGGAGAATATGTTCCTCCTTTTGTCTTCCAATTTTCTGTTTGGATTTTGGAGCTCTGGATTGAGCTAATTTTATTCCAAATTCAGGTGCTTCTTTGAAACTTAATATAGATTCCTTTTCTTGTTTAGATGCATTGAGAGCAGCCCTTTTTGCTACCTTATCAGCTAGCTTGTTTCTTTCACTTTCTGCAGTATCTGATTTGGAATGACTTGGAATTTTAATAATGGCCAGCAATTCTGGTAATAATATGGCTTCTAGTGATGGTGAAATAAGATGTTCATTTTTTATGGACTGATCACAAGAAGTAAAAAAACCTCTTTGTTTCCATAGCATTCCAAAATCATGAGCTCCTTTGAAATCATATCTGCTGTCTATATGAATATTTGCAGTCGCCAACTGGTAGGCTCTGATTAATGTTATCGGTTCTGCTTGTTAAGCTGAGGTAGCTTCTGGAAGGTAAGCACTTTATTTAGTTAAAGATAATATAGCATAACCTGAAAAATAAGTACCAGATTCGTCTTTTAAGTAAGAGCCATCTGTAAACTAAACAACAGCTGCATTAGTGAGGCAAGTTTCTTGTAGGTCTGTTCTAGGAGAGAGAACCTGGTCAGTTGAGATTATGCAATTGTGTGGTAGCTCATCTGAAGGAAGAGACAGAAGAGCAGTGGGTTTAGACTTTTGCACCTAGATATTGTAATATGAGCTACAGAAAGAAAAGGAACTTCATAAGAAGCTAATCTGCTGACAGAATAATGTTGAGTGTGCTATGAATTTAGAAATACTTGCACAGAATTTGGCATGAAAACCATGAGGGGAGATCCATCACTCTTTCTTCAGTTGCTCTGACTAACAGAGCAGTGGCAGTTACTGCCATCATGCAAGGTGCCAATCCTTTAGCTGCAAGGTCTAGTTGCTGACTAGTATCCTACAGGCCTGTTTTGGTCTCCATGTTCTTGTTTCAGAATGTTTAAGGCGTTTCCTTGATTTTCATGAACAAACAATGAAAATGGAATATTATAATTTGGATATCCCAAAGATGGAGCATCTATAAAGTTCTTTTTAAATTTCTTCCAATATTGACTGATTTTCCTCAGTCCATTCTGAGGGGCCTGGATTGTCTTGTTTTATAAAAGTATAGAAAGTTTGAGTTAAAAAAAATTTGGAATCCAATTTCAACAGTATCCTGCCAGTCCTCCAAATCCTCTGAGTTGGTTCTTACTTTTGGGAGTAAGGAAGGCCAATATTTCTTTTATCCTATCCAGGTGGATAAAAATACCTTCCTTTGATGTTAGATTACTCAAAAATCTTGCTTGTTTTTGACAAAAGTGAATTGTTTCTTTGAGACCTTGTGTTTCTTTAAGGCTAATTGTAGTAATAAGTTAATGCCATCTTCTATGGAGGCTTGCCTACCCTCTGAACAGACAAGAAAATTATCTACGTATTGCATTAAAATATATTTCTTAATATAGTCAATATCTGAGAGATCTGCTTTTAACATTTGTGTAAAGTAAGTTGAGCTCTCAGTGTATCCCTGAGGCATGACTGTCCATACGTATGGTCTGTCTTCCTAAGTGAAGGTGAAGATAAATTGAATGTCTTTATCCACATAAATACTAAAGAATGCACTACATAGGCCTATTATAGTAAAAAACTCACCTTTGGTAAGGATGGTAATCAAAATTATATGGAGGTTATATGGAGGTTTGGCACTACTAGATGGTGAGAAATGTCCATGTTGTTAATTTCTCTCAGATCCTCTACAAACATCTATTCTCTATCATTTGGTTTTCTTGTGGGAAGGATTGCAGTATTACATGGGCTTGTACAGGGAATAGTGAGATCTCTTTTTACATGGCCTAGAACTATAGACTTAGTCTATAATAATTCCATTCTAATTATAGGTCTTATTCCTTCTAAAGCTTCGGTTTTAGAGTCTTGTTTAAGGCTTGGAAGAGGTTTTAATGAGTCTATTTGAATTTTGATTGAGGTAAGTTAGATAGTTTTCCCAATATCAGTGGAAGACTTTGGCCACAGTTGATCAGGTTCTGTTTTTAGCAGTTTTTGTAATTCTTCATCACTCAATAATTCCATGTCCTCTATGGCAATATAAATTGTAATTTTTGAATTAAGAGGATCAGATTCTGAAAAATTTATTGTGTCTAATAATTCAATTTTGTCTTCTGATTCTCAGCATATTTCCCCCTTTGGGGAAAAGAATAAATCTCTTCCTATCTAACGGATGGAAGCTGAGGGGAATAAGAGAAAACTAGTATCTTGTAAAGAACTAGGCTGAAAAGCTACAGGCTGAGATTTTCATGCTGATTTGAATTGTTTACCTGCTCTGCAGAAGGATGCCTTGTGGTAAGGTGGGGTTTATTGTAGCAAATGTAGCTCCAGTTTCAACAAGCACTTGTATTTGTTCTATTTAGAATAATTTCTATTTCTCCCAGAGTATTAGTAAGGAGGGGAAAAAAGGTGTCTTTAAGTTCCTCGGAGCATCCCTATTCTTTCTTCTCTTCTTTTGCCCCTTTTTTACCTCTGTTTTAGTTTCTGGCAATTTTTCTTAAAGCGACGAAGTTTCTTACAGTAAATACACAGCAGAGGGTGAGGTCCATTCTGAAGTTTACTGGAGCATTTTGGAGGTCCAAACTGGGTGGATAGTTGTTTCAATTGCAAATTCATAGTCTTATTAGTTGTATTCTTTTGTTTTGCTTCTCTCTCTCCACTTTAGTTAAGGTACAAGATAAGTGATCAACCAGATTAACCAAATAAGAAGTTGGAGAAGTAGCCCAATTAGGGCATTGTCTTTTTACTATTATTGCCAATTCTTCATCTAACTCATTTAAAACATTAAAAATTGAGGTATGTGTCACTTGGATGATTAGCACACCTCTCTTTAGATAATCCTGAATATTATTTAAAGATGTTTTCAAATCCTGCAAAGTATATCAACTTTGTTGATATTGTTTATTTTATTCCCCTAACCATTCTTTGGAAAGCTAAATGGATGGTTTGGAGCAAAGCATTTGCAACCTCTTGGGTATGTCTGCAATCTTCTTCTGAAAATGTATGGAAGTCCTTCAAAGGGTTCCTCCAATTTGTCTTAGTTATCTAATTTTTAGCTTTACTTTTTGACACAAATATGTAAATTAGTTGACACAAATTAGAAAAATCAGGGTCATAGCTTGCTTGAATATTTTGTTCAAATTCCCTGGAAAATCCAACAGGGTCATGGTGGCGAATGAGGAAATTTTAAAATTATACCTTTAAGTTCTACTTTTGACCATGCTTGATGAACTAAAACAGGTTATTCACTACCGAATACTGGTTGTCACAAGATGGAGTTAAAACAGCGGGAGTCAGAAAAAGGGAAAGAGGTGGGGAAGAAGGCAAGTCTGGGTAAGGTAGTTCAGACAAGGGGGTTTAAAGACATGGAGAAGATGAAGGAAGAGAATAAGCTTCAGCAGTTTTCCTTAATTCGTAAGTGGACTTAGAGAGCTTTCTATTTTCTTCCTAGAGAGAAACAACTTCTTCAGAGTCTCTTTTGGATGCTTCTAAGTATCACTGGAAGTAATTCTCTCAGGTATTTTGTTTAATTTTAGATTTGGATTTGTCTAATTGTGCACACAAATAAATTAATTTAGGTACTTCAAAGCTATCTCATTTTGGCCGTTGTAGTTTGGAGTCTTCACAGGTGAAATAAAACTATTTTTCTAGCCATTAATAGGAGGTAGTGCCACAGTACTACACAGGAATCCAGCTAGAATTTCTAAATGTAGATCTCTCCTTAAGGAGGAAGACTCAGTTTTGGGTGACCAATTGTTCATAATTTGAGCTATCTTTTAAAGTAAACAAAGACTGAAAGGTAAAGATGCTTTGGAGTTAGTGTACTACTTAATGGATTTTACTCCTTGGTATGTCACCCACAAGTCACTTCTCCCTCTTATGTGTCTCAGAGAAACTCAGGAATTACAGGCATTTAAGGCAATTAAAGATCAGCCCTTCATGTGTGCCCACTGGGTTAAGAAAGAGTCTTTGTATTTTCTTATTTGGGGATTCCCACTGGGGCCATTGTACATGATGAGCAAAGAGCTCAAAAACTCTTGCAAGACCCTAGTTGCCTAAGGTGTCTTTGGTTGGAAAGAACAGTGTCTTTTATCTGCAGTATTTATCTTTGTCCTTATAGAAAGCTTTTCACTGGTATTAGTCACTGAAAAAGGGACTTTAGATCTACCAAATTAACCAAGCTTCAGAGTTTAGACTTTCAGAAAGAGAGACTGTTGCCTTCCCTGATCAAAGTTTGAACAAGAGAAAAGGCTGGACAAATTATAACAAATAGTTAAGTTCCACAAACAACCATTCATCTCAAATAAAAGTGAAAATTCACACATTTGTAGACATGAGAATCTCTAGAGAACAGAAGTGAAACTCTATCTTTTTGTTGTTGTTTTTGTTGTTGTTGAGATGGTGTTTTGCTTTCTCACCCAGGCTGGAGTGCAGTGCAATGGCGCCATCTCGGCTCACTGCAACCTCCGCCTCCTAGGTTCAAGCGATTCTCCTGCCTCAGCCTCCCATGTAGCTGGCATTGCAGGTGCCCACCACCATGCCCAGCTAATTTTTGTATTTTTAGTAGAGACAGGGTTTCACTATGTTAGCCAGGCTGGTCTCGAACTCCTGACCTTGTGATCTGCCTCCCAAAGTACTGGGATTACAGGCATGAGCCACCACGCCTGGCAAAACTCGTATCTTTTAAAGCAGAACTTCAATTCCAGCTCCATCAAGTATAGAATTGGTTCACTTGAACAAAGTCTGAATCTCAACCAAAATTAGGGAGAGGAGCCTCACCATAGACCCCTGCCTGCTCCAGCAAGTTTGGGTGAGCAAAAGTTGTTTTGCTGGTATCAAGGCCCGGATTGTTGGAAAAACGGCAGGGATCACTGGCTGCTCACTTTAGGTCCCATCTGAGTTACCAAAATGTCAATCTAAAATAATCAAAAGGGTCAGAATCTAGTTTAAAGCTAGCTTATTCAAGTGCAAAGTTTGAGGAGACTGCCCAGGAAGCAGATTCCAAAGAATGAAAGGCAGTGTTTGGAAGTGTAAAAGTTCGGGTTCCTTTATGTAGGAAAAGTTCAGGGAAGCTTAACAGAATTTCAGCATCTTTCTGCAGAAGGTTTAAGGCATAGTTACAATAATCTGATTTGTTGAGGCGAACTTTTTCTTTTGGGAAAGGTATATTTAACATCCTATCCTGAAGATATACTAGTCACAGGGTCTTTTGGCCATCTGGCCTTAATTAGGTACAGAACAATAAATGAAGGAGTTAATCTATAACAAAGGCCAGTGATTAGAAGGAAAGGAGGTCTGCCCTCTCCTCATTATTTATGGAACAAGACCAATGAGGAGGAGTGTTAATCTGTAAGAAGCAGAAATTGCCAACATGCTGTGTGACTCAGTTTCCAGGGCTTCGCTTCTTCCTTGGCATAATAAATTTAGAGGGTTTTGGAATTCTATGTCATTTTTTAAAAATTATAATCTCAACAACTGAGAATTTTGGTTAACTACTAAGTCATAGTAGTGACTGTGCTGAATAGATTTGCTCTAGGTATAAAGATTGCAAACAAAGCAACTATTAATAATTTTTTGAAATTAATCATCATATTGTTATTCTTTTATGAGCATTCAACTTCACAGGTTAGAAAAAGAGAAATAAATACATCCAAAGATATAAGAAGAAATGAAGTAACACAAATCAGAAATGAGAAAAAGCAACCAAAGATAGGGAAAAATAAGAATAAAAACAAATTTGGGTATTTGAAGACTAATACAACAGACATACCTCCAGCTAGACTGATATAGAAAAAAAGAGAGAGAAAGAGAGAAGGCATGAATAAACACTAGGTGTGAAAATGAGACATAACCAGAGATACATGAAAGACTAAAAAATAAGAAATAAATTCAATTAACAAATGTATACCAATAAACTTGAAGCCTTTGATAAGATGAGTGAATTCTTATGTCAACCTAAAAGGGAGAGACTGGGGAAAATAGAAAGAGTTCTCGTGAGCCTAAGTGAGGACAGCTGCCCAAGACACTTCCAAGTTGCCTCAGGGAATGCTCTGTCAGCCTTGGTTATAAGCAGGTTTTTTTTTTTTAAATTTATTTATTTTTTATTATTATTATTATACTTTAAGTTCTAGGGTACATGTGCATAATGTGCAGGTTTGTTACATATGATGGGTGCTGACGAGTTGATGGGTGCAGCACACCAACATGGCACAAGTATAAGCAGGTTTTTAAAGACAAAAGGGAACAAGGAGTGGGCTGATATAAAATTGTCTTCAGGAATTCTCATTGGTTTACAGAGATAACAATAATTAGTGGTTGTCGAACTTCAGGGTGTGAGTTACGGTGTTCAGCACATGACTTCATGACTTCTTGGTGTTAGTGAATGTAGAGTCCACCTAACCAGTTGCTTCAGGAGCTAATTATTTAACTCAAGGGGGACTGACAGGACTGCTGTCTCATTCCAGTGCCTTCTGGGCCTGATAATTTAAAGGGGCTTGCATTACTCAGATGAGAAGTTTATTTTCCTCTTCTTTTCCACACTTAGATATTTTATCAAAAATCCCTCAAGAAGAAATAAATATTAAGTAGTCCTATAACCACTAAAGCATTTGGATCAGCAATTTAAGACCTTATCATAAGAAAGCAACAACCCAGCCAACTTTTAGGGTAAATTCCAAAAATTTTCAAGGAAGAGATAATTCCAATCTTATAAAAACTTTCTCAGAGACTAGACATAGAGGGAATTCTTCCAAATGTATTTTGAGTTTTCAATTTTATTTTATAAGTATAATCTCATACCAATACCAGATAAGGACATTATAAGAAATGAAAGTAGAATTTCAGGGAGTTTAGTAGACTTGACGGTGGGAAGACAAGAAACTGTACTTCTGATTGTGCTATTTTCTCATTGAAATAATAAGCAAGTCAGCACCCAATATTCTCAAAATAGAGAAAATTTTGAAGTTTTGGATTCTGGGAAGTAAATGATAATTACAAATAGTAATTAGTAATTAATAGTAGATTTGCAACTCTGTTCCTATCTCCTAGCTTTGACTTCAACTAGATCCCCCTGGGAACATACTAATAGAATTTGATGACTTCAGGATAAATGAGGGTGTTCCAAGAAATCCCTTGTAATGATTGCTTATCTAAAACATCCTTTTAGCAGGATATACATGATCTTTTGTTTTAAAAACCCACAATTAATGACTTTCTGAACCATTAATGTCCTTGAGAGACATTAAAATTAAGTGACTGATTTATGCTGCACACAGAGAGCTATTCACTTCAAATTCAAAATTCATTCCGATGTGTGGGGTGGGATGGAGACTTCCTAGACATCAATGCGTCATGCATTTCTACTGCTTCTTTGGTTAATCATTAGAAAGCTTAGTACCAGGTAAGACTTCTGAGTTATGTAAATTCAACTGAAAATTCATTCCTTTGTGATAAAGAAAACTCAATGTAACACAGATGTCATTTTTTCTCTAGGTAAATAAATTTAATGCTATGGCCATAAAAGCACCAACTGTACATGTGGGATATTATAAAATATATGTTTGGTCTTTGACCACATTCCCTAGCATACGACTCTTAAAATCCTTAGAATCTCTATCCTAATTTAGTATGCAAATGAGTTAACTGCTGGTAGCGCCTAGGTAGCTTCAGGATGGGGGTGGTCTCCAGAAAGACCAAGGCATGATTAAAGGGCTGGGACTTCCAACCTCACACCAACCTCTGGGGAGAGAAGAAATGCTGAAGGTTAAGCTGATGACCAACGGCCAGTGATTTCATGAATTATGCCTATGTAAAGAAGTTTCCATAAAAAACAAAAGGACTGGGTTCTGAGAGCTTCCAGATAGCCAAACATGTACAGGTTCCTGGAGGGTGGTGTGCTGGGGCAGGAATGGCAGCTCCATGCCCTTCCCTCATACCTTGCCTTATGCATCTCCTTGTTTATATCCTTTGTGATATCCTTTCAATAAAGCAGTAAACTTTAGTGTTTCCCTGAGTTCTGTGAGCCACTCTAGCAAATCAGTCAAACCCAAGGAGGTCATGGGAACCCAGTTGAAAGCTATTTGGCCAGAAGCGCAGGTAAAACAACCTGTAGCAGCCTTCAACTGGCATTGAAAGTGGCAAGGGGGACAGTTTTGGGGACTGAGCCCTCAATATGTGGGATCTGATGCTATCCCCAGGTAGCTAGTGTCAGAATTAGGTTTAATTGGAGGACATCCAACTGCTATCTGCTGTAGAATTGCTTGCTTGCTTGCTTGTTGCTGGGAAGAAATCCCCACCTATCTGGTGTCAGAAGCCAGTTGTGAGAGTATAGTGGGAGAAACTGGGTTTGTTTTTTCAACAAGGGAAGTTCATATTGGGGTAAAGTGGACAAGTTCTGAACTTCAATGTGAAAAATACCCAAGTTCAGTAAAACCAGCCAAAATTTCCAGAAAAAAAGGACAAATGAATGGACTTGCTCTACCAGGTATTGGAATGTAATACAAAACTACATTAGGCCAGGCATGGTGGCTCAGGCCTGTAATCCCAGCACTTTGGGAGGCCAAGACCTCACTTGAGGTCAGGAGTTTGAGACCAGCCTGGCCAACATGCTGAAACTCCGTTTCTACTAAAAACACAAAGCATTAGCCAGGTGTGGTGGCATGCTTCTGTAATCCCAGCTACTCAGGCGGCTGAGGCAGGAAAATTACTTGAACCCTGGAGGTGAGGTTTCAGGTGAGCCCATCTCATACCACTGCACTCCAGCCTGGGAGACAGAATGAGACTCTGTCTCAAGAAACAAAACGAAACAAAACACTGCATTAATTAAGACCGTCTGGTAATATATTAGTCAGGAGAGGTTAGGTTTCGCTGCAATAACAAACCTAATGTGTGGTTGAATGAATTATGAAATGCACATTTCATGCATTTCCATTTTTTCAAGTTTTCCTTTGTTTCCCTCAGAAACATTTAACTCTCATCCTTATGTGAATATTGACATTTTTGTTCAGTTTATTTCTTGATATTTTAACTGTTAATGTCATAAATGGGATGGTTATTCCTACTGTGTTTACTATCCACCCTATTGGATGGCTTGACAATAGTCTGGGTTTCGAAGACTAAGCAGCCATAACAGGGACTAAAGTAAATGGCACCATGTGGAGCCTTCGGGGACTCCGGGTTGGAGGCGTGAGTGTACCCAGGCACCCGCTCCAGGGTGTGTGCACCAACCGCTTAGTCTCTAGCCAGATTTTGTTCTATTTTAAATAGCTATTCTAACTGCTTTAAGATGTGGGTTTCAGGGTAAAAAGGATAACCAAATCCAGTCGAAACAAAACTTTCCTCCAGGCACTATCTGTAAAACAAGATGGATTAGGCCTCTCTCTGAGGAAGGCAGGTGATTTACTATCTAGTTTCAAAATCTTCAAAGTGTGTGACCCCGTCTGGACTCTGCTCAATATACACCCTTGTCTTTTTCCATCCACAGTGTACAGCCTTCTATGAAACAGAATATATTTATTTTTCTAGAAATGAACGAGTTTGTTGTTATTGATTCACAAGAAATACAGGAATGTGTTTGCAAACAAAACAGGAATCAATGGGAATTCATTGCAATTAGATTCTGTAAGGTGTCCAGCATTGTGCTTGCCATTTTGAAGATTTGTACTATCCTGTATTTTTTATTTATTTATTTATTTATTTATTTATTTATTTATCTATTTATTTATTTATTTTTGAGACGGAATCTCATTCTGTCACCCAAGCTGGAGTGCAGTGGTGTGATCTCGGCTCACTGCAACCACCAACTCCCGAGTTCAAGCAATTCTACTGCCTCAGCCTTCCTAGTAGCAGGGGTCACAGGTGCACACCACCACGCCCAACTAATTTTTTTGTATTTTTAGTAGAGGTGGGGTTTTGCCTTGTTGGCCAGGCTGGTCTCTAACTCCCAACCTCAGGTGATCTACCCGCCTCGGCCTCCCTAAGTGCTGGATTTACAGGCATGAACCACCACACCCGGCCCTATATTTTTTTTAGTTTACTTGCTCTCTCATATTTAAACCTAGTGCATGGATGGGACTAACTTGCCGTTCTGAAATGAAACACCCAAGAGAGCGAGAGAGTCTGCCTTCCTTGCAGCCAGTCCTGTGGAAGAATGGAAGGCCTTTCAGGCATAGTTTGCCCCACCTGATTGGGCAGTAAATTCCATGAATAAAGGAAGAAAAAAAAAAAAGGTACAATATCTGGTGCCTAGCAGGCACACAGTGACCACACTAGTTCATCAATTCCAAGTTGTGTGCAATTTCACATTTAATGCCCTGAAATCAGTGCATCTTTCAATTGATGGCTCTTACTGTCGTAACTGGTAGCATCTTTTCTCTTAGACATACATAAAATCAGTGTGCACCCAGCCATCAGTGATGTCTTGGAGTTGATGAGCAACCACAGTTGTTAAATAAATGAAGATTGTGAGGTGGGTCCTAAATCAACCATGAGACATGCCAATTCATCTTCCAGTAGGTGAAAGCCCTCAATGATCTCTCCTTACATTTAGGAGTAAGCATTTCAATTGGATGTCTGATTTGTGAATAAGAACACCAGGTTCAAAACAGACAAAGGCCTTGATAAGGTGAAAGTTCTCGTGAGAACATCACACGGAGGAACAGACAGATGTCTATGTCTATGGTCTACATCAGAAAGTGAGACGGAAGATTGTGCAACTTGCAGTGAAAGAGATGGCATTTATATAAATAACCTGGGTATTTTAAGACATGCACCCGCTCTCATTTTAGAGAGGTGTTTGCTTTTAGCCTGTAATATACATATATTATTTTGCCTTACCCTTATTTTTCATGGATGTGGTTTAAGTCCCACCTTCTTTGGCCTTGTGGCCTGGTGGGCACCGATACCTAAAATCACCACCACATTGCTCCTTTCTGTTTATCCCGTCTGTTTATATCTAAACTGCAGACTAAACTTGACTGCAAGGGTTAGTTACGAATGTGTCACAGGAAGCTGTACAAGCACAAGAAGCCCCCGTGGAACTGCCCTCACTTTCTTGTATTAGGCTTGGCACGGAGGGAGTGGTGGCAACACACGCTTTCCTGTGGCCCAGTCTCTGAATCTGGCCAGAGGTCTGACCACCAGCATCTCCTGCTTATGGGCACCAGGTGTTATAATAAATATTAGGAAAGGAAACCAAATGGAGCCTTTTTCTCTGCACATGTTTGGGGTGTATACAGCTCCCACCCTCCCAGTACTGAGGAAGAGTCTACACGTGAGTTTATAAGGCAGCCCTGCCCGGCGTCTGGGGGACGGAGGCAAGTCTTGTGACCGTCTGTGAGATAAAGATATATAAACTTTTACTTTGCAAATGCCTTTATGTTAATTTCCTGTAAAACATTTATAGGGTGTAATACACATGGCATATTTCTACTGTACATACAATATAAGCATTCATCGGAGAGTCAACGTTTTTCACAGGCAGTGTTAACTCTGCAATGTCAGGATGCAAATCATGTCACACATTGTTGCATACAAATATTGCTCCCGTTTACGATGTTGCACACATGTATGTATTTTTTTTTTTTACAAATGCAGTATGTAGAAAGCATTAGAGTATTTATTTAAAAAGGAACCATGGGTTTTTCTATAGAAAGTGATGGAGAATGTTCAGCAAATTGCAGTGCTAAGCTCTAAAAGCAGCCTTGTGGGAAGATTTCTGTTAATATTCTCCATGTATCTGCCAGGATATATAGTTAGATCTACAATGATTAGTTATTGCAGCTTCGAAAATGATTGCCAGAATCATTACAGTTCTATTAAACGTACTCAATTTGAATCTCCAAATAATCTTTCTTGTGCTTTTTTTAAACAAATTATGCTGAAGTTATATATAACATGGCTGGAAGGAAGCTATGGAGTTTTAGGGCAGTCTATTGCAGGCTTACTAGTTTGAAAGCAGGCCTGTGTAAATGCGGGTAAAGAGACTTTAGATTCAAGCCAGGTTTGCTGGGAGGTTCTTTGAGGTTTATAAATGTGGGCCAAATATTGAGGAAATCAGTGCTGAGGTTTGGGTTGGATGAAGCCCAGTGAGTTCATAGTCTAGGATGGGAACAATATAGAATGTGATAGTTTTACATGGTTTCCATCCAGGACAAGGTATGACTTCAAACTGCAAACAACTGCCAGGAGCCAAATCAAAGAAAGCATTTCATAAAAGCATCATGGGCTTGGCAAAACTTCCAGGCAGAAGGTGAGCGGAGTGCCTGCCACCAGGGTCCACAGGGGCTGGCCACGTGCAGGAAAGGGTAGAGTTTTCTGTCGCTTTTATTCCTGTGTGAGATTTCAGCCAGAAAACAGAAGCGTTCCTCCGGACTTTCACAATGTACTTAAGTAAACATTGTTTTTGTCCCCTAGTTCCCCTAGTTCCACTGCTAGTATGCTGCAGTCAGGATATGGACATGCCAGAGGCCTGCTGTCAAGGAGAGGTGAGCAGAATCCAGCTGGACAGGACAAGAGGAGCTGTCTGACACGGACGAGCTGCCTCCCTTAAGGTGGAGCCTTGCAATCTAAATCAATGATCTAGATGTATTTTTAAATGAAGAAAACAGTATTGATATATTTCTAAGCATTTTGTGAATTTACATATTTATTTATACATTTGTGAATATTCTCTTGTACAGGCATGTTTTGTACAATCTACATTTTAAATAGAATAGAAATGTATAAAAGTTGTGGGACATGGGACCCCCAGGAGCCTGGATCCCATACTGTGTCTTGGAGGTGGAGGGCAAACCTAGGCAGAGCTGGACTGAGCAATCTTGCACAAAGGTCCAACGGCGGGTGCATGCACTACCCAGGGGAAAAGAAGTCAGTATGTCAGAAAGGTACCCGGACTTGTATGTTTATTGTTGTCGCAGCACTATTCAGAATGGCAAAGATATGGAATCAAAGTATCCACCAATGGATGACTGGATAAGAAAATGTGGTATAAATACACCATGGAATACTATTCAGCTGTAAAAAAAAAAAAAATGAAATCATGTCTTTTGCAGCCACAAGGTTGGAACTGGAGGCCATTATCTAAGTGAAATAACTCAGAAACAAAGTCAAATACCATATTGGGAGCTAAATAATGGGTGCACGTGGATAGAGTCCCGGGGCAGCTGAAACATTGCTGTGACAATCATAGAGAGGGGCATGGATGCCTTTATTCTCATTAAGTCCTGTGTTTCTTCTTTATAGCTGACCTCCCCCAATACAGCACATGAATAAAGAAAGTGCCCGATGCAGCCAATTATACACGTCTCTCTCACTAGAGTCTGACAGTTTGATTTTCCTGGGCATAAAGAAAAGCTAAGAAATCTGGATGGTAGCTTTCCCCAGATAGCACACCCCGTCTGATATAGTTTGGATATTTGTCCCCACCCAAATCTCATGCTGAACTGTAATCCCCAGTGCTGGAGGCACCCCTTGTCTGATATAGTTTGGATATTTGTCCCCACCCAAATCTCATGCTGAACTGTAATCCCCAGTGCTGGAGGCACACCCTGTCTGATATAGTTTGGATATCTGTCCCCACCCAAATCTCATGCTGAACTGTAATCCCCAGTGCTGGAGGCACACCCTGTCTGATATAGTTTGGATATCTGTCCCCACCCAAATCTCATGCTGAACTGTAATCCCCAGTGCTGGAGGCAGGGCTTTGTGGCAGGTGTTTGGCTCATGGGGCAGATCCCTCATGGCTCGGTGCTGTCTTCGCGACAGTGAGCGCCTTCTCACCAGATCTGGTCATTTAAAAGTGTGCGGTGCCTCCCTCCCACTCTCTCACTTGCTTCTGCTTTCATCACGTAACACGCCTGCTCCTGGTTCATCTTCTGCCATGATTGCATGCTTCCTGATGCCTCCCTAGAAGCCAGGGAAATGCCAACACTATGCATCCTGTAAAATCTGCAGAACCACGAGCCAATTCAACCTCTTTTCTTTATAAATTACCCAGTCTCAGGTGTTTCTTTCCAGCAATGCAAGAATGGCCTAATACAGAGCACTCTCCCTCCCCTGTCTTTGTACAGTTAATGGAGTTCTGCCTACAAGACGCTTCAAGAAGAGACTTGTCCCCAGTCCCAGGAGAGGAAAGCCCAAGCCTCTCAACGGCTGCAGAGCTGTGGGCTGTATGCCAGGGAAGCTTGACCTGGGCTTGGTTCCTGAAAGGCATTGGCAGTCAAGTGGAGCTGACAATGCCTGCACTCTGCAGTCCATGGGTCTGTGGGCTGCTTAACCGCAGGAGGTCGCAGGGGCCAAGAAGAGAGAGGGAATGAGCTGGGAGTTACTATGCAGGTGAGGAGTCTGCACACTGGCTAAAGTATGCAGAGAGAATTATGGGCACAGATGTTGCCCAAGAAGTCCAGCATACCAGAGAGAGGAAGGAAGGGGTCTCATCTTGAGAGCTTTTTATTTTGTCATTCATAGAGGGCATGATGACTCTTTCTGAAAGTTCTGCTCAAGGGCCAAGAATTAGAATATGCACCACTGTGTCTGATGCAGCCAATTATACACGTCCCTCTCATTAGATTCTGCCAGTTTGATTTTCCTGGGCATAAAGAAAAGCTAAGAAATCTGGATGGTAGCTTTCCCAAGATAGCACACCCCCTCTGATATAGTTTGGATATTTGTCCCCACCCAAATCTCATGCTGATTTGTAATCCCCAGTGCTGGAGGTAGGGCTGGAGCAGGTGGCTCTGAGATAACATTCACTGAAAGTGAGCATTCCTGGGAATGATTAGATTAACTTGTGGTACCAAGCACGGTACCACATAGCAACATTATTAAGAAAAAAATGTAGCTTGACTTTTGCTTCCCAGTTTCAAAGCTTTCTTCTATTTGGACTCCTTCTCCACCTGCCGGCTTTACTCTTACCTCTGCCGGCTTTACTCTTAGCTTTGCCCGACTGTCGCCGACGTGTCGATGCTTTGCGTGTTGTTCTTCTGGTGAAGCAGGTCTTCCTTCATTTGTCTTCACCTGGATTCACCAGTCTCCCTTCGTTCCACACACTGTGCGAACGACGGAGGATACAGACTTCAAGGACAAGACTCCTGCCTGTAGCTGGAGTCCAGCTGGAGTCTTAGACTCCAGTAGCTGTAGTCTAAGAGTGAGAGACAGACATGTAAATAACAAGTGCTTTACGGAGTTACTGCGCCTAAAGTGGAAGTGTCTACACAGAGAAGGAAGACTCGATTCTCTCGCGGAGGGTCTCTCCAGTTCGGCACAGCTCTTGGGTCTCCCTGCTTTTTGAAAGTTTCATCTTCATTGCCACCACCTTAGACCAACTCCAATCATTTCTGTGTTCCCGAATCACTCCCTAGGCAGTTTCTGTATTTGTTCTTTCCCTCACCATTCCAGGCTCCAAACGGCCACTGTGTGGATGCAGATGCAATGATGTGTTCCTCTTGCTTACAATTCTCTATTTTCTTTCCACTGTTGAGGATGAAATCCTGCAAGGACTGATGTGACTGCCACATTTCCTGTCTCAGCGCAGCCCTTCTCTCCCTCTGTCTTCCCACCTGCGAACTTGCTTCCACCTTCTCAACTGGCTTCAGGGCCTTTGCAGAACTCCTCCTCAGGCCCCTATGTGTTTTCAACTTCCATTCATCTTCCAGGTTTGGGGGTTGGGGGTCATTCCTTAGGGAATCTCCCCTGTGATCCTCCATGATGGGATTTGATGCCCTTGTTAAGTGTAATTACAATGCCTCACATTTTCCTTCAGGGCACCATCGCCACCTACAATTTAGATTTTGTGACTGTATAGTTAATGATTGCCTCTTTGTAGAAAATAAAGTAAGGACTAGTGTAAGAATGAAGGACTATTTTTTTCTTTTTACAAAATATTTGATTCCTTCAACAGGCCCCTCAAGGACACATTTTGTCTTTTATTGTAGAGGATGTAGGTGTTCAACTTTACTTGCCCAGTGATTTACCTCCTCTTCTACTGGGCGGACAGAAAGATACACAGTCAAGGAGAGAACAGGTAGACCCAAAAAGGCATGGCAGGCATTACATAAACTTTAAATGTGAGACCCAAACATTTCAAAATCACATAAAACTATCTTTTATTTCCAGATCACCTGGGATCTCCTTCACTGCCTTTTAGGCCCAGTGACACTTCACCATTACCACTCAGGGGTACCGCCTGTATTGTGGACATGATCAGTTGCATATCGGACCTTATTTGGGTCTAATTTTCAAGTGTCCAGGTGGGTTGGGGATGTTGCTGGCCTATCTACTCTATTATGCTATGTTGTTTATTTTACTATAAAATGTCAAGTGGGCAATTAATATAAACTTATTATTAGTAAATTCCATTATTAGGGACTTCTTGGAGTGTACTGGGAATGGTGACTTCTCATAGGAAACTCAGTCCCATGGGACTCATTTGAGAGTCCCTTGTCTAAGGATGTCAGGATGTAAAGAAGCAAGTTTTTGCTTGTATGGTTTGGGCTTGATCTCAACTCCCCTTCACATGGAACTTTTGACCTGTGACATGCAAAATGTTAATTCCCTTAGACTCCCAGAGGTCTTGGTGTGCATAAATTGAGGACCAAACTTCACTTGAGAATTTACTAAGAAAACAACTTTGTGACTAAGAAGAAATGACCTTTCTGGAGACATGGTGGTGGTTACATTATCGACAAAATTTCAAAGATAAAAACCGGGTGGTCAAGAAACTTAGCCAGATGTGTTCCATTTGTATTGAATTCGTAACCAAGGTAATTTCATTTCTTAATCCATATTTTCCATCCGTAGGAGAAAGTTGGTGGGCACCTTTCAACCTTCCTTGTTTAATGGTGAATGGCATTGCCGTGCCCAATGAGACGATCTGGCTGCAAGTTCTCCTGGATTGTAGAGATCAGTGACTTCTGTTCCTTTTGAAGGGAAATGCACAATGACATTAAGTTAGAATTCCAGAGTTGTAAAAAGCATTAAAGATAAAGTGCTAATTGACTTTAGTCCTTAGGAGAGAGTCCACAAACTGTCAACCTCAAGCCACCGTGCCCAGCTGAAATGACTAAACAGCAGTTAGATACTGTAGTAGTCCAGGTTGGCCACATTCTAGACTAGTCATTCATTTGGTACTTATCAGAAGAAAATGGACTTTGGCCAGGCACAGTGGCTCATACCTGTAATCCCAGCACTTTAGGATGCTGAGGTGGGCAGATCACCTGAGGTTAGGAGTTCGAGACCAGCCTGGCCAACATGGTGAAACCCTGTCTCTACTAAAAATACAAAAATTAGCTGGATGTGGTGGTGCATGTCTGTAATTCTAGCTACTTAGTAGGCTGAGGCATGAGAATTGCTTGAAGACGTAGAGGTTGCAATGAGCCAAGATTGTACCACTGCACTCCAGCCTCGGGGACAGAGTGAGACTCTCTCAAAAAAAAAAAACCAAAAAAAAAAAACAAAAAAACCAAAAAAAAGAGACAGAGAGAGAGAAGAAGAAGAAAATGGGCTTTTATTGCCCTTACTTATCAGTTTACCAGAAGAAGATAGCTATATTAACATGAAGATGGTATGTAACTAGTGAAAGATAATTATACTTATGCTTACATTGTTATTTCGATTGAACATTAATTTACTGTTGAGCTTTCTATAATGAAGGCAAACAGAAAAAAAAATCATGAGGGTTACATAATTTCCTTTTTGTTTGTTTGTTTTTTGTTTTTGAGATGGACGGAGTCTTGCTCCGTCGCCCAGGCTGGAGGGCAGTGGTGCAATCTTGGCTCACTGCAAGCTCCACCTTCCGGGCTCACGCCATTCTCCTGCCTCAGCCTCCCGAGTAGCTGGGACTACAGGCGCCCGCCACCACGCCCGGCTAATTTTTTTGTATTTTTAGTAGTGACGGAGTTTCACTGTGTTAGCCAGGATAGTCTTGGTCTCCTGATCTTGTGATCCACCTGCCTTGGCCTCCCAAAGAGCTGGGATTACAGGCGTGAGCCACTGCGCCCAGCCGAGGGTTGCATAATTTTCATGACTGAATTCAAAAAGGCAGACCATTTTGCCAAGAAAGGCAGTAATTTTGTGGGCAATAAATTCTCTGACCATATGCGGCTGCCTAAATGAGGAGCATAGTATCTGCTGAGAACTGTGAAAAGTCTGAGATTTCACCCTATTTGTGAGATAACAGCTTAGCAGGTCACAGGTTCGTGGATGCTGGTGAGAGACACTAGACTGCCTGGCCTGAGACTAAGACTTTATCACTCACAGAAACAGCAATACCCAGAGAACCAGCTTTTGTTGTACCGGTTCCTGGAGTTCCAGTTCTTCCAGGGTGACACAAAGAGGACCGTGTGACACCAGCACACGCACCGGTTGCATTCCAGGATGGGACTTTGACCTTTGGCCCCGGGCTGTAGTCATGACTGACCACTGCTCCAGGAAAACACGATCTCAATCTTCAAAGGCTGTTCACTAGAGAAACATTCTGGGAAAAGTAGCTCAGAATAAAAAAGCAGTCAGTGATTCTGTCTGTAAGGCGTGCAGAAACCCGAGAAACCCATGGAGAGTTATCTCACGGCACACCGAACGACAGTGTTACAGACCATGCATGGCAGTCATCAGATGGCTAATCATTGATGGGCCTCCTTGAAATCCAAATTTACCTGTTGAAATACATTGTACAGCTAGTTAATGTGATCTCCAGTACAGCTTTTCGTCAACATAATTTGATTTAACATCAAGAGAAAAGGGTGCAGGGAAAAGGATTAATGAACCAGTTCAAGGAAAGTGGTCACAAGTGACAGCAAGAAGGTGTCTGTTGAGACGGCTGTGTCTAGCTGGTGAAGTCCAGCTCTTTTGATAGTCTTTGAGTCCTCTGATGAGGACTAATAGTGAAGGGTTATGCCCTTATCTGGTTGGGTGTTGTCTCTATTGATTAGGTGAACATTTGGACCCTTTTGGCTTGACACTTTTTGAAATGTAAGATGGAGTCTTTTCTTAAGATGGAGTCACTTATGTCAAGGGTGTTCTATACACTGCCTCCTGGCTCCATTCAGCAGCCCTAGGTCTTCTCTCTTTCCTATCCCTCTTTCATGCCCCACTCCCTCAGACATCATAAGCCTCAGGGCCTCCTCAACCTCCTTTACTTAGTAGAGTCCCCAGCCCTGGGTCTCCCTTCCTCTGAGGGTCTGAACGCCGGGCATCTCCCTAGGTCCTTGCTGGGGTCCCAAGGAGCATCTTGGTGAAGACGAATCTCAGCAAAAACATTGCTGACTGGAACCTGCATTGTTCGCAGGGCTCTCTGTGCATTAAATAAAGTACTGTGCTTCTTTACTGTTATCAGTAACATAACACTTTAATAGATCCCGCCTCACCGACTGGGCCATTTTTAGTACAGTCTAATTTAGTGGGTTGGATAAATGATTATTTCCAATCAGTAACAAATGTAGCTATCCTGTAGAGTCACCGACTCAGTATTTCACAAACCCACCTACTCTTCCCCAAGCCTGGTTAACTGGCTGCAGGGGAACACATCTCTGCCTCCCATCTGTGCACCCGAACTCCAGGCCTACCCTTCCAATGGAGTATTTCACATGCGCCCAGAATGATGCTTCTCAAAGGACATGCATCAGGTTTCCTGCTTAAATCTCTTTGCTAGCTCTCCACGGCTTTCAGGATACATAGCAAACTTTTTAACAAGGTTTGCAGGGCCTCTGTGAGCCTGCCTCTACCAACCCTTCCAGTTTCATTTTTCATCACCCTGAACCCTTGTACATCACATTTCAAATTCACTGAATGAATGCTGTATCAGCTTGTTCTTACACTGCTGACAAAGACATACCTGAGACTGGGCAACTTACAAAAAAAGGAGATTTAATGGACTCAGAGTTCCACATGACTGGGGAGACCTCACAATCTTGGTGGAAAGTGAAAGGCACATCTCACATGGCAGCAGACAAGACAAGAGAAGGTGGGCAGGGAAACGCCCCTTAATAAACCATCAGATCTCATGAGACTTATTCACTATCATGAGAATAGCATGGGAAAGATCCACCCCCATGATTCAATTACCTCCTACCAGTCCCTGCCACAACACGTGGGAATTGTGGGAGCTACGATTCAAGATTAGATTTGGGTGGGGACACAGTCAAAGTATATCAAATGCCTTTCAGTTCCTGTGTCGTGTCATGCTCCATGGACAGTTTGATATGTTCTGTCTGTTCCTGTGATACACCCTCACACCCTCCACCTGTGCTTAACAGGCTCCCGCTCATCCTGGGCTTCAGTTCAGGAGGGTTTCTTCCAGATCAGCAATTCTACCCAGGCCATTTTCTTCCATCTTCCCGTGCTCTTCTCTGTGACAGCACAGGTCATACAGTAAGTAACACAGTCATTTTTTTGTCTCTTTTCCGCTAGTATATAAGCCTAATATAGAGTTATCTCTTGGCCACCATTAAGAATACTTTAAAAATAATATTCATAACAAAAATATTTGATATGTATTGAGTCCTTACCATCCGCCAAGTACTGCTAGAAACACTTTACCTGCATCTCTCATTAATCCTCTCTCTCAGTGAAAGATCGATGTGGTTATTATTCTTATTTTACAGATGAGGAAACTAAACACAGAGAAATTAAGGAAGTACAGGAAGGAAGTGGTGGAGTCAGGGCATTGGTGAGAAAATACCAATTGCTGGCCGGGTGCGGTGGCTCACACCTGTAATCCCAGCACTTTGGGAGGCCAAGACGGGCACATCAGGAGGTCAGGAGATGTTAACCATCCTGGCTAACATGGTGAAACCCCATCTCTACTAAAAATACAAAGAAATGAACTGGGCATGGTGGCGGCGCCTGTAGTCCCAGCTACTTGGGAGGCTGAGACAGGAGAATGGCGTGAACCCAGGAGGTGGAGCTTGCAGTGAGCCGAGATCGCTCCACTGCACTCCAGCCTGGGTGACACAGCAAGACGGTCTTAAAAAAAAACAAACAAAAAAATACCAATTGCTCTTTTAGAGACTGCAATTCTAATTCTTCCAGATAGGTATTTTGATCTTTATTTTACAAAAAACAAACTAAAGTGCAAAACATTGTACTTGCCCAAGTTAACATAAGTAGGAAGGGGCTACAGTGAACCCTTAGAACTCAGGGTGCCTGACCCAGGAGCCTGTGCCCCTCCCATACCTCATCCCTCTGAATGGCTCCATCTCAGTGAGGATCTGCATGATCAAAGTTGGGTGTGCATGTCATGTTGTTCTGCAGTCGTCATTGGTAGGAAAAGATCCTGGAAAGGAGAAAAGTTCATATAGGAAGAAATCAGTTAACACAACAAAGTGATGGGGTTTTACCTACAGGAAATATAGACACATGGCTGGAAATTAGCTACTTGAGGTGGATGACACATACTTTAGGATTCCCTCCTCAAATTATTTTACAAATGAACCTTCTGAAAATATATTTTTACGTTTCAAATCCTTAAAAATATCTGAAAGTTATAAGAAAGATCAAATTATAAGGTTTACCATAAATTTTGTTAAAGCTAACACATTATGAGAAATACATTTCTTTCTGTATTTTTGAAAGGTTTCCATAAAGATTAGTGCTCTGACTTAGGGTGTTTCTAATTGTCTGAGTCTGTTATGTGTTGGAGATAAAATACCAGATTTAGTGATATTATAATGTTTCACATAGACTGTTTTTGTTAAAGGATATATATTTCTTGGAAAACATTCCAAAGCAATATTTGATATCAATGGGAAGTCAATTTATTAGCTTTATAAATTGAAGGAATAGAGACTTTTCAAATAAGGATTAAATAAGTGGAAGCAAGTTTATGTTTTTGTTGATACGTTTAATTTCTCGTAGAAACAGTGGGAGTTGATACTAGCTGCAATCTAAAATGCTGAGAACCTTGTTTCATGCTTTGCAGCTCTTCTTTTTGTGTATGTGAGTCCTTAATAACTACATTTAGCTGATTAAATCAACATAAGATAGCTGTTTATGAATGTTAAATTCTTACTTTCCAGGTTATTCTTGATTTTGGATTATCATTTTCTGGAAAGAGATATTTAAACTGTTTTTATGTAAGGAAATATATTATGTCAAGTGCATAATCTGACACATAGCTGAACTGTAGAGGAAAATAAAATTATGAAATAATAAAAACAAAAGGTTCTACTCCAGCCCGAGTTTGATTCTTTAGGGGTCATCTGTTCTCTTTGTTTTAATTATAGGAAAAGTGTGTAAACCTAGAAGTCCACAGTAAACAAACTCAGACCTTTATTATATCATAAGAAAATTAATCATACATATTTATGGAAATCCATGAGGTAATTTGGTTGCTCATTATAAAACAAGCAGTTAGATGTAAGAATAACAAATCTGGAAGCATGGCTGAAACCAGACACTTGGAAGGCTGCTTTCAAATCTTTGATCCTTGCTGATTGAGACTGAATTTCCTTTTTTTTTTTTTTTTTTTTAACTGAGGAGAGGGGAAAAAAAATCTTTTGTAGAAGGATCTCTGACAAAAGTTAAATCTGAGTGGAAAATTGTAAAATCACAATCTTTTAGGTCTTTTAATAAGGATTTAACCCAATGTCATGGCCTTATGAAGCTGAACCAGTCTAAAGATCTTCCCAAATTCAATTCAAGATGTTGTTGATAACGAAGATGTTAATGATTATTGTCTGAAAGGCATGTGTAAATGATTTAACGATAGACATACTAGGTAGGGAGGTTGTGGGAACTAGGCCTGATGCTTGCGATGCTCTTGTAAAGAAAATTTATCTGAATAAAGCCAGGCTCATTTGTTGATGTATTTTCCATGATTGCTTTTGCATAACAATGGCAGAACATAATTGCTACTGTTATATGGCCCACCAAGCCTAAAATACTTATATATACATATATATATGTATTTTTTTGAGACAGAGTCTTGCTTTGTCACCCAGGCTGGAGTGCAGTGGCATGATCTCGGCTCACTGTAACCTCTGCCTCCCGGGTTCAAGTGATTCTTCTGCCTCAGTCTCCTAAGTAGCTGGGATTACTGGCGCCCTCCTTCACACCCAGCTAATTTTTGTATTTTTAGTAGAGACAGGGTTTCACCATGTTGGCCAGTCTGGTCTCAAACTCCTGACCTCAGATGATCCGCCCGCCCCAGCTTCTCAAAGTGCTGGGATTAAAATACTTATATCTTTACAGAAAAAAATTTGCCAGCCCCTGGACTAGATAACCAGTGAACAGAATTGTATTAACAAAAGAAAGTGTTGGCAGATTCATTTTCTCTACTTCCACCCATCCATCTTGGTCATAGGCGTCTATGCAGGAAACGTTCCCTCACTATCTATAACTCTTAATTTTTGAAGTTAGTTTCTTTGCTTTTTTGATTTAGGATTTATATTTGAGATTTTTTTTCATCACTGCTTCTAGGCTTAGAGATACTGTGTTTTACTTAGTTTCTTTCCATTTTGAAACTGGAGTTTCAAGTTGTGCAGACACTGCATGCAAGGCAGCCTGCACCGCAGGTCAGGGAGAGTGCACGCCTGGGAGTCAGCAAGTCTGGATTGCCCTCCCAGTGTCCACCGAGTGAGCTGTGTGACCACTGTGAAGGTATTAGAATGCTCCGCTCTTCGGTTTTCCGGTAGAATAACTGTAGTCCAGAAGCCTGGCGGGCCTCCTGGAGTTGTTTCCACAATGAAGCAAGAGATACAAATTTGAAAGGAATTTTTATCTTGAAAAATCAAAGTGCTGTTTAGAACTATCTTCATTAAATAAGGATCTCTTGAACTAAAACATAGAATATCTTAAGAAGACAAAAGTGAATTAACCTGTATTTATTGAGGATCTTCTGTGAGAAATGAAATGACGCCCCACTGATGGGAGCAGACAATCATGCCGAGCGATCATGCCGCCTGCCGACCTGACCCAGCTGAGGTTAGGGTGTCCTGTGGATGCCCTGAGCCACCGAACAGGCAAGGCTAGTCTCTGTAACCAGTCCTTCTAAACTTCCTGAACTTTAGTTAACTCGGATTTTCCAACTCATAGGCAGAAAACTGCATCTAGAATTGGCTTCTCCCCAAACATGACCTTAGCTGGATGAAAACCTAAAAA